>NW_028317849.1:2631666-2952500 GCF_062004578.1 Staurois parvus
CGTTCAGTTGCTTTCTGGTTTCTTGGCTAGGCCAAAATGATGGCATACATCCCAGGAGGGGAGGAGGGGCTTTCTCAGCTAAGCACACCCTCCTGCCTTCATTCTGAGCTAAGGGCAGAAGGATTACAGGAAGAAAATCCTGCATGAATCATCTGCCCTTACTCAAGATGGCCACTGCCAGAAATGATAGCAATGTTTTTTAATTCTCAACAAAATAAAGTATGGAGACATGGATGGATGAGTTTGCTTTGAATATGAAAAATTAATTAAATAGCGATTTCATTTTGTGGTGCTCAGATGCAGTTTAGTTCTGCTTTAAAAAACCCAATGATATATTAATTTTGGTACATGTATGTTGGATGTTGCAATTACTTCTAATTTTCATGACAAATTAAAATTTAAAAATGTTTGCGCACTTTTTGCAAATATTTTAAAATCACTTAAAATGACCAGAATACTGTAATTATATGACATCTTTTGGACTGAATAAATTGTTATAACTGTTTGATGTTTGCAGGACAATTATGACCCTTCTTTTTGAGCTAGTGCAGTGTGGCACAAGCATTAAAAAAAAATCTATACGTTTTTCAGTATTAAATAAAGGTCTGGGTCATTTATCCCGCGTGTTCTCTGGTTCCAGATGGCACGGCCCATTCAGGTGAAGCCCGCAGACAGCGAAAGTCGGGGAGGTATGTATCCAATGAGAACTGGGAAAATACTTAGCAGTGTCTTCCAAAGCAATCCTGAATCCCTGAGTTCAGAGAACCATCCTCATGCGGGCCTGTGTGTTCATGTAAAACATTGATTATTATACACCCTAGATCACAGAGTGTTCAACATCAATGTGCATTTACACTGTGTCATTATACAGCACAGCATGTTCATTACTGCAGATTCATACTGAGAGCCATGGTCATTGTCACTGTGTGGAGACTCATCATCATTTTATAGCTGAAAGCATTGAACATAGTTCATGGACAGATTGGTGGCTCTCAATCAAGACATTTGTAATATCGTACACTTAATTAAATCCGGCCTCTCCAATGTTTTCTCTTTCATCTGACGGCTGTTTTTCTAAAGATTTGGACTTACAAGAGCTAAGGCTTGGTTTTGAACCACTATTACCTAAAAATCTGTCTTTTTTGTGCATCATCATATTGTACGGTGATTTAATCATATGTGTATGTCATTCCGTGTATCATTATAATACAGGGCAGCACAATTCATTATTATTGTGTCGGTAGTCAATGCCTGTTGGAATGTGCTTGTTAAATCCAGTATGTTTATTGCATCATCGGGCATACTGAGTAGTCAGTTTTGCTAAAAGATATTTTTTTTCAAAAGTGTACTCAAGTGAGTTGTGGAATGATCATGAGTATACATGTGTTTGCGAATGTCTGCATTCTCTATATCATTTTGCAACATGCATTGTTCAAGAGAGATGCATTTTACTACTAGATTGCACAGGTTAAAATGCTTATTATTATTGCAAGGATGCTCATCATCATCATTATATAGTCATGCGTCCCAGTATCCCCCTGCTTAGCCCAGCCTCCCTGACCTGGTTTTGCCGCCACTGTCTGCAGCAGCTGAGCACTCCTTAAACCCTTTGCAATATACATCACCACCACCCTGGCACTCCGCGTGCCGGCACAGCCTATTGCCATGGCAACCAGATGATGCTTTCAGCTTCAGACACACATCTTCATGGTTGCCGGACGACATGTGAAATTGCCAGTCAGGGGGTGGAGAGAGAAAAAGAGAAGCTCTTGGGGGGAGAGAGGGGGGGTCTGGTGTGTGTCTGTGTGGAGGGAGATTGTGGAGAGAGAGGGAGTGCAATAGAGCATGCAAGATGGGAGGTAGAGGGAGTAGGATGCTCTGTGCAGCATGTGTGTGGGGGAGAAAGGGGGGGTCTGTATCAGCTGTGTGTAGTATGTCAATACAATATTGTGGAATGTTTAGTGGGTCGCTGACATTTGTCTGCCACTCTGCATGAATTACACATGAGTGCGTGCAATTGTGTTAAGTCCACAGGCATGTGGTAGATGGAATAATGGCATTCTAATTGCATGAAAATGTATACATTTGAATCACCCTGAGGAATATGTACACGCTACTATATGTATAAGAGATTAACATATTGTTCAGTCAATACATTTGTCATTTTTCGGTCACATGAATGTCATTCAACACAGTATTACAATATACAGTAGTGGTGCAGCTGCTGTATGTGCATGAGTAAACCCCGCATGTGTAGTATGTAGTATATTGTGTCATTTACCATTCCATGTGTTGCACACATGCCTTAGAAATGTCAATAGCGTCATTAAATGGGATTTTACATTGGCATTAAAAACAGATTGTCATGAGTTAATGTGTTTGAATTGGGCAAATATTATGTATCAAAGTGTTCTTACTAAAAACGTGGATTGCTATTGTTTATCCACCAAATAGCATCAGGCTTGCCCTTCAAGTTTGAATCTGATTGATGGCTATTGGGGAATAACTCCATTTCCAGGTAAGAACATGTTGATACATAAGACCCACTGTGAATGGGCCTCCAGGCAACAAATTTCACATATACAGGTCAGTTACCACCTTGCATTGTGACATTATAACCTAACCTGCAAGTAATTTCCCATGTAGGGGTTAGAAAATATAAGCTTGGGCAACTGAACATTTGTGCAGCGACCAGCCAAAATTTAAAAGTCCAGTTGTGCAATGACTGCATTTTCCAATGAATGTCTTTGTATCCTTGTTCCTAACATCTCATCTGTGATCCTGGAATTCATCTTCAGTGGTGAACATCTGGGTTATACTGGGGATTTGACAGATGGGTGGCCATTACACATCTGGATCTACCATCCCAGTGCAGAACACATCCATTGGTTGAATGAGTCATTTTTCCAACATTTATCAGATGGTTATTGGAATTCTATGTGTAAAGCAGGTTAATCTATCAAGGTAATCAACCTGTATATGTACATCATTACTGTTTACTAGATAATAAATCAATGTGAGGTAAGAAAAGTACTGTTAGATGGATTGAAATGTGCTGCCTGTCTTGAAAACCCCGCATATGGTAGGCCCCTTGTAGTATAAAACACCAATATATTTTTATATCGCCTTCACCAATGGCATTTTCATTCTTGTCAGATACATCTGTAAACCCCAGTATAGAATGTGGCAGCTGGCACTAACTTTAATATTGGGCCGTAGGTGACCGCAAACTGTTTGTGGGGATGCTGAGCAAACAACAATCAGAAGAAGAGGTGACCAGCATGTTTCAAGCCTTTGGCTCTATTGAGGAATGTTCTGTTCTACGGGGGCCTGATGGAAGCAGCAAAGGTAAGTTCAGAAAGTGGGCTGTTCTGTCAGCTGATCTGAGAAAAAGGCTTGGATTACAAAACCTTTTAAAGACCCATGGCTTGTTGGCCTTTGTGACCATAGAATGTCCATTCATTTGTGCCACGCAAGGTTTTTTTTGATGTAGTGTCTTCCTTCATACCCCCACCCTATGGGAGAGCACTGCTTTCTACCAAAGTGACTGCTTCTGTACACATTAAACAGTCACTGCACCCTTTATAGCAGGTGGGAAATTGAGGAGGCAGCTGTAGGCCAAGGTGTGAGGGAAGGATGTAGGGACACATACAGGGTGTAGCTCCAATTTCAATGTAATACCTGTATGTCTGTCTGTGGAAAGTAGTTAGTCATATTTTATTCATTAAACTATGATATTATTACCTTTTGAACTGTGGATTCTTAGCAGTCTCTGTACTGTTTTGTTTTTTAGGCTGTGCTTTTGTAAAGTTTTCATCTCATGCTGAAGCTCAGGCAGCGATACATGCCCTGCATGGAAGTCAGACAATGCCAGTAAGTTATACGTATCCCGGCCTCACGAAGCAACAACCGGTAACATTTTCAAATTCTTTAAGAAAGAAAGATAACTTAGCCAATGTAGGTGACCTATTCTTAAATTACATATAGCCGCTCATAAAAGTTGTAAGGTAGAGAAAAATATATTACTTGGCACAAATTTTGTTCAAAATCTTGGTTTCTTTTCTAACTTGCACTAGTCAATTGGATATAAATTTGTTGTTTCTTATGGGCAGCACAGAAACCCCGTTTCAGTCAGCTGAAAAAAACCCACACTGAAAGAAATCTGTAGGCTATCACTGTTGGCCTTCTTCTGAAAATACTAGCTACCTGGCTGCATCTAACATAGCTTATGAGTGACTGACCTGCAAACTCAGAACTCTTGATCTGCATACTTGTTTCAGGTTGGTGACTCAAACTGTTGAACGCATTCTGTTAGCATGACAACAAAATAGCTAGCATTGTTGCAAGAAGTTAGCAGTGGCTACTTTCACCTTACTCTCCATGTAGGTTTCCCTTAAAGTTGAACCCCAGGATTTATCTTTATTGCCAGTTTTTATTGGTTCAGCTTGGCACAATATAATTATCAAAATCTTATAGAGGAGGGTCACTGGGGGTGCTGAAAACCACTGGAGTAGCGTGCACTAAATTCAATGATAACCCCGATTATTCTGGATCCTGCTCAAGCAACTTCCCCTCTGCATAGCAGGGGGTTGCTCACATGGCACAGCTCGCATGGCCTCATTCGCATGGCACCACTGCTATTGAAAGAATGTATTTTTCCAGTGATTCCAAGCATTTTCTAATTGACGTAGAAAGGAGAGGCAGTGATGTTGTGATGTTTACCTCAAACGGAAAATGTCTTGCATTCATTGAAGAAAAAAACTAGATATTTTATAAATTGCAGCAGTGCCAAGAAAGTGATCCCTTGTGTTCAGTGTGCAGAGGGGAAACCACTTGAGCAGAACTGAGAAGAGCGCTGTTATCTCTGTATGTAGTACAGGCTACTACAATGGTTTTGGCATCGCAAGAATTCAGATATAAGATAAAGCTTAAATGGCAATATCATCCCAAGTTGGACCAATGAAGGTTGGCAATAAAGTTAGTTTCTGGAGTTCCATTCTAAAATAAAATGATTTAGGGTCCATGCACACTGGGCTTAAAATGCTTCTACAGGAGTTTAGCGGTTTTCCTGTAGAGGCTGCTCAGTGTTATCCTATGTGTCCATGCATATTAGGACGTTCAGAGACATATATTAAGCTCAGCGTTTATTGGCAGAAAAGAAAACTCTTCTGGATTGTGTTTTGGGAGGAGTTTCCTGACAGAAATAAACGCGAAACGCTCATAAACTCCTGTACAAAAACGCTCTATATGAGTGTTTTTTTCTGCCAAAAGAACTTTGTTAAGCCCAGTGTGCATGGACCCTAATAATGCTTGTTTTATGTTACCTTTTTATGCTGCCTGAAACATACTGTAGTTGTTCATGACCAGTTTATAATGTATCCATTCCTTACTATAATAACAGACCTAGTATTTACACTGTTTTTTACCCTATACTACCAGGGTGCCTCATCCAGCCTTGTGGTTAAATTTGCGGATACAGATAAGGAGAGAACACTGCGCCGGATGCAACAAATGGTTGGTCAGCTGGGAATCTTTACCCCATCATTAGCACTCCCCATAAGTCCATACAGTGCATATGCACAAGCGGTAAGTGTTCCAATTTGCTTTGTCAGAATGCACATGTAGTGCGGGTAGTAAACTAGACTGAACTAGTGATTGCTGTGTCAGTGTGGAAGTAGAATAACTCATGCAGTGGGTTTTAAACAAAAATTCCCTTGATAGATCACAAATATGCAACATTTTACATTTTATGTGAACAGTTGTATAACTGCACTGGGCAGGTGATACAAGTGTGACTCATTTATAGTATTCTCAGATTTGATGTGTAAGCAAGCTTGAATGTAGACCTGGGCTTATTCTGTGTAGGCTGCATTTTAGTGTATATATGAACATTAAACAATTCTGTGTCCTCAGGGCAAATAGGTGTATAAGCGTGGCAACAAGCAAACAGAAATGATATATTGCAAAATGATTAAGAGTCATTAGACAAAATGTGAACTTGTGGTGTAGTAATTAAACAACTGATAGCTTACCACCCTTACAGACAGGCTAAGGACAGCATGGACTCTGCATAGATGGAGTACTAAGCAGTCATCTATAGATCAGTAAAAATAACCTGGGGGTGAATAAATACTGTATATACTAATCAAAGTGAGAATGTAGTGATTTGTAGAGATCTGCACATAGCTATTGGTCCATTTGATGCAAAGGAGAGGCAGTTATAATACATAATAGAACAACATGAGCTGTACTTTAGGGTTATATCACCAGGGCTTTTTTTCAGTGGGAACGTGGGAGGAGCGCAGTTTCAGCACCTCCGGCGCTGAATGTATGTAATGGCAAAGGGTGCTGGGGCGTGCTGGAGGGTCTATTGATGTTGGCTGCTGGGGGATCCATTGCCACTGATGGGAATCTACTGTTGCATGGAGGTCTATTGTTGCTGGGAGAGTCTTTTATTGCTGGGAGGGGATCAGTTGTTGCTGTAGGGATCTCCTTTTATAGAGTCTTTTGTTGCAAGCTGCTGGAGGGAATATTGATGCTGGCTGGTATTTTGTTGTGGGGGGGTCCATTGTTGCTGGGGAGTCTATTGTGTGGGGGATCAATTGTTGCTGGCTGTAGGGGATCTACTGTATTCTACTGATTTTTCTTATTATCATTAACACATTACATACAAATTACTTAAGTACCACAAAATTATACTTGGTTCTGTATTCTCTAAAAAGGGCGGTCCTGGAAGGTGGGTAGGAGGTGGAACCAAGGGACAGTACTTGGAGGTGGGTAGGGGGCAGAGATAATGGTGACTCAAAAGGTGGAGAGTTCCTGCACCTATTCTCTGTATATTACTGAAAATTAATTTGCGATAGAAGAGGAAGTAGGTTGTACATAGAGACATCTGGCTGGCTTATTTAAAAAAGAAGAGCACTGATCATGTGCAGTATCCTTCAACAACAAACACAAAGTAAAAATCATGTTGGTTGGTAAGTCTTAGGACTTTGTACTTATTAAACAAGCCTGTTGGTTTCTATGCTATAGCACACTTCCTTTCCCAACTTCTGCCAGTTTATCTCTACAAATGTTGAATACAAATGTTAGATAGATTAGTAATGATTGGCAAACCAGGCAAAATTCAATTTGCTTGTCATTTGTCTAATTGTTGGAAAGCTCCCAAACACCAGACAGAGCACCAAACTCCATTGAAGCCTATGTCAAATCATACTATTTTTCTCCTGCCTTTTCTAAGGCTTTTGTTAAAAAAAGGCATGGGTACTGAGCACTGCCATTGGGGACAAATAACTATACAAAAACAAAGATTAGAAAAAGACACCGTTCTATAAGGAGAGGGTCTTTTAAAGTGCATTGTTAATCAAATCCTTTAAATAACATGCTTTTGGGATACCTTTAAACCTACATGTGAAATAACGGGTCAGTACAATGTACTCCTTTAAAAGGGACATTGTTTGTTTACCTGAGGCACCTTGCAAGATAACGTTTTCCTATGTGGAGGGCATAAGGGCCTCATCCCAACATTCTGTCCCCAAAAGGGAAACTTATCAGACTCTAAAAGCCCCCTTTTATAATAAGGAGGCCTTAGATTTCTAACAATATAAAAAGCCAATAGCGCAGAGGACAGAGTGTCAGATGGGCAGAGTAGGGGGGTCAGCACGGCATTGAAGGCACAGTACAGAGAATTGGGGGGGGGCATGAGGGCACAGTACAGGGGGGCAGGAGGGTACAGTACAGGGAGGTCAGGAGGGTACAGTAAAGGGGGCAGGAGAGTGCAGCATAGGGTGCAAAAATATATAATACAGAGATGGTCTCTTCAAGCAGAGCAGCACAGGGAAGCTGCTGTCACATATCTTCCCAGTTCTGGCATTCTGTCACTGGGCTAAAATTATAATCAGAATGACATGTCCCACGTCCCCCTCTACCTTCTCCATGCAGTTTCTGGTTCTTTGCAGGGTTTAAGGGACAACCTCCCCCAAGGCAGAGCATCTTACTACTGCTGTTGCTTGTGTGGGCAGAATGTGTACTGCTTCGATCACATAGGGTGAATAAGAGAGGAGGGTCGATGGGGATTGGAGGAGTACACATCCCACCAAAGCAAACAGCGGCAGCAGTAAGATGATTCACTTCAGGGGTTCTCCCTTTACCCCACAAAGCACCAGGAGAGTGCTGGAAACTGAGATGGGTGGGGGCAGGGGCGGACTGACAACTCATGGGGCCCCTGGGCAATAGGGGATCATGGGGCCCCTGTGTCCTTGCCCAAACTCAAAAAAGCCTATGAAAAAGGTACCAGGGGCATCTCATGGGGCCCCCTACTGACCCCGGGCCCTCGGGCAGTGTCCGAGTTTCCAAATGGTCAGTCTGCCCCTGGATGGGGGATTGGGGAACAAGGGGTGCCCGTGTGTTAAGACGGCCCTGTCACTGCCTGATGATCTCCTATCCCTACTCCCGTTGCAAATGATAGATCCTCATCTAACTGCTGTATGAAAACAAACCAACTAAGGATGCTGGGTGTCATCACTGGCAAAATATGGTCATGAGATCACCTAACATCCCTGGACGGTCTGTTTACAAACACAGTGACCATACTGCTGTCACAATATGATAGACTTCTGGCTGATGTTTGTTTATAAAAATCAGCTTAGGGGTCCAGTTTGGCAAACTGGCCAGAAATGGTCTGTTTGTTCACCGAACTGTGAACAGGCTGGATACAGGTGGAACTCATGTTCAACTAAAACCCAAAGCTCATCTCTAATTATTAGAAGTCCACTTTGTGACAACTGAACTACACTACCACAACAGAATCGGTATGACTTCTATAGCTTTGGTAAGGTGTGCATAGTAAGGACAAGTTTATAGCTAGGTCTATAGATAAAACGCAGGTTTTAAAGCATAGGTATTTAGCATTTATATATTTGATTTTATGTAGTACAAAATCCTGGGGGTTAGAAAAGCTATACATAACTGGCAACCGAACATGAGCTATGAGATTGAGTCATAATTTGTATTCCAAAGTGCAAGTGAAAAAGAAGGACTTACAGATGGAAGATGTACAGCTTTGACCTGGAGATAGGGAGCTGGAAATTAGAAGTGATAAATCTTGCACTGTTGAACGATGGGGCTTGTGATAACGTGAAATGGAATATGGATTGGTGATTGATGGAGCACAACTGAAAAAAATGAAGCAGAGAATGCAGATATATATACAGCTTGGGGAGCTAAAGACAGACAGCTAGGAAAGGGAAGAGACTGAGCTGGGATTGGAAGGAAATGCAGCTGAGAGCTGGAGAGACACTTAGTACGTCACAACTAGAAGAGAGAAATTCTCAGTACTGCTTCCCTGGGGCAGATAACCAACAACTAATAGTGAATGAGTTCATTTTGGCTGAGAATTGTTGGGAAAGATTGCCCCCTTGTGTTATGACAACTGTATAACACATCAGCCTTTTCTGCCATTGACTTGATATGGTTGTCCCACCATTGTCCTTATTTTGCGCATTTGGCTAACAACAAAACTAATAAACAGCAGCCTTTAAAAAAATTCCACCATGTGGATATGTGTAAAACGCACATATAGAAGTCCAGGTTCTTACTTGAATTAGATTTGTCCTGATGATGTTAGAATAAGTTTGATTCTATGTAAGGCCCAGTTCACACTAGTATTAAAAGCAGGCGTTTAGGGCGTGTTTTTTACTCTCAAATGCCTAGTAAAGCAGTCTGCAATCAATAATATGGACAGTGCACAGAGCTGTTCATATTATCAAAACATGAAGCGTTTGTGTTGCGTCGTTGCACTTCAAAAATGAAGCTACTTGTCGAGTTTGGAAGGAGTTGAAGCATCTCAGTTCTTTCCATTAAAGTCAATGGTAATATGCTACAAATGCGCTGGCAGGCAATGGCACTCCTTTGCAGAGCGTTTGGCCTTATTTATTACAACAACAAAAAAAGGCTCCTGGGATGCATTTTAAAGCCGTTTTTGTGTTTATTAAGAGTCAGCAACTGCAAAAACTGTAGCTGATGACTTTTAACAAACGCACACCTGTCCAGGGTCCAGCGATGTACTCACCCATGCCGTCCCTTCTCTCCTTCTCTCCTCCACTGCACCAGCATCTCAACTGTGGGCACCAGGCTGTGACAGCTTGCGGCTTCACAGCCTGGTGCCCACTGTGCATGCACGAGTCGCGCTGCACCTCCTGATTGGTCTGGCAGTCTCCTGGGACCTATGAAAGTTCCCAGGAGACCGTGGGAGGGAGGAGGGGGCGAAACTTCCGGCCACTTCGCTGCAGCAAACTGGACCGGAAGTGGGAGTGGGTACCTGTCAAAAATAGGTATCTGCTCCCCCCCAAAAGGTGCCAAATATGGCAATGGAGGGGGAGGAGGAGGCAAATAAGTGGAGCTTCCACTTTTGAGTGTAACTTCGCTTTAATGTGCTTTCAATGCACGTCATATACGCCAGCTGAGCGCAAATGTGCAGCCTCCTGGCATCTGGACCTAGACACAGAGCAGCTGCACATTTGCGTTCTATTAAAAAAGAACATATGTGCTGAGAGCGCACACCCTGCGTGCTCCCAGAACACATGTCCGGTACTCACGGAAAGGTCCCGATCTCCTCTTTCGATCGGGACCATTCCCAATCATGTGACCACCGTGACGGCGCGTCACGGTGGTCACATGACCCTAAACCCCGCCCCGCCTCCCGGCTTTTGAAACCCTTAAAGGGCCAGGAGGTGCCAGCGCCAACGAGTTAACATGCCTTAACACTGTAGACGCATTTGTTCTGCATCAGTCTTTTGAGCAAGTGTGAACAAGATCCTAATGATGTGAAGTAGTCTTGCACTGATCTTGGTAAAGGTGATGGGAGCTTGATTGTACAACTCTTCTAATGTTTGCAGACACATAGGATACTTCCAGCAGCATTCATTAGTACCATCTTCGCTCTGCTTGCCCTCATTTTTGCTGTTAAAGAATTTTTCTGTGAGGTCAGTAGGGCTGACAGGTAGTAGCAGCAAAGGAAAAGGAGAAGGTCACCAGAGGATTATCATTACACTGGCTCTAAGCATAGACCCTAAACACATGGGATTTGGTTGATCTTAGGTGACAAACAATCACTAGCCTTAAAAGAATCCTCGGTAATCATAAGGTTTGAGTGATTTCTTCAAGCTCTTGAAGTACCCTTCAACACCATTTTAATACAGTTCTTCATGGGAGTGCTCACTGTTGCTTAGGCAAGCTTCAGGGGATTTCAGAAAATATAAACACTGCTTGAATATGCTCATTTTTTTCTATGACTAGAGAAAGCACTGCCTTAAAGATCTGTGTTGAGCCATTGCAGATTGGACTTGAAAGCGTCTTTAGGGTTTGATGCTTGCTGGTATTGCTACTTTTTAGGCTAGTATTTCCATACTAAGATTACCTAAAGATTTTTTGTTAAGGGTTGTATAGGTCCTCCTCATCATTCCTAAAACAAAATTAGGTTTAGAGTAAAGGTTTTAGCAGATTACAAATTAATGATAGCTTGTACTACTTATAACCATTAAGAAATATAAAGGATCATTTAAAAAAAATTCCATCTGTGAGCTGATCATGCTTGTCCAGTTTGCATAACGTCCAACCCATTATCTCTGCTTTATAGCTGATGCAACAGCAGACAACAGTTCTGTCAACATCTCACGGTAGTTATCTGAGCCCTGGCGTGGCGTTTCCACCATGCCATATTCAACAAATAGGAGCTGTCAACCTGAATGGGCTCCCTGCCACACCCATCACACCAGCATCAGGTAAGCAAAAGGTAAAAAGCACTGTAGTGCTATACAAAATGAACATATATATACCATGATGGCATATATCACGGATATTAATTGTGCCAAGAGAGCTCTTGTTTTCAGTTTATATGACAATTACTGATCTTTAACTATGACTGTATATTGTTTTACAATAGCAACATATGTATAAAATGCTGCCTGTTTGATACATTTTTCCAGATTTGTCACAACTCTATAATAATTTAGATGGTTAACAGATATTTTTTGTAATAATCCAAGTAGCGTCTTGACACTGAAAGCAATTGAGTTGCATAGCAACACTGGGAGGGGGAGATGTTTTGCAATAGTGTACAGAGTTCCTTTGTATAAAGAAGGGTTTCAGTTGCTTAGCAACACTGGAAGCAGCCTTATAATATCAGGAGTTGTGTTGCTTAGTAACATTGAGAAGAGTTAAGTTGCTTAGTGACATTGGGAGGAATACATTGGTTAATGACACTGACGTGTTGCTTAGCAACTGTGTACAGCTGTTATTAAAGCTGTGCTATTAATTTATATTTTTTGGCCATTTATATTTGCTCCGCAGGACTACATTCTCCGCCAGTCATTGGTACTGCTGCTGTACCTGGCCTGGTTGCCCCACTAACCAATGGATTTCCGGGGCTCGTACCATTTCCTAGCAGCCATCCTGCTTTGGATACAATTTACACCAATAGCATTGTGCCATACCCAGGTTAGTTGTACTTTAAAACTTACAAGTAAAACAGCAGTAACCCTCATCACTGTATCACCAATGTATCATGTTTTGTCTTTGCTTTCTTTTATAGCCCAAAGTCCAGCACTGACAGTGGAGAGCCTGCACCCATCCTTCCCTGGGGTACAGCAGTATTCAGGTATCCTACTGTATGCCAGCCTGGATTTCTTGTTCTCCTCCCCTAGGGCAGTTTATATGACAGTTTCTTATCTAACCACTCCCTACCCTATAGGTAACCTCTAAAATAACATAAAAACGCTGCTCTGAATATTGTTATACAGTGAAGGAAATAAGTATTTGATCCTGGTTCTGAATGTTTGCCCATTCACAAAGAAATGATCAGTCTAAAAGGTGTATTGTAACAAAGAGACAGAATAGCAACAAAAAATTCTAAAGAAATGCATGTCTAACAAATTATGCACTGATTTGCATGTTCATGAGGGAAATAAGTATTTGATCCCCTTCACAAAACATGACTTAGTACTTGGTGGAAAATCCCTTGTTGGCAGTCACAGAGGTAAGACGTTTGCTGTAGTTGGCCACCAGGTTTGCACACATCTCAGGAGGGATTTTGGCCCACTGCTTGGAGGCAGATCCTCTCCAAGTCATTAAGGTTTGACAGTAGAACAATTCTGCCTTCTAGTACTAAGGTCTGCAGGTTGGTTCTGGCAAAGTACTGACTACAGGGGTTTCATTTCCTCCCAGTATTAGTGTGTGATTCCTGTGCCAATTCTGGATCATATTCTAAAGTACATACAGTAGCTATAGATCATGTATAAAGCAGGGGCGGACTGACCATTTGGAAACTTGGGCACTGCCCGAGGGCCCGGGGTCAGTAGGGGGCCCCATGAGATACCCCTGGTACCTTTTTTCATAGGCTTTTTTGAGTTTGGGCAAGGACACAGGGGCCCATGATCCCCTATTGCCCGGGGGCCCCATGAGTTGTCAGTCCGCCCCTGGTATTAAGTATGTGTTAAAGTGACATTAACCACTTGCCCTCCTGAGGATTTACCCCCTTCCTGACCAGGCCATTTTTTGAAATATGGCGCTGCGTTACTTTCACTGACAATTGCGTGGTCGTTCAATGCCGCACCCAAATGAAATTTATGTCCTTTTTTCCCCACAAATAGAGCTTTCTTTCTGTGGTATTTGATTGCCTGTGCATTTTTATTTTTTTGCGCTATAAACAAAAAAACAACAATTTCGAGAAAAAAACAATATTTTTGACTTTTTGCTATTAACCACTTCAGTACCAGGCACTTATACCCCCTTCCTGGCCAGGCCAATTTTCAGCGCTGTCACACTTTGAATGACAATTGGGTGGTCATGCAACACTGTACCCATATGAAATTGTTATCATTTTTTCACACAAATAGAGCTTTCTTTTGGTGGTGTTTAATCATCACTGAGTTTTTTTATTTTTTGCTAAATAAAACAAAAAACACCTGAAACTTTTGGAAAAAAAAACACACTTTTCTTTGTTTCTGTTATACAATTTTGCAAATAAATACAATTTCTTCCTTCATTTAGATCAAAATGTATTCTGCTACATTTCTTTGGTGAAAATAATAATAATTGAATTTGTATTTTTTTTAAATGTTTCTATTATTATTTTTATTTTTAATTACGTTTTTTCTTTTTTTTACTATTTTATTTTTCAGCACACTGTGACCAAAGCAATACAGTGTTACCATAGTAACATTGAACTACTCTGGGCAAGTGATCAGGACTTTTTTTTTAACACATTATGATTGCTAATACCAATGTATTTCATTGATATTTGCAATCATTGTTACTGAATGAAACTGATTCATTCAGTCTTTTGTTGTGATTAGCTGTGATTGGGCAAAGCTGATCACGATACAGATGGGCTGTGATTGGCCCTGTCTGTATCATGTGACTGCCTTGACCAGTCACAGCTAACAACATAATTGTATACAATGGATGGCATGATAGGAAGCCATCCATTGTATACAATTGACATGTGATCTGCTGTGATTGGTCACAGCAGTCACATGACACTGACAACGAGCCGGTGTAGTGATATGTCATCGGCTGTGTCCTGTGGACACAGCTGGTGACAGATCGCACTGCTGCACGGCTGCACGGCCACGTGAACGTCTCGTTTTCACAGGACATCATATGATGCCCAGTCACAATGGCAAGTGTCCGGCCCGACAGTCAATCTGCATTAGGCCAGGCGGGAAGGTGTTAAACATACCTAGTAAAAAAAATTTAAAAAATCAAATTTTGTCATAAATTTTGGCCAGATGTATTCTGCTACATGTCTTTGCTAAAAAAAAATCCCAATACATGTAAATTTATTGGTTTACGTGAAAGTTTACAAATGGCAGTATATATACTGGAATTTTTTTTTTTTTTTACTAGTAATGGCAGATATCAGAAACTTATAGTGTGACTGTGGAACTGCAGCAGGCATTCTGACACTGGGGGGGGGAACTGACTTGGTGTCACTGACATCCCCAGTGACACCAATACAGTGATCAGTGTTAATAAAAAGCACTGACACTGTACTAATGGTATTGGGCAGGAAGGGGTTAACATGTGGGGCAATAAAAGGGTTAACTGTGCTGTGTGCTGTTTCACTATGTGGGCTGTGTTTCACTGTAAGCACACTGCTTTGTATGGCTCTGCTATGCAGAGCCATACAAAGCAGTGTGCAGGAGCTGACGGGAGAGATCTGTGTTGTTTATACACAGGTCTCTCCCCCATCGGTAATACTCGGCGATCAACGAGTGCCTGTGAGGAACCACCGGCCGGGACCCGGTGATTGACAACCAAGGCCGTGAATGGCGTAGTGTGTTGGGCATGCGCATGCCCCTACCCATAACTGCAAAGTCACGTATATATGCAGGATTTTGTTCACCCTTGTCACCCTGTGGCAGTATTTCTGCTATAGGGCGGCACAGAAGCAGTTAAAGGCAAGCTTGTTTGTTTTTTTTTAATAACAAACATGTTTTATACTTGCATGCTCTGTGCAGTGGTTTTGCACAGTGCAGCTCTGACCCTCCCCTTCTCGGGTCCCCCACCAGCGCTCCTGGCCCTTCCCTCCTGCCAAGTGCCCCCAGAGCAAACAGCTTACTATAGGGGCACCAAAGCAGGCTCTGCGTGTCCATTCAAACACAGAGCTTGGCTTGGACCCACCCCCTCTCTCTCCTCAATGGCTTACTGGCTATGATTGACAGCAACAGAAGCCAAAGGCTCCCGATGCTGTCTCAGCCATTGAGGAGAGAGAATCCCCAGAGAGCCAATGCTCAGGTAAGTATTGGGGGACTGGGGGGTGGGGCTGCTGTACATAGAAGGATTTTTAAAAACCTTAAGTCTTTAGAACCACTTTAATAGTCAATCACAGGATATCGTAAAGTGGAAGAAAAGCCAAAGTCTAACTATTTTTGAAGCAGAACTAAACTCTCATATCCTTTTCAGTCAAGGAAGCTGCCATCTTGGCCTCTAGTTGATCTGCAAATGCCATGAGGCTGCACATGTGATCTGTTATGACACCAGCCATTTGATGATTTGATAGTTTGCTTGACAGCATAAGCAAATGTGACAGCATTCTCGAAATGCTGGGAATGTAACTGTTTGTTTAAACTATTAAATTGATGGGTTTAGTTCTGCTTTAAAATGTCCTGAGATCTGCAACATCACCCATAGGCTCCCATGGCCCAGCCATGGTTAACTCTCCTTCCTCTCCCCTGGAGGAGCCAAATCTTTTTATATATATATATATATATATATATATATATATATATATATAAAAACATATGTATGTTTTGTTTTGTTTTTTAAAGGTGAACTTACTATCCAAGGGATTTTATATCTGTTTTATATTGTATACAGTATGCAATTTTTAAAAAAAATTTTTTAGGACTTTTCAAAACAATCATGCGATTAATGTTAACTATTATTTAAAACGTCAGCCATTTTAAAGAGGACTTGTACTGTGCAAACTGGTCCCAAAAAAGACAAGTAGATGACAAATGGCAAGTCACCAGTATTACCTGTGGTTTCCTGCAGCTGATAAGTACCCTAATACTCATTTGCCACGTCTTTAGAAATGGCCTTATAGAGACAATTTTTTTTCCCTCATGTAATAGCTGCCCCTGATGATTGGTTTTCTGTTGACTGATGGGGGATATTCAAGAAGCAGCAGGAAAGGTGCAGAGTTCAGATCCACATAATAGATGAAGCAAAAACAGAGAGTTCCTTGGCAACAGGTCATCTGGTGCATCTCTCTCTCCAGCAAGGAGCACAGTGAGCAGCACCGTAGTGACATTACCAAAGCTCCTGAGATTAGCGGTCAGATGCAGCAGTGCCTTAGATCTCACACTGCAGACATGCAGTTATGAGCCTGAATGTCAATAAAGTCTCTGCTATTTTTCAGGAGACATTGAAGACAAAAGTTACATTTTGTCTTTGATATTGCTTAGGCACAATTAACATTTTTAGATGTTCCCTATAAAACATCTCCACGTTGTTAGCTCCACTTTACTTGTGCCCTGATCCTCCCATACATCTGTTTCCTGCCAAAGGGTTAAAGTGGACCTTGCAGTAAAACGCCTGGTTCGTTTAAACTGTTCTGGCCCCCTCCCCCTTTACGAATCACTTACTATTCGTAGAAGACAAAGCTAAAATAACTCTACATCTTTTTTCTTTACAAGTACATTTCCTACCTAATAGTGGTGATTTTTAAGGGGATAGGCCCAGGAAATTTGAGCAGACCTCGCATTTTACTGCCAGGTCTGCTTTAGATGGGCTTACCATGGGAGGTGTCATTTGTTATGTGATGTAGCCTACCCCAGGATTAAAACATCATTTTGGTTCAGATCACTTCCTATGGAGCAGGATTATAGACCAGGGATTTGCTGGTCTCCTGACACAAGAATGAGTAGAATGAGTGGATATACCCTTCCCTTGCTTTCTCCACAGGTGCCTTTCAGCTTCCCCTTGTTCTCCTTTGATATGTAACGGTGGATTTCTAGTTGCAAGGGCTATATTTTGAACTGCTGCTTTGATAAACATGTAACTGTATGCCATTTTTTTTCACGCCCTCTAAGTTAATAATTTTATTTTATTTTCCACACCACAGCTATTTATCCCACTGCAGCTCTTACACCTGTCACACACAGCACCCCACAGCCTCCTCCTATCCTGCAACAACGTGAAGGTAAGAGTGCTGATGGAGACCTTTAATCCTCTAAATTCAACGTTTAAAGTAAACACTTCACAAACCCGGCCTCTTTAAAGCAGAACTTTGGGCATATATATATTAGAAATTATCTTGCAATCCTGTCTACAGCAGAGATCAGATTGGGAGAAGGAGAGGCACCACAAGTAGACAGTCAGATGATCTGCAGTGTTCATGTACTAAAAAGGACAACAGGAGGAGAAATTAGAATAACAGAGGGATGATCCCATCATTCAGCTGCGCTTCTCTTTTCACTGTTCAGTCGCAGACTCGAGAAACCTGTAGCTGTTGCTAAACTGTGGAACAGAAAGATCGGATCTCCTTCTCTGCCAAAAAGGGCTTTGCTGTGCCACAGAACTGTATAATTGGACTGGATGAACAGAAATACAATATTTCTTTGCAGTTAATATTTTATCCCATTTTATTTGTGTACTTAGCTGTTTGGCTGGAGTTTAGCTTTAAAGTAAACATATGAAAAAAATACATAACTGGAGGCTACTTAATACTGCATTTAATTGTTCAATGGTTTAAGTAAAGTTATATGCAAATCTTAACTTTTTGCTTAAAAAGCAAGCTTTGTCCTGCCCTCTCACATGCTGCCATTTTGGTCAGTGATGTGACCCATTGCATCAGGCTCTGGAGGCAGGAGGGAAAGGAGGAAATTTGACTTTTACAGGAAAAGATTTGCACTTAACTTCAGCTGTCTCTGCCTCTGGATCTACTGATCATTTTGGCAAGCATTTTTTACTGAAAGTAACCTTAACTTTTCTGGGTTTTTCCATCATATGATTAGTTTGAATTTCCAAGGTTTGTGGCTGGTTTACTTTATTTATGTTCAAAGACGTGAACATGTAATGCTTCCATTGTGAGAGGTATAATACATAAATATGCCCATCTCATCAGTGCAAGAACAAGATATCGAGCATTTCAATAAAAAGCATTAGTCTGAACTCAGCAGAGCAAGCAGTATTTGTTTTATAGCTGTGTTCTCTGTGCATACGTATTTCATGTCTGAATGTCATATTTCATGTCTGAATGTGTGTGTGTATATGTATGTATGTATATATATATATATATATATATATATATATATATATATATGTATATATTGTACAGACTTGTACTCCATAGAATATTGCAATATAGTATTTACATTTAGCTGGTTGTCATCTTTAGCATCCCAGAATACAATGTGCCCTTCATGTTAAGAATGTTCTTGTGGCTGGTTATGTTAATGGAGATAATCAGCTTTTATGGGCCTCTTCAGACTGTATTCTATTGCTTTTTCTTTTATTATGTTTTATTGAAAGGAAGGTATAGGAAAATTACACATACATAATATAAAATTGCATTTTCAAAAAAACGCCTAAAAAAGTGGCTGCAGCACTTAGTAGTGGCCTTGTTCTCTTTGACCAGAAATGTGAGGCTACTTCATGGTTTTCCAGAGAGTGCTTCTGATTATGGGTGGGGTCTGCATTCTTTGCTGCCATGGGATTGTAATGAATCCCAAGGATTTGTGAAGTTCACAAGCCAATAAGTTGAAGGATAACCCCGCTCCCTTTCTATAAAACACTCACAGCAGCCATATTGTCAGTGTGTGTTACTGTTTATTGGGAGAACTGACAATTCTGTGAAAGTAGAGAGAGTGATTTATTTAAATTTTTTTTTCCTTTTTGCATTGGTGCATGTTCTGCTTTGCCGTGCCTGGCTTTCTATGCCGTTTGTTTGACAATTACATGCTTATTAGGCCTACAAACTGCCAGCATTAAATAACAAGATTCATTCTCCCATAAACTTAGATAGTTTTTTCACTAAGTTTTCAACCTTTGAGCAAGTTTTGTAAAAATGCTCCCAAAGCAAACCCAGGTAGGTTTGCTCATTCTTCTTTTTCTGATGCCATTATCTATCTCACTTGACATCACTATATTCATACACAAAGGAAACAATCAACTCCTGTTTGTACTGTAGAAGAAAATCCTTGAAGTGAGTCACATAATTCTTTCCTGCAATCATCATGCAGGGGGTTGTGTTGCTAAATATGTCAGTTAGCATTTTTGATGCATTATAATAAAGGGAAAAGCATATGGGTCCTGCATTACCACTGCCAATGTATACAGGAGCATTCAAACCAAACATGGTGGTAAGCAACATGGTAAACACTATATGGCTAAATTTTTGTAGGCACCTGACCATCACACCTACACTAAATGGGCACCTACACTAAATGGACACCCCTCCAAATCATTGAGTGCAGATGTTTCCAGAGGATGATGCTGTTAATGCTATAGCATACAAACACATTTTAGACAATTTTGCACTTTCAACCACGTGGCAACATTTTGGGGAAGGCCCATTTCTGTTCATCATAACTGTGCACTTGTGCACAAAGACAGGCCCATTAAGACATAGTTTGATGAGTATAGTGTGGAGGAATTCAAGCAGCTTGGAGCCCTGTTATCTTTTCCTTCGAACAACATTGGGATGAATTATAATGCCATTTGTGAGCTACAGTAGGTCTTCTCATCCAACATCATTATTTTACCCTGCAAATGCTCTTTTGGCTAAATGGGCAGATCTTTTCCCCTTTCCAAGTCACACACTCCAAAATCTTGTGGAAAGTCTTCCCAGAAGAGTGGTGACTGTTCTAGCCAGAAAGGGAAGGGTGGTATCACCTCCATAATAATGCTCATGGTTTTAAATGGGATTTCCAACAAGCTCATTTAGGTGTTATGAAAAACCTATAAGGTTATTTAGCTTAACCCACGGTTCACATATATGCGGCTGTGTGGGCTGCGTTTTGCACGGGCATGAGAGCCCATTCATTTGAATGGGCTCCCATGCCCCAGGACATGCAGGGAAGAAGTCCCTGCACTTCTTTGGAAAACACAGCCTGCACAGGAACCGAGGTTCCCAGGATGGTTGCAATTTCCAGTGCGGGCGGCGTGCCATTAGAATTAATGGCACCCACACGCGGGTCCGCATTCCTCTGTGCGGGTGGTGCAGCTGCATATATTTTTCTGCGGATCTGCAGCGGTACCACCCGCACAGATGTGAACCTAGCCTAAGCGCTACAGTATTTTATGAGGCTCTTTTACAAAAGGTTTTATTAGCGTATAACAAAAATACAAATATAATACATATATCTAGAAAAAACATGAGAATGTACAGGTGGTACATAGACAACGGAATTGTATTTTGTGAGGTTCCCTTGAAGCCACAGAAGATAAAGCATTAATTCATAAATACACTTTCTTGGACAGTTGCTGTGTGCTCTCAGAGTACAAAAAAAACGTAATCCATCTTTGTAATATATATCTCTGTGATCATTTCACAGGACCCGAGGGCTGTAACCTATTCATCTATCACCTGCCCCAAGAGTTTGGGGATAATGAGCTTACACAAATGTTTCTGCCCTTTGGAAACATCATTTCATCCAAAGTGTTCATGGATCGAGCGACCAATCAGAGCAAATGTTTTGGTGAGTTCTAATCAGAATCAGTCAGAGTATAAAGCTGGATTTATTTTATTTAAGGGGCACGTTATAACTGTATTTTTTGTGCATCTTTTCATTAGTCAGGGATAGTAATTTGCCACCATGAAATATAAAACCAAGTGATCATAAACAAGAAAGCCAAATACTTAAGTGTATTTTTACTTTTAAATCTTGTTTTTACCTCATTCACCAGGATTTGTCAGTTTTGATAATCCATCCAGTGCTCAAACGGCAATCCAAGCCATGAATGGATTTCAAATAGGAATGAAAAGGCTTAAGGTCCAGCTAAAGAGGCCCAAGGACACAAGCCAACCATACTGACCACCCACAGGCCGATAGGCCCTCCTGATCATACAGGTATAGTCTCCTTTATACTACTTCCAATTTTATCAGTTGATTATACCGGGGAATGATATACTGGATTAATTCCCTCCTTTGTGCTGTCTTATTTTGGCTTTTGGAGCTAAAACCTCTGACACTCCTTTGTCTTTCATGCCACAGGTACACAATGGACCTTTGACTCCTGAATCCTTCCCTATAGGATTAAGGGAAAAAGAAGACTTTTTCCTACTAAACACTCCCTCCCACCCTTGAGCCTCATGACCTTTGTCCCTCACCCACACTCAAGGACCAAAAAATAAAAAGGTGACTATGGGGAGAAGCAGCAAGAACCAAGCTACCTAAACACAAGGTTGTGTCTTGTGAGTGTTCTATGTCTGTCTGCTGAACGCCCAAGAAAGATCACCCCTGATGGAACAAACTTACACCTGATGACCTCCTTTAAATGACCAAATACAAGAGGGGGTATAGGGTGATGCCCTTCAGGTGGCAAACCCCCACCATAAGAGTGTCTACTGATTTGCAGTGCAAAGAACTGTTTACGTATTTATATGAACATATTTATTTATTGGGGAGGCCCAATGCAACATACCACACCCCTTTCACTGCCAGAGGGCCGAGCAATGTGGGATGGTGTTAAAACATTGTTTATTTTGTTCTAGATTTTTTTGTTGGTTATTTGCGGAGGACAGGGTGTTCTGGGTGGGCAGGAGTGGAGCTCAACAGAGTTCAAAGGTCATGTTTACAAAGCAGCCCCCCCACACTCACAGGGAAGTTTCCATTTGTCTGCTGCTCATACGCCTGGCCCCCCAGAAAAAGGGCTGGACTTTTGCATCTGCTCCAAAACCCTGCTCTGCATCTTTCAGGACTGGGGAGGACTTAACCACTCAATGTTGTTCTGCGGGGAGACTGCAGAAGAGAAGCTGAATCTGATATCCATGCCTCATTCTTACAGCAGAGTTTACCTGCTACCTACCCAACCTCCCTTTCTGTTAACAAGGAGTTAATGGTCTCTTTAAAGAAAATGCTTGAATGCTTAGAGTATCATAGCATCTTTCATACTAGAAAGTCAGGATGTGCAAAGTTTTTCGCCAATGTCAATTCCCCAAACTGCCACCGCTGCTTTTCTGTTTAGAGAATATTTCTATGACTGCTTAAAAGAGGGTTTAGGCTTTGTCAGAATTACAAAAGATCTGTTTTAATTAATACAGTTTTAAGGGCCAAGTGAGGCAAATGCTGACATCTAGTCTGCCAGAGTAGAGAACATCAGTTTGATCCAACACTAAGCTGATGCAGCAAACTTCAGCTTGGTGTGGATTTTGGATTAAAAAAAACACAGCGTACACCTGTTCAGATGCATAATATTCATAAAATATAATTGTATGCCAATTTGTATCCTTGCCCAGTGCATGGCTGCCAGCATCTTGCCATGGAACAAGCGGCTAATTGCATTAATGGAATGATCTACATGGGCCTTGCTAGATTGTAATCTTTATCATGATACCATGGTTAGGTAAGCTGTATGATTTCAGTGTAGTAAATATTAACTTAAAAAAAAGACAAAAATAATAAAATCATGACGAGGATGATATAGTCTTAAGCACTCTGTAGTGTTCAATACACATCATGAAAACTTGTCCCTTAAAATGAGCATCAGTTCGTGACCATTAATATGCATCTATGTGAATCTGACATTCTGCATTATAGGTCCATTTATTAATAAATAAAACTTATCGCACTTGTATACTGATAAGAAAGGATTTACAATTTATTTAGAATAGTCTTAAGCACATTGTATATGAATATGAAAGGATTAACATTTAAACTGCACCTATATGCACAACAAGCAGCTATTTTAAGGGCTGAAATCAGCCTTCTGCAGAATGATGACACCACCGTGTGAAATCATTTGCTTTTCTCAAAAAATGTTGATTCAGTCGATAAAATGGCTGCCTGTGCTACATACAGTGCATCCAGAAAGTATTCACATCGCTTAACTTTTGCCACATTTTGTTATGTTACAGTCTTATTCCAAAATAGATTAAATTAATTTTCTCCCGAAACATTCTACAAATAATACCCCCATAATGACAACATGAAAGAAGTTAGTTTTGAAATCTTTGCATATTTCTTAAAAATAAAAAACAAAAAAAACACATGTACATAAGTATTCACAGCCTTTGCCATGACACTCAAAATTGAGCTCTGGTGCATCCTGTTCCCACTGATCATCCTTGAGCTGTTTCCACAACTTGATTGGAGTTCACCTGTGGGAAATTCAGTTGATTGGACATGATTAGGAAAGGCATAAACCTGTCTATATAAGGTCCAACAGTTAACCGTGTATATCAGAGCACAAACCAAGCAATGAAGTCCAAGGAATTGTCCGTAGACCTCCGAGACAGGATTGTATCAAGGCACAGATCTGGGGAAGGGTACAGAAAAATTTCTGCAGCATTGAAGGTCCCAATGAGCACAGTGGCCTCCATCATCCATAAATGGAAGAAGTTTGGAACCACCAGGAATCTTCCTAGAGCAGGCCACCTGGCCAAAATGAACAATCGAGGGAGAAGGGCCTTAGCCAGGGAGGTGACCAAGCACTGGATGGTCACTCTGAAAGAGCTCCAGCATTTCTCTGTGGAGAGAGGAGAATCTTCCAGAAGAACACCTATATCTGCAGCACTCCACCAATCAGGCCTGTATGGTAGAGTGGCCAGACGGAAGCCACTCTTCAGTAAAAGGCAAATGGCAGCCCACCTGGAGCTTGCCAAAAGGTACCTGAGGGTCTCTCAGACCATGGGAAACCAAACTCTCTGGTCTGATGAAACACAGATTGAACTCTTTGGCCTGAATGCCAAGCATCATGTCTGGAGGAAACCAGGCACCACGCACCACCTGGCCAATACCATCCCTACAGTGAAGCATGGTGGTGGCAGCATCATGCTGTGGGGATGTTTTTTCAGCGGCAGGAACTGGGAGACTGGTCAGGATAGAAGGACAGATGATTGCAGCAATGTTCAGAGACATCCTTGATGAAAACCTGTTCCAGAGCGTTCTGGACCTTAGACTGGGGCAACGGTTCATCTTTCAACATGACAACGGCCCTAAGCACACAGTCTACTTAACAAAGGTGTGGCTACAGGCCAACTCTGTGACTGTCCTGGAGTGGCCCAGCCAGAGCCCAGACTTGAATCCGATTGAACATCTCTGGAGAGATCTGAAAATGGCTGTGCACCGACGCTCCCCATCCAACCTGATGGAGCTTGAGAGGTACTGCAAAGAAGAATGGGAGAAATTGCCCAAAAATAAGTCTGTCAAGCTTGTAGCATCATACTCAAAATGACTTGAGGCTGTAATTGGTGCTAAAAGTGCTTCAACAAAGTATTGAGCAAAGGCTGTGAATACTTATGTACATGTGTTTTTATTTGTTTTTTTCTTTTAATAAATTGCAAAGATTTCAAAACGCACTTCTTTCAAGTTGTAATTGTGGGGTACTGTTTGTAGAATGTTGAAGAAAAAAATGAAGTTAATCCATTTTGGAATAAGGCTGTAAAATACCAAAATGTGGCAAAAGTTAAGCAATGTGGATACTTTCTGGATGCACTGTAGGTGATGATTACATTTGTTTTTGGCCAACGTGGCCTAAAGCACATGGGCATGTAAACGCTAAGGATTTATAATGTCTTACTGAGAAAATCCAACTGGGGCTTTTAGGAATATGTAGACGTTAGGTGTGATTAAGCGGGGTTATTGTAGTGTAGCATCCACAAGGCATGAGGTACAGTGGTCACTGGTAAATTAGAAAAGATCATTTGACGCGAAGGCAACCAGCAAAGTTTTGCTAAT
This sequence comes from Staurois parvus, assembly GCF_062004578.1. Lineage (NCBI taxonomy): Eukaryota > Metazoa > Chordata > Amphibia > Anura > Ranidae > Staurois > Staurois parvus. Next base: position 2,657,070 of record NW_028317849.1, read on the forward strand.
TTCTTCAGCCTACTCAGTGCAGTAATGAGGTAACAGCCTACCCCAGGAACAAGGGGTCGTTGCATCTGTGGTCACTTGTAAATACCATTTTTATACTTCAAACATTCCTTATCTCAGATGTGAAAAGAAGAGGCCCTGGTTAAGCACAAGAAGGAAGGGGGCTTCTGGGCTTGTTTTACCTCTCCCGGTTCTTCAGTCTATAATTACCACTAATTATCAGTTTACCCTCTTCTCTAAATGGATGGCAGCATCACAAAGTGCAGGTTTCCTAAAGGATGTCACTGTTATGCTTCTGTAGATGAAAAACATCTTCCCCCTACCCATATTCGCTGTTGCAGGGTCTCTGAAAGGCACTATGTGTATATATATAGACATAAGATTATATTTGTGCTGCAGAGGATAACACAGATTACTACTTGTAAAACCTATTTTCCACTGTCAGACGGGCCACAATTGTGTTGTTATAGTTATTGTATTACAGGCCTCCTACTAAATTTAATGCCAGTTGGAGTTCAAACCAGATTGCGGTGTTATGTGAGTGGGCCCTTTCTGATGCAGGAAGGCTTGAGACATTTACCACCGTAAATTCTGTAGGGTCTAGGACTGAATACTATAAACTAGATTTTTTTTTTTTCCATGAAGATAATGAGGCTTGTGGCTTAACGCTGAGCTTGACGTACAAAATACAAGTAAATATATTACATGAGCTATAAAGGATTTTTCATAAGAAAGACTAAGCACAGTTTAACCTCGTTAAGGCCAGATGAGGAAAAGGGTTAAAGCAGCTAATTGTTTAGCACTGAAATTTCTCACATCAACCTCCACAGCTCGCATTGCCATTGGTTTATTCATCTTGTACAGAGAGTTTCCAAGATTGCCACCAACGTGAGCAGGAAATCTTCAGGGCTGTCAGTGATTAATTATCATATCGTATTCAGTGCTAATTTGGCACCGGAGGATTGGGCAGCACATGGACCTGTGCCTCATGTGCTCATATGAGCAAGTGCTTTCTCTGCATCACAGCCTCTTCATACTTCACCTGGGCCGCACATTCCCTGGGTGTGTATAAGAATTTATCTGTGACAGAAAAATCCAGGTGTTCAGAACAGCTGCCATTTATGAAAGAATTAAAAGCTAATTCTTAAGGCTGAGTGTCTGCTTGTCCTTTCTTAATGTTTTCTTTATCAATTTATGTTGCAGGATATTAGAATATTGTGCATGTGTGTGCTTACATCTACAGTGGAAGAAAGGTAACACTGCTCATGAGCCTGATACACCCACCGGCCACTTTATTTGGTACACCTGTTCAATTACTTGGTAACACAAATTGCTAGTCGGCCAATCACATGGCAGCAACTCAGTGCATTCAGGCATCTAGACATGGCAAGGACGATTTGCTGAAGTTCAAACAGAGCATCAGAATGGGGAAGAAAGGGGATTTAATTGACTTTGATTGTGGCATGGTTGTTGGTGCCAGATGGGTTGGTATGAGTATTTCAAAAACTGCTGCTCTACCGGGATTTTCACGCACAACCATCTCTAGGGTTTACAGAGAATGGTCCAAAAAAGAGAAAATACCCAGTGAGCAGCAGTTGTGTGGACAAAAATGCCTTGTTGATGTCAGAGGAGAATGAACAGACTGGTTGGTGTGATGTTTAGATGGTAGGGTCAGGATTTGGTCTAAACAACATGAAAGCATGGATCCATCCTGCCTTGTAGCAACGGTTCAGATGGTGGTGGTGGTATAATGGTGTGGAGGATATTTTCTTTGCACTAGCAAGGTGTAACTAATAAAGTGGCTGGTGAGTGTAGATGGGGCCCAGACTGCCATTTTTTCCTACGTTATACTTATGCTTCTGTTGCGTTTTGATGGACCCACTCTAAGTAGAGATCACCGGATGACTCCCATACATAGGCATCATAGTACGGGTGAAAGACTCCAGTGCATCAACTCTCATCTAGAACAGGAGCATGAAAGGTACACCCCTGCATAAATTCTAACAAAAGAATCAGGTTCTGTCAAAACTATGAAATTAACATTGGCCTTCTGTCCATAATATTGTTCACCTCTTCCTAATGTATCTAGTAATGCTGAGCCATTATGGGGTCCTAGGTTTAACACACGCTGTCCCCGAATCATGCTGCTATCTAACATTCACCATCACCACCATTAGTGTTAATGGCCTGAAATGATTTGAATTTTCCAAACCCATCCAGTCACTTCCATCCCATCAAATCAGTCAAATATTGAAATATTTAATAAATATGTACATGTCCAGCATTAATAGAGTTATGTGTATGGTGGTGAATGGACAATGCATGATCATTACTGCTTCAAAGGTTAAAGGATAAGTTCACCTTTTGTAACAGTCAAATCCATATTCAGGATGTAACATGTTACAAACGCAGTTGCCCTTATACCATTTCCCTCGATCTCCCATTAGTATCTTCTTCCCATGTTTGCTGTCTCAATTTAAAGTGTTACTAAACCCAGGACCCTGCATTCACTATATCTGGTCTCTCACAGTACACAGAACATTGAAATGCAATTGTTTTAGTAAATATAAACTGCTAAATACCTTTTCTCATCAGCATTTAAATCAGTCTTGTGACTTCTATCAGTATTCAGAAGAGCACTGGTTAACGTTTGTAGGAGGAGTTTTCTCTAGGAGGATGCAGAACCCCTTACCTCTGTCAAGGCAGTGCTGATCACATGCACTCTTCCAAAAAAAAAAAACCTCTGTAGCAATACACACCAGATTGAGTATTATCTCCACACGATATAAGAGGGGGAAACTGGAAAAAGGTGAGGGTCAGATAAGACAGGATAAAACAGCATTTTTACACAATGCAGAGAATTGCCCCCTTCAGTTCCAAAGTGAGTATAACAAGCATACTTTCCTGCATATACAGACTGATTTTACTATTGTGGGTTTAGTAACACTTTAACAGCTTCCCATCCACCCTATTGCAGAAATACTGCTAGAGGGCTGCACAGGCACACACAATCATGTGTATATATACATGATTTTGCATTTCTGGGTAGGAGGTGCACGCGCCCTACCTGTGCTGCCATTTACGGCCGTGTCTCTCACAGCCATGCAAAGCAGTGTGCTTATAGTGAACCACAAACACACAGCCCACCAGTAAAACACACACAGCGCACAGTTAACCCTTTGATCACCCCACATGTTAACCCCTTCCTGCCCAGTGCCATTAGTACAGTGTCAGTGCTTTTTATCAGCACTGATGACTATATTGGTGTCACTGGGGATGTCAGTGCCCGAATGCCCGCCGCAGTCCTGCAGTCCCGCAGTCCCGCTATAAGTTGCTGATCGCCGCCATTACTAGTAAAAATAAATAAATCCCACTATATATACCGCCATTTGTAAACACTATAGACCCAGTGTGTCCAGACAGTTGAGTCACCTGCTGACCTGGCACCATCCACAAGCAGCTTAAAGTAGAACTGTAGGCAAAACTTTTTTTTTTCCATTTTGGATAGAGCAAGGGAGGATTACAACCCCTGTCAGATTTTTCCGCCATTTATGTCACATTGTAGAGATTTCCCATCACATCCTGTCCCATAGCCAAACAAGAAGCAAGAAGAAATACCTGAAAATTAAGAGAATTCCTTGGAGGTCACAATTGGAAGATTTCCCTTCTATTACTTTTCTGGGGACAACCCAAAATTTTGGATTTTCTTTCAATTTCAATGATAATGGTAAACAGGACAAACAGAGGGGTGAACCTCCCTAATGGAGGCACAGATAGCAATAAAAATCCAACAGGTGTTCTAATCCCGCTCCATTCTATCCATAACTAAAGAAAAAAAGTTTGCCTTTAGTTATACTTTAACCTCCTTGGCGGTATGATTCTTTCCAGTTTTTTGTGCTGAAAGCGATACCATTTTTTTGCATGGAAATATGTAGTTTTTTATTGTAGGCTGTAATTTTTAGGAATAACTCACTGAAATCTATCCGAAAAAGAGTCTATTAAACATCCCGGGTATGATAAAACTTGAAACACGAAATCATAAATTATAATTTAATAAATAATCATAAAAAATAATAATATAATAATAATAAATTTAATTCAATAATATAATCAAACCAAACACACTGAAATTTGAAATACAGAGGCAAATTCGCACATCGCTGAGCAAAGTCGCAAAATTGTTTTCAGTGTCTGATGACGAATTTCCCCACAAATCATTATCACTCAATTCTGCAAGTGGTTCTGATTTACTATCGCTGTTCTAAAACCGCTTTTGACGTAAAGGGACGCTTTTTGGCCGCCATGGACTTTTCTAAGTTTCCAGGCAGAAAGAACATTCAAAATGCAGGCAGGGCACAGGACAAAGCAGTGGGGACAAAATGTATGTGAAATGCAGTGAAAAAGCAATGACAGCAAATATGTCATTTTTTAAAAATTTTAAATTTCCCGCCGGTTCCGCGCCCGAACGTTCCGACGTCACGGGGACCGGAACACGGAAGTCAGATGCCGGCATCCGCCGGAGGAGATGGACGGGGACGCTGCAGGGGACCCATCGTGGGAGCGAAGGACAAGGTAAGTGCTGCAGGGACCCCCAGAGAACGCTGCATGGTAAGCCCAAGTGTAGCTTGGGGTTACCGATTTTGGTATAGAAATTCTACCCCGAGCTACACTCGGGAACACCACTAAGGAGGTTAACTCTTTAGTAAGACACAGAAGTTGAATCTGACACAATTCACTGTGGGTAATTGCAAAGGATGCTATTCCAGTCTTTTGAAGTGTATGAAAAATCCTGCCACGGCAAAGTGCTATTAATGGCTAAGTGAACAGGGAGGGTCTAGCCAGGACTGAATTAACTAGCACTAAATAGGGGGGGGGGCAGAGGGATATACCAAATCACATGTGTGAACAGGTTATAGTGGCTCTAAATTGCCACTAGATGTCAGCATACTACAGAACAACATGTAGTTTAATATAACACAGAAAGAATACATATTGGTGAAATAGAAAAATCTATACTATCCGAAACTTCAACTTCTGTGCCTGCCTTATATTTAACTTTAAATAGTTCTTATTTGTAGTAGAACTAGTGGTGTGCTGATATATGGATCAGGTATAATTGTACTGAGACACACTCATGGTGCATTAACTTGACTCAAGTCCACTTCATTTTGTAAGCTCTCCCCCCTAGACCTACCTCTGCTTTACAGTATGTACAGCTACTTTGTACTGCAGACTCCCACTCATACAAGACGTCATTCTGTGTGGATGCACATCTCATATGGGCATTAAAGTAGAGAGCTGCCATACATTTTATAAAGAAAAGGTAATTATAACAGAATAAAAGGAGGACTCTTTGGAAAGTAAATTACACTTGAGTTTAACATATAATATGAGTACATTTCAGAAATTATTGCAATATCGTCTGACCCCTGATTATACACTCTTCAGACAACTCCTATGTCTAGAAAGGATCCAGACTATGAGGGGTTTTGTTTGCCAATTCCTTAATAAACAGAAGATACTCATATCAGTTGCACTATTGTTGGTAGTCACTGCTTGGTTTAAAAATAATTTTATGATTCCAGAATGAAATATTCCTAATATGGTCTGATATGAATGGAAGAAAACCAGGAGAAAAGAGTAGGGAGCTTTCCAAGAGCTCTATGTTCCTTGTTTAGTCCATCGTCTACTTGGAGGGTTAGTAGTTACCACTTCCCCTTGTAGTCACATGTCCCATGGAGTTTTAATGTTATATGTGTTTGTATGGGTTTTCTCAAGCTTTGTGGCTCTTAACAAACAATACAAAAATATACTAGTGGTTGAACTGGCTACTAACCACGAATTAAATTGCCGCCATAGTAGTGCCAATGGATGATGGGGTACTAGTGGGGGGGGGGGGGAGTTGCAAAGCCACATATGGCTTTCCTTACCAGCACATATCTCCCCTGTGTCTAGCCAGTGTTGCCAGTGCATGTAGTAACTGGGCGGATAGTTCTCCCACTTAATAGTGGACTCATAGGTCTGGCAATGCTGTCATTTGGCAGAACCAGCAGCACGCTCGGCAAAGAAGCATCTTTTCCCTCAGAACACAAAACATTCTCCCATTGACCACCAATGTAAGTGGGCATTCTTCTTCTCACTGAATACCAGTGTAAGGGTATATATTTACTCCATCTGACCATCAGTGTAGGTGTACAAAGTTCCTCCTACTAACCACCAATATAAGGGGTTTTTTTCTTTCTGCCAATGACTGCCAATGTAAGGGGCATTCTTCCCAATAACCACCATTGTAAAGGGCATTCTTTATTCCATGAATGTAAAAGGGCTTTCTTCTCAGTGACAACCATTAAAGGAAGCACTATTTTCACCAAAATAATGAGACATTCTCCCTTCTACTGCCTACAAATGTAAGGGGGCATTTTTCTCCCAATCACTGCCAACATAAAGGACCACTTCTCCACCTAACACCAACAAAAGAACAGCAAATAATTTTGTATTCAATATAAAAAAAACACAATTAAGAATGTTATCAATAAATTCAATATTTGCTGCAAGCAGGTATAAAATCTTTTTTTCCCCACAATAGATTTTTACTAGAATTTGCAAATATCATAGTTGGTATTTGAAGTTTTATTGTATTATTTTATTTTTCTTGTATTTGCTATGGAGATTGACATCTTGAAGCTAAAGTCCTCAGGTAATTAGGATGCTGGAGATTTTTTTTTTTGAGGGGGGCACAAAGTTTTGCCAGGGAGCTCAGGGATGTCTTGTTACTCCCCTACTACTTACCAAACTGGCCTAGACTGTGTGTGCTTGTACATCAGTTGCAGAGACTTCTAGACTGTAGGCTCCTTTAGGGGCAGGAAACTGGATTCTGTACTTTATAATGTTTAGCAGACAATTTCAACACTATATAAATATAGATAAGCATAAACAGAGGCGGACTGACTATTTGGAAACTCGGGCCTGAGGGCCCGGGGTCAGTAGGGGGCCCCATGAGATGCCCCTAGTACCTTTTTCATAGGCTTTTTTGAGTTTGGGCAAGGACACAAGGGCCCCATGATCCCCTATTGCCCGGGGGCCCCATGAGTTGTCAGTCCGCCCCTGAGCATAAAACTCATACAGTATGCAAGGAATATATATATAGGGATAGAGAGCCATGGATTCTTAGGATTGTGTAAATGCTAGGTCTCTGTCAACTCATCCCACCCCCTTCCCCACTTATCCGTTTTTGGCAAACACGATGTTCATGAGAGCCTGGACAAAAGAAGTCTATGTGTGTACCTTCATAGAACATGGCTATACTGGGATCCTAGTGCTGCTGAACCATGTTATTTTTATGAAGAAGCAAAGATGATATTTGTATAAAGGCCTACCACAGGAATGGAAGATAATGGAGTTTGGAGAATGTAAAGAAGCTCAAGCTTTCGCTTTTATGAAGCCATGTACAGAATTTTGTTATGGCTGAAATTCACCTTTACATATATTTCTCAAACAAAAGAAGTGTGTATTTAGTCCTCTTTTAGGCATACATTAATGGAAGATTCAAAAATAAAAACTGCACAGGGCAGATGCCTGTGCATTACTGTGGAGGAGACCAGTAACTGCTGATATGCACTCATGACCAGGGGCGGACTGACGACTCATGGGGCCCCCGGGCAATAGGGGATCATAGGGCCCCTGTGTCCTTGCCCAAACTCACAAAAGCCTATCAAAAAGGTACCAGGGCATCTCATGGGGCCCCCTACTGACCCTGGGCCCTCGGGCAGTGCCCGAGTTTCTAAATGGTCAGTCCGCCCCTGCTCATGAATATGACAGGAGGCCAACCAAGATAATTGCAGTATGTAGGACTTGGTCTGACAGATGCTAAAAAAAATCATAGGCCATTTGGTATTTTCAGAAGTTTAAAGTGTTACTAAACCCAGGATCCTGCATTCACTATATCTGGTCTCCCACAGTACACACAACATGGAAATGCAATTATTTTAGTAAAAATAATTTTAGCAGATGGATTGGGGACAGCAAAGAAATGGCAGAATCAGACAAGACAGGATCAAACAGCCTTTTCACACAATGCATAGTATTAACCCCTTAGGTTCCACTGTGAGTATAACAAGCACGCTTTATTGCATATACAGGCTGATTTTACTGTTGCGGGTTTAGTAACACTTTAATGCAGCCCATAAATCATGCGATTTTCCTGCAACCCGAAAGAAAATTACTTGATTCTCCCATCAACACAGTCAGTGTTGATGGGGGAATCCCTCTAATAGAGTTATTGTGTCCTCCAAGCGTGGGGGTGTGGGGAGCTATTCCAGCCAGGAGAACACAGTGATTATTCCTAGCAGCTATAGCCGCTGGCAATAATAGCATGTGAAAATCTGACATGCTGGTTGTACCCAAGTCATACAACACACTATCTGTATACAATCAGCCTGCTCATAGATGGTTCTCGAGATTCAGGCCATCTATGATCGGCTTAAGTAAGGTAGTATCTTTTTTCAGGTTATGATATCAGTATGATCTCAAAAATCTTTATTCAAATTAAAAACGTATACGATGTAACATTTGCCACTCATGCACTTTAAGGGATCTATTTATCAAAAGTTTTCTCCCCAAAGTCGCACATTTTTCTAATTGAATGTTATGAAAAAGGTGTGAATCATTGTTGACAGTTGAGTGAAAACATTGATAAATAGACATCTAAGAGTTTCCTACCAAAGCTATGATATCCCCAAGAAAATACAAACTGTTTGATACCCTCATAAGCCCACTTCAACCATGAAACAATCTGGAGCAGTTCCCTAGTTATAATAATGCCCTTTTATCACCCCAGTGCGGTAATTTAATTTAGATGCTTTTGTCAAGTCTCTAATCAACAAGCAACAAAAGCGACCAAACATTTTAACCACTTCCAATCCGGCCCATGTACATAAATGGCTGGACGGGAGCAGTGCAGGAGCGGGTGGCCATTTAGAAACATCCTCCCGCATTCCCTGCCTGTGCACTCTCCCTGGGAGCACACAGCACCTCAATCCGGTGCCTCAAATCATGGTATTTCCTGTGTCCGGAATACCGTTCGCTGTACGGGGACCTCTGTGTGAGGTCCCGATCATGTGATCACTGATTGGCCAATCACATGAATAGTACTAAGCAAGATGTCACTTCCTGACATCATTGCTTACTACATGTGAAATCTGTGAATGATCACAGAAGTCACATGGTACAAGGCTGATCACAACAGCCTTGTACCATGTGACAAACTGTGACCAATCACAGCTCTCGCAGTATTTCTCAATGGCTACAAGAAAGCAATCAGTGTAAAAAAAGAAAAAAAAAAACCCTCCCGAGTAGTACAATGTCACTATGCTGACACTGTACTGCTAGGGTGGCAGTATGTTAAAAATAAATAAAAATAATATTAAAAAATAAAATATAAAAAATGTTTTTGAAAAATTATAATTTTTTGTTATAAACTAATTTGGGTTATTTTTTTTTTTTTTCACTAAAAAGATAGCTGAATACATTTTGGCCATGATTTATGAAGAAAGATTATTTATTTGCAAAATTTTATAAAAACACTTTTTTTTTTTCAAAATTTTTGGACTTAATTTATATAGCAAAAAAATAAAAATCCCTGTGGTGAATAAATACCACCAAAATAAAGTTTTATCTGTCTCAAAAAAATGCAAAAAAATTCATATGGGTACAGTGTTGCATGACTGCGCAATTGTCATTCAAAGTGTGATAGCACTGAAAGCTAAAAATTGACCTGGACAGGATGGGGTTGAAAGTGTCCGGACTTGAAGTGGTTAAGTATCGTATTGTTAATTCCATGGCCTTCCTCTAATCCTGTACATTCAACTTGCCCATCCGCAAGCACCATATTATATATCCATAACGTAAATTTATCTTGGGTATAAACGCTTTGCTTGAGGCAGTTCATGTGCTTGAGACTGTAGTAATACCATTTAATACACTGAAATAAATGAGAACTATGTAACCGCAATTAACATGCAGCAGAAAGAGGGAGTGGTTTTATGAAAGAGGCCATAATTAGCTGGTGGCAAGCCTGATGCTTGAGTCCTGTGTAGATAATTATTTGCTGCCAGTGAACTCAGAACACAAATATCAGGCCAGTCTACCCCTTCAACCACAAGTGCATCAATTCTTCTGCATGGCTGGCGTTGACATCACTTGCTTTCATATTGATACAAAAAGGGCAGCAAACAATATATTGTATGCTTACACGGTATTTTTCTAAGTTACATATTTTGGAATACGTAAAAAAGGCCAAGTGATCCATAAAGCTGGTTTTTGGACGAAATGACCTTTATCGTGCACAATAAAAGCTCAAACTGATGACAGCTATCCTCACTGTTGGGAATTTGATTCAAACTACGATACAAACTGTGACTTTTTCTGCACATGGCATGTCACATTTGTATTCACATTTGTCACAAAAGCATGACACAATTGTTCAGTTTCATTTAAAAAGCCAGCAGTGCATGGGCTACCTTAAAGCAGAGCTAATCCCTCCTATCCTTCACAGCCAAGACAGCTTTCATCTTGGCCTCTGTTTGATTTGCAGTTGTCATGGTGCTGCATATGTGATCAGTTATGACATTGGCCATTTGATGGCTTAACAGCACAAGCAACTGTGAAACTATTGTTCACGGCATGCCTTGGCTGTTACTGGTTTGGTAAAGAGGTAAATCAATAGTTTAGTTTTGCTTTAAGAGGTAGGTGCAAATATGCAATGCAGTGAGGTGTGTTTAGGTTTTAGGTTTCTGTATACCAGAAGTTGGACACTAAGGTTATAACGGAATTCTAGGAAAAAATGTATTTTCTAACTTTGGCTGTGCAAAAATGTTACCTCTAATGATGATTATCCTAGGTCATGATCGCTGACGGGTAAGGTAAAAATTCTAATTTCATTATTGGCAGGAAGCACAACCAGCGCTGCACTTCCAGCCATGGCTGCTATTAGAAAACTATGGGGCCCCATACAGCCAACCTGATAGGGTCCCCATCCCAAAAAAACCCAGTTTATTATGCTTCAGTCATGAATGAACACAGTGAATAATCGGTACCAATCACTCATTGTGTGCACTCAGGAAAGGAAGGGGCTGGTAAATGTAACAAATTTACTGGCCCCTTCCCCCACTCTTAATCCTGAAGGATCCTATTGTGTGCTTGCAGCTGCCATTGGGAAGGAAGGAGGAGGAAAGCAGGCAGCACTGTGGTGGCACACAAGTGGGCCTGGGCAACAGGGGGAAATGTATGGGGCACAGGGAGGGTGATGGGTGCAACTGGGGGGCAATTACTGGAACCAATCCCCTGTATGGCTCTCTCTGCAGCAGCTGAAAGCCAGAGGGAGAGAAGAAAACAGTTTTCAGATGCTGCAGAGAGAGATATACAGGGGATAAGTTCCAGTAATTGCCCCCCTGCCACACCGATCACCCTCCCTGCCCACATTCAATTCACCCAGTTGCTTGGGCCCCCCTGCTGACCTGGGCCCCATACAGGAGGACTGATGGTACCCCCTTATCCATGGTCCTGCTTCAAGCACTGCTGGTATGAGAGCTATGCAGGCTGCAGCTCTCATACAGTGAAGGGAACGTGTCATTTACTCTCCCTGTACCCACCTCTTGCCCTTGGCAGCATGGTGGCTTAGCAGTTAGCATGTATGCCCAGCACCACTATAGTCCTACATTTGAATCCCAACCAGGGCACTATCTGCGTGCAATTTTAGATTTTTTTTTCTCTGTGCTTGCAAGCATGTTCAAGTACAGAACACACTAGGCACTGTTTACTCCATAGATTAGTTTAAAAATGACAGACATTCTTTATGCAATGGACTATGAAGAAGAGCTTGGTAAATGTATAAAATAAATATACATAAAGATTTTAAATAAAGACTAGTAAGCAGTTTGGCATTTGAAAACAAATTTTACATTCAAGCACCACAAACAATATCATAATGCAAGGCTTGCTTATAATAAAAAATATGTTTCTAGATCTTTTATATTTGTTATACACTTTGCTTCTCATCAGATGTTTGTTGGTATGACCTCTGTATCATCCAGTCTCTGCCCTGTGGAAACCAGTCTCTGATGAAGCAGATGGGTCTTACATACCAAGGATAATACATTTCCCACACACGGCTGGTCCCAGCAGACACCACTGCAAAGGCAGCATCTTGGGCAGGGTAGGCAGGCATGGAGATCTTATCTCTACAAGAGATGAAAATAGAGAGGAACAAAATGAAGCCACTGATTCATATGGTCTCATTTATTTTTTTCTTCAATTTTTTTATTTTAAAAGAACAGCAGGTTCCAACAACGTAAAACATTGCAATATTACCAGTACAATGTAATCAAGGTGGGGTAATGAACAGGGGTGGCTCAACAAGTTTAGTATACCACAAACATCTTGGGCAAAGACCCATAAAATAATAATTGTTGAAGTTGGAAGCTCTGTGAGTCGTACCAGATAGAGGTCTTCCCACCACTTATGGATAATGGATTCACCCCGTGGTCTGGTTTGTTTGTGTGGTGTGTGTGCTTTGAACCATGCCCTGGAAAAGTTAAGTGCGCCATGCCTGGGACCTCTTGGAAGTGGCGGTCCCGGGCAAGGCTCACTGAAGTGAACCAAACGGACTGCAAGTGTAAAAGCAAACTGGACCTGAGAACAGCATTCTCTTTAGATCACGGAGTACAGATGCAGGGATCACTGTGGTCTAGCTGGCAGAGATCATGGTGTAAGTGTACCAGGGAACACTTACTTAAAGCCCAGTGTTAGTGCAGACCAGCAGGGAAGTGAATTCAGCTCAGTCTCCAGTGTGAATGCACCCAATTCACTTTCCCCAGCTGTTCAAACATAAAATCTATCAATACACCTTTTTATCCAAACATAAATGCCAAAAACTGCTAAAAAAAAAACTGGGGCTGGTTACAAAGAAAAAGCTTTAGAAATGGAATTTGATGCACTTATGTAAGCAGGCCCTGATTTGGTCATGCTGGCCAAGGTCCTCTCCCACCATCCTCCTGTCTCAGAATTGGGATAGGGGACCACACACCTGTAACATGGGGGACTCCGCTATCTTGGTCACTCATGTTCTGGCCTGAGGCCCACTTCCAGAAATAAAGGGATGTCAACACTTCAGCTTTTTTTTTATCTTTTTACTGTAGCAGCATCAAGGTGCACAGTTTGCTTCCAAAACACAGATTTCTTTGTACTCAGCATCAGTAATACTGCACAGTTCAAATTTAATTTTGATACAAGAGTACCAAGCACTTCTAGTACCCTCACTGTAGGTACCATTAGATGGGTTATTCTTCAGAGCATATACCAGGCCTACTCTGAAGGGTCCACTTCTGTGGGCTACAAGCTTACATGGTAGTGTGCTGATTGTAACCTCTTCCCATCCAACTCTGCCCAAACTCTTCCAGTCCTTGAGTATAAGGGACTATGCTAGCCACACCCAAAGTATCCACCCAGGGGAGAGGTTTGTCTAAAAAGGGTACTAACCTCTGCTTACATCTATGTTCATGGAAATAGCATTTATTCAGTGGTTTATCTTTTCTATGATTGGAGAAAGCAGCCCAGTAAGCAGCCCAAGATTTTTCTGCCAATGAACGTTTCAGTGGACAAAGTAAATATTCAAAACTGAATAAGATTTATGACAGTACTATCATTGTCTATGATTAGAGACCCGTATAGTTGCAGAGTCATAAAGCAAGACCTCTGCTACTACAAATGGAGCAGTACATGATAAGTTGGAAAGAAAAGTTGTAGAAAAACAAGATAGCAATCCTGAAAACTGATCTGAGTGTTTGGGTACTTTTGAAATGAGGACACAGTGACACTCTCTGGGATGATGCCTTAGAGCTAACCTCGTCAGTTTTCATCAAGCTTCAGCTCATTGCAGACAGGAAAGCACATCTGTGGCAGAAAACTAAATTTCTGATTGCCACGGTGGTCTGAAAACCATAATTATCACTATTTTCTCCAATTCATGTTTAAAGAGCACTTCCACTGTATCAAAACATATAAGTAAATTGGTAAAGAATGTGGACGGGAGACATTAAACCTACTGTTGTAAAGACTGACAGGTATGTTTATTTTTATTCTCTTAGTCTGACCCAGGCACCCTAAGGACTCCCTAAAAGTAATGGTGGGTTGAAATGAGGATTTATAGATTATATACTTTTTAGACTATTAGGAATTATTTTTGAGCACATTTTCCTACATCTACAGTATTGTGGTTTTGGCTAGAGTAGAGAAAAATGACCACCCCTGCCAGTCTGTATTGCTGTTATTATCCCCACAAGAGGGATTCAGCCAATATCAGGGTTGTATTACTAAAGGTAAATAGACTGTGCACTTTGCAAAGTGCACTCTGCAAGAACAGTTGCTCCAGAACTTGGAGATGAGTAGAAGCCAGGGGCGGACTGACAACTCATGGTGCCCCCGGCCAATAAGCGATCATGGGGCCCCTGTGTCCTTGCCCAAACTCAAAAAAGCCTATGAAAAAGGTACCAGGGGCATCTCATGGGGCCCCCTACTGACCCAGGGCCCTCGGGCAGTGCCCGAGTTTCCAAATGGTCAGTCCGCCCCAGGTAGAAGCTCTGCTGGCTTCTATCATCCAATCATGTGCAAGCAAAAATGCAGTTTTTTTTAAAATTTTCCTTGCATATTCTTTATTCCTGTATTCTTTGCAAAGTGCAATTGCTCCAGAGCTGTAAATGAGGTGAAACTTCCCTTTGTAACGTATACAGTTTACCTTTTGTAAATCAATCCCTATGTGTCTTGCTGACCATTTTCACTGAGACAGAAATTGATGTGAAATCTAAAATATTACATCAACAAATAAATGAATAAAGTGCAAAAAAGCGCAAAGGTGCAATCTGAGTGTTTCACTCTATAAATAGTGACTAACTATAAACAGTTCATACAACGAATCAAAAGTACTGATAACGTCCTTTGTGGAATTATATCAATTCAAAAAGTGCCCTCATTAGCACGTGCGGTTATTCGTAAAGAACAGATGTGCAGGAATTCGTGAAAGGAATCCACCCTTGGGGCGGATGTACACTCAGCAGACCAAACGTATTAATGCGCATGGGTTATTATCATCACACATCTGGGGGTGCAGCGGTGTACTGACAGCTCCAGGTCTAGTCATCCAACTCCATCCATTCATTGGGGTAGATACCAAGTGGTCCTACCGTTTACAGTTGTCACTAAAACAAGCAATTAGGGCAAATCTTCCAATGAGGTGACAACTGTCTAAGAGGGTAAATCCACTCACTCTGTAAATGTAGCCTTGACGTCGGTGGCCCCTTTAAGCCTAGGGAGCGGCTCAGCCCCGGTATGACAGCTGGACTGCAGTTTTCCTATTCTCCCTGCCACTGATTAGACATGGTGGTGGCAAGAGGGACTAAGAGCTCTGCCGCAGAGCATAGTCATTGCTAAAAGAAGCACAGGTTAAAGCAACACTCTTTTTTTATTCCTTTTTTTTTTAACTTATTAAATATTATTATACTTTACTTTAAGTGGTAATAAACCTAAAATCAAACATTTATTTTATTGCAGCTTACCAATTAGATGTGGTGGCTGCATTAGTTTTCTTTTTAGGCTTCCTTTCCTTTTTTTTCACCTGGAGATCTGGCAGCAAGTCTGTTGTTTTTCAACAGAAACCATTTAACACTGACAGGGCTGCTTTCAATGATCAGCTTTTATTTATTTCTATAAAACCTATATCCCATAAGGAAAAAAATGCTTGCTGTAACTGCTTATAAAGTGTGAGCTGGAGTTTGGCTGGATTTGTTATTGTATTTAAATCTGCTAATCAGGGGTGGACTGACCATTTGGAAACTCGGGGACTGCCCGAGGGCCCGGGGTCAGTAGGGGGCCCCATGAGATGCCCCTGGTACCTTTTTCATAGGCTTTTTTGAGTTTGGGCAAGGACACAGGGGCCCCATGATCCCCTATTGCCCGGGGGCCCCATAAGTTGTCAGTCCGCCCCTGCTGCTAGTAAATCTAACACTACCCCCAGATTAACAATGCTGCTGTCCAAAGGTGCCCCTGTGCTCTTTCATCCAGAATGGGGGCACTCTAATACAGGAGGTGTGTTACTGGCCAGATCACCAGGTGAAAACAGAGGGGATAAAAAAAATATAATGAATGCAGCCACCACATCTAATGATTGACAGCCTGCAATATATTACATTTTTAATTTGGGTTTAATACCACTTTAATGCCTTTTAATGTTCTGTGTTTATTTCCTTTTAGGATACTTTCATTATAATGCATTGTTTCCTCCAGGCTTCTGTGATTTTCTCTTTTTGTTTTTACTTACTGTCCTTTAAATTATTATGATGCTTTAATTAACAGAGAAGTATGACCAAAGCTTTTTTTGGCCATACTTGTCTTCTGGGTCACAAGAGGGAACTCCTGTGACCCAGATTCAGCCGACAGTGGGCTAAAGTGAGCGCTGGAAGGGCACAGAAAAGGGCCTTTGACTGACAGTCACTGCTCTTTGGTCAGTGAAGAGTGAGAGCTCAGTAATCAGTGGTCATGTGTTCTTAATCTTAGAGCCAATAGGGGATGGCTACAGCATCAGGCCGATGCTGCAGCTATACACGTGAGTATGAATGTTTATTTTTTTTAAATCCCACTCTCCTTTAAGTGTTCAAAATTTCAACAAAACAATTTTTTTACTCACTTGACTTTTTCCATGGCGGATTGGGTATCAATAAGGCCAAGGATGCACAGCGTGATGGAGACGGGTACATTTTTCATGGCTAGTTCATGTCGCAGAGACCCAAAGAAACCTTCCAATGCAAACTTTGTTGCACCATATGAACTGGTAAATGGGGTTGCAACTTTACCTGAAAGATCAAAGTAACATATCAGAATAGAACCTCAGGTTAATTTCATTTATGTAACATCCTCATTAATCTTTTACGTACACTTCAACAAAAGGAACTTATCTTAGTGTCGGTTCATACTCATGTGGTGTGGGAAACTGCATGTGATTCGAGCAGGAATCCCACAGCATTCCTTTTCAAATCACATGCGATTCTTTTCTGTGCAATTTGAGTCATTTTGTATGGCTCAAATCACACCACACCACACAAAAAAAAGGTGCAGGCACGTTTTCTTTGGCGCACTAGAATAGAATTGTATGAGTGTTCACACCCATGCAACCCAATTTACCCAATCACACTGCATTTTGCGACCTGTTTTTGGGGTGTTGTTAACATTGACCCCTGCAGTGGTTCGCATGAACAGTGTGATTGTCAAGCAGTGCGGGAAATGCAAAGGAATTGCTGTGAAACCCACACCACATCAGTGTGAACCAGCACTTAAAGTTGATATCAGGCTAAAAATGATTGTCTAAAGAGAACAGTCATGTAAATTTCTACATGTATCTTGGTGTGATTTTTAAATTTCTTCCAGATCTGTGCAGTAATTCATCCTGAAACAGCTCTTTAAAAGAAAAAAAACTCTATGTGGTCACTATACACAACAGAATCACCCTAAGATAATCTGATTTTAAAACTATGCATCTCTTCTGCTAACATACGGTACCTGTAGGTCATTTTCACAATAAGGGAAACCTAAGCTGCAAATGCGTTTCGCAGCTCTGTCTAGAACAGAACAACCATTAGGACCAGCCCCCTAGCGCTACAGGATTTAAAGTGATGCAAGAGATTTGGATTGATATAGCATACTCCAAAACCAAAATGTATCGCTAGTAGAGGATACTCTACTCAGTAGCACTAGTGAGAGTTAACTGGAGCAGTCAACGGTTCATGACTGGGGACCAGGAAGCAGTTTGAGTAGAAGTAGAAGCTTTAATCACGAGATCCTTTCTATGTGGATACAGTCAGAAACCAGGTGGGGAGGAATAAAACGTCTCTTTAATTCATCCAAGGAGTATACCCAAACAGAGCCAAAACTAACACGTTTTAGCCTATCAAGGCCTTACTCATAATTCTAAGTAAGGACTTGATAGGCTGAAACGTGTTAGTGTAGAGTGACTCTATTTGGAACGTGTTCTCCTTGGATGAAATAAAGAGAAATTTTATTCATCCTCACCTGGTTGCCGACTTTATCTACATGGAAGGTCTCTTGTGTTGCGGGATGGAGACCTTAAGTCAGGCACGGTGAGAGGAAACAGAGCCCTAATCTAAAGACCTTTCTAGCCCTAATTGCATGATTGGGTTGCAACACCATTATCTTCCATATGTGTTTGGATTTACTCACTGGATAGACAGTCCATAGGTGCAGCCTCTTTTGAAGTAGTCCAATATTCAGTCCATAGAGCTCCAGGGGCATGCACCCCTTGCCTCTCAGCTCTTTCTCTATCTCCTCGGGGGGAAAAAGACATTCTCCTCAAGGCTCCTTACTATTGAACAGCAAATTAACCACCATCTTGGCACACCTTCCCAGGGATTGGTAAGGATCTACTGAATATTCAGGCTGGGCATTTGAATTCTTCCACCCTAAGGATTTACTCACTGTACATAGACAGTCCATAGGTGCAGCCTCTTTTGAAGTATTCCAATATTCAGTCCATAAGGCTCCAGGGGTGTGCAACTTGGGGGGAAAAAGACATTCTCCTCAAGGCTCCTTACTATTAAACAGCAACCTAACCACCATCTTGGCACACCTTCCCAGGGATTGGTAAGGTTCTGCTGAATATTCAGGCTAGACATTTGAATTCTTCCACCCTAAGCTCTAGAAATGTCATCTGGACACAGAGGGAAGAAATCAAACTCTCGGCCCGTGAAGCTCTGAGCAGACTAAATCAATCAATCAATCACTGCTCCTGTGATTACTGTAGAAGCTAAAACAAAATATGCCTAGCAGCCTAGCTAGGAAGGCACTACACATTTTTCTATTTGGACCTCATTTTCTATATATGTTGAATTAACAAAGACATAAAAAAATCAAATACATGGCGTACATCTACTGTAATAGATTTTTCGAGAATGAAAATAAAATTACCTGTAAGAGAGGACAGAACAACAATGGAGCCATTTGATTTTGTCAAGTGGGGGAGAGCCATGGTGGCAAGGTGGACATAGCTGAGAAAGTTTACCTGTAAGCATAAAAAAAGTTAGAAGGTTCAAATGAGGTGACTGCCAATAAGTGGTTTAAGTGATATGAGACTAACATTTCCTGAAATAGTAAAACAAGCTTTGAATATAAGATAGGATATTATTCTGAATAGAAAAAAGCAACACAAACCTCCATTAGCCACCTTGTATACTGGACATCTCCATCCCACATTTGAAATGGACTTGAGCCAATGTGGTTTAGCACCAGATAGTCCAAACCTCCTGCAAAAATACAGACAGTAAACTGTTAATAGACATTTTTTTGCCAAAAAAACATAGAAAGAGATTAATAAAACAGTAAGGCTGCATTAAAATTTTCACTTGGTTTACTTTACCATTCTGCAGTGGCTTCAAAGTGAAAAGGTTTTTTTTTTTTTCCTTAATGCACTCCCTGTGTTAAGGTAAAAAACACCCCATTACCGGTTCAAACCTCCCCTCCCCCAAACACTTATCTTGTTCCTCTCACTGATCCAGCCCTGTATCATTTGCAGCTTTGCTCCTCTCTCTTCCTGGTCCCACAGGATAGACTGAGAGCAGCGGAAGCCATAGGCTCCAGCTACTGTCAATCATACTCCTGTGAGGAGGGGCAGGAGTGTGCCTTGATGTGGTGCTGTTTGTGTCTGTGATCACAAACAGTCCGGCTTGGGAGTGACTGCAAGGGTGCCCCATAGCATCTAGTATGCTAAGGTGGCACTCTGAGGAGGGAGGAGCAGACAGCACCAGCAGTGGACTACCAAAAAAAGAAGGTATGGGACCGCTCTGTACAATATCATGGCACACGGTGGGTAAGTATAACATCTTTTTTATTTTATCACAAAAAAAAAATCCTTTAACCACTTCCTGTCTGGCCCATGTACATAAACAGCCGGATGGGAGCAGTGCAGGAGTGGGTGGCCATTTATAAACGTCCCCCCCGCATTCCCTGCCTGTCCTCCAGACACAACAGATCACCAATCACTGTACGGGACCTCTGTGTGAGGTTCTGATCATGTGATCACTGATTGGCCAATCACTTGCTGACTAGAGAAATCTGTGACTAATCACAGAGGTCACATGGTACAACACTATTCACAACAGCCTTGTACCATGTGACAAGCTGTGACCAATCACAGCTCTCAGAGTATTTCTCAATGGCTGCAGGAATGCTGCCAGAAAGAAGGAGAAATTATTGCTTTTACTGCCTTTATGGGTGTAAAAGCAATCAGTGTAAAAAAAAAAAATCTTCATCACCACCCACTAGTAGTACAGTGTCGCTATGTTGACACTGTACTGCTAGGGTGACAGTATGTTAAAAAAAAACATAAATAATATAAAAAAAAATAAAAATGTAACAACAATTTGAAAAATTATAATTTTTGGTTATAAACTAATTTGGGTTATTTTTTTTTACTAAAAAGATACCTGAATACATTTTAGCCAAGATTTATGAAGAAAGATTATTTATTTGCAAACTTTTATAAGAAACACACTTTTTTTTCAAAATGTTTGGACTTTTTAATTTATATGGCAAAAAAATAAAAATCCCAGTGGTGAATAAATACCACCAAAATAAAGTATTATTTGTCTCAAAAAAATGCAAACAAAATTCATATGGGTACAGTGTTGCATGACCAGGTAATTGTCATTCAAAGTGTGATAGCACTGAAAGCTGAAAATTGGCCTGGACAGGAAGGGGGTGAAAGTGTCTGGACCTGAAGTGGTTAATATCACTTTAATGCATAGGCATATGTCCATTGGAGTGCACTGCCATTTATTTAGAATGGCACCTAATGCAAGTATACTGTCAGAACACACCTGTGTTATAGCACATTAAAACCCACAAATGTGAATACTCTGTGTGTTGTGGTGCACTGTAGTGGCTAAAATACTGGAGGTGTGTTTTTTTTATGCGTTGAAATACTAAAAAATTCAAAATGACAGGGCTGCCTAAGGGCTCGTTTACATGAGCAGCACACTCTACTGCCTGTCCGATACGCATCATTTTTTCAGAGAGCAGCAGAATGGAGGCTGCAAGGCATTCAAGAAGCAATACTGCCACCTCCCAAATGACCCTTTTTTCTCAGCCGAAAGGCAAATTTCTATTACAATACTGTGCAGCAAAAACAAGCCAAGAGTTTCACTTGCGGTTGTGGCGTGACACCATTTACTTGGTTTGTGTTTATCAGTGGTAGTGCCTGCCAAATGTAACCAGACTTTGCCATGCCATGCCACAACCATTGCTGTGTGTACTAACATGACTGCTGGCCATCATAACTTGCAGCTTGACAGTTGGGGGGTAAAATCACAGCGTAAGTGCCTATTTTTACCTCTCCCCTAACCACCTTTATAAATGAGTCCTAAATGCAACACACATTAAAGCCACTTGTTTATGGGGCTGCCTGCGTTCTAGACCTTCATTCCTGAATGCATAGGGCCCCGTATGTTAGTACCTAGTAGTCAGTAGTCAAGTCACAGCCTGCCATAGACGTCAACGGGCTGCAGGCAGCATTGCTGTATGCTGCAACTGACCCTCCTGGATGCACTGGGATGAATACTACCAGCCCTGTGTGCAAGGAGAATTAACCGTGAAAAATAACATACATTTACGCATGTGCCATAACACACTACAACAGGAAAATTGGCAGTGATAACCAGGGAAAACATCTACAAGCACTGACGTTTTATGGATAATAAGGGCTCATCCAGATAAACTTTTTTTTTTAACCCGCAGCAAACATGGAAGCAAGTCTATTCATTTTGGTCTGGTCTCTTTGTATTAAATGCCTTCATACATTTAAATAGGGCATTGAAATGCTCAGGCAATGCACACAAAAGTACAGGAAAACTATTCAAACTGCATAAACGGAGTGATAAAAATTCTTTTCTTATTCTTTCTTCAATATTCTTCTACTTGAGTGAATGAGCCCTAAAGGTACCGTAGTCTGTCACTTCACATTTCATGAATAGATGAAAACTTCAGTTGTTAACAGTAATGAAAAATATTTCAGCTATATTTGTAGGGAATATTTGGTCTTTTCAATTTCATTTCAAATATACACATGAACGACATCAGCGCTACTTAAATAATATTATTTTATATTAATGTTTAAAAAAAAACTTGTTTATTTGTATGTAGCACTACCCCCTTAGGAGTCACTGAAGTTTTGGGTTCCTCCAATAGTCCTGCACAGCCAGGCAATACTCTTCTATTCAGACTTGCATCCAAGAGACAGTAACCAGTCCTGGAGCTTGTTTATTGGGAGAGTTTTATTAGGGGAATATGAACTTGGATGGGGTAAGAGGTGTGTGGAATGCTCAAAGGAACATGGCAACAGAGGACAACTTCCTGGAACTATATACAGGTCTCTCTAGCAGCAAACTTCTTCTGGAGAGCTAGCCAGCATCTCCTGTAGTACCACCCCAGACCCTAGATATTTATCTATCCAGCTGTTCTGGGTGAATCCCTGGGCAGGGGATCCAGTGCCTGTCACTTTAAAGTAAGACAGTCCCGGGTTGCAGCTAATCCAGTTTCCCACCAGACTGCTCCTTCCTCTTACTGGCCCAGGGGGTGCAGGTCTACTCATTCAGTCCTCCTCCTATGAGTTGCTGGGTCAGTAGCTGCTCTCAGGTCTTCTGCTAGGCCACTCCTACTCTGCTGCATAGGTGGTCCTTTCCTCCTTCCTGCTCCACTGCCTGTAGGTAAGCCCCTTCCCATCTGGGCCCCCTCCCAGGCTCCTGCTTTCCAGCCTCACTTCTCCATCTTCCACTCGAACTCTCCTGCTGCTGAGCAGGCTCTGTAACTCTTATGGGCCGTCCTGACCCCATGCCAAGCCTCCTGTTGGGGATTGGTCAGGATCCCTCAAGAGTGCAGAGCAGCCACTCCTCACCTCATCCCAGTGCTTCTAGAATTTTCCCCAAAATGCTAGAGCAGAGGGAAGTCCCAGAAAGCTGGTTTGAAGAGCCTCTCAGCTCTGACCTGAATTTGGCCTCTGACTATAACCACAGGCTGCTACTCAGCCTCTGACTACAAAAAAACAGAGATATGGTCCGGGGAGCCCACACACATTTTAGGAAAAATGAGGTGCTACCAAAGCAATCAGGTGGGGTGTTGGCAAAACACAAGCCATACAAACAGAGAGAATAAAATAGGCATACAAACCCAATTGGCTACTACTCGTAGACATTTATTAGAAAAAGACATAAATGGTAAAAGCATCATGAGTCCGTGACCCAAACCCCCTGAACCACCCAGATCCCCCCAAGAAGAAAACCATCACCAGCCTAAACCACACTTCCCTGCTACCTATTCCCCACCCCCCAGGACAGACCCTACCTGACCCCCTCCCAAACGGAAACACCCGCCAAAACCCCCCAACCCGGAAGGAGCTCAGGAACCCACCCACATCAAAGTCCCCACTAATAGTACATTCCCCTATTACCACATAATCTAAAGACCAATACTGATGGTCCTAAAGAAACTGGTGGTAAAGGTCTCAATTACACCCTAAGCTATGTTTCTGAACTGCTACCTCAAGTACAAATAAAATGGAGTTGTACTGAGCCTCTGGCTGCCTCAGAGCTGTTGGAGTGGAAGCCTGGTATCACTGAAGGTGTGACTTGGGACTGCACATAGTTAGGCCATCACTTTGGATCCCACGGAGGGGAACACACTGTGGGATACCGGATGCTGGGGAGACAACTCTAGTGCAAACTTGGTCAGGCTGGGGCAAGTGGTGGATAGGAGATGAGGTCTCCCGGTTGTCAGTGTGGAGCAGACCCTCTCTGTGTAGCACACAGCAAGTGACCTGGATCCCCGTGTCACATGGGCCCCGGGTGTTCAGCATACTGTCTGAGCCCCATCCTGTAACCACATGGAAAACATCAGATGCAAAGATTGTCCCCAACCATTAGAGGTCTGTTGCTATGGTGGCCAGGAGTATGGTGAGTAAAGGGTTTATAAGCTGCCATATGTGCACACTAGCTGCAGAGTTCTGTGTGGGTTGTGGACTGCGTGTGGCCGGTGTGTTAGGCCTTAGCCCTGTTCTGAAGCGGGCACCTTAGTGGGATGTGTGGGTAACTTTGTCACGTTGGCCCAGCTTTCATACTGACATACAGTACCTCCCAACTATAGAACCTGAGAATGAGGGACACTTCAGAGACACTGACGTCGTGGTCCTGTAGCTCACTTTGCCAAGAAGTGGCTGCGGTTGGATTCATTTGAATACTGGGTGTGGCCTAGTAGATTCTGATTAGAAACCATGAAGAAACTAAATTCACTAATTGTACACACTGTCCCCCTTCTCCCCTGCACACATCCCCCCATATATACATTGCCACCCTTCTCCTTGGCACGTTATCTCCTGTCTACACTGTCTCCTTCTGTGCAAATACCTCCACCCCAACCCTCTTACACACTGCTCCCCTCCCCCAGTACACATTGCCCTCCTCTGTATAAACACTGCCCCCGTACACATTGCCCCCTTCATACATTGGGGGGGGGGTTATGGGTGATAGAAGGGAGTCGTCATTGTGACCTGTCATCTCTCTCTCTCGTTCCAGTAGACACTTCTGTCACCCCTCTCTCATTCCTGCAGAAAATCATTGCTGTCACCCATCTCCCAGCCCTGCAGAACATCACTCCTGTCAATCCACTCCCAGCCCTGCAGAACATCACTCATGTCATCTTTGTATTTTAACACCATTATAGAAGAACATGCATGTAAAATTTGAAAGTCATACAAAAAACTAAAAGCATAGTTTTTAGTTTTGGGTAGAGTGGAGAGAGATTAGAACTTGTCAGGTTATATTGCTGTCTGTGGCCACGGTTGGGATATTCACCTTCTCTATTTGTCCTGTTTACCGGTATGGTCGACAGTGAAAGTAAAAGAAAATCCCAAATTTTGGGTTGACGTGTGAACAAGAATAGAAAGGAAATCTTCCAATGGGGACACTAGTTCTTGTGACACCCCAGGATTCCTTCACTTCCTCTCATTTTCCTGTTTTGGCTATAGGACAGGAAGTGAAGGAAAATCTCCCCAGTGGGACACAGATGGCAAAAAATGACAGGGGTTATAACCCTCCCTTACTATATCCAAAACGGTTTTTCCTTTGGTGACAATTGAATTTTGATAATTTACTGCAATCTTAACTTAAAATAGGTGCTTACTAAAATATAGTATACTTTCCCTTTAAAGTGGAATAAAAAAAGTTTAATACCATCTGCTAGGGTATTATATTGTATTTGAAATTTTACTTTTGAAGAGCTATGAGCACAATGCAGTAGAAGTAGGAAAGATGACATGGCCAGCTTTAAACAAACATTGTCTGAAATTGATTGTCATTTTTGCATGTGTATTTTTCCATGGTATGATCAAACAATTGAACACAAAAGGGTTGCACAATTACAGGGTTACTTGTAGATGGAATCATAATTTTGACATACAGTATGGCACTGTGAAAAGTATAGTTTGTGTAGATTATTTTCTTTTTTTAAAGGTAAATTTGAATTCTGGCATAGGAATATTTGTATTCTCTTTTTAAACAGCAGGTGGAGCTTTAGACTCTTTTGCTTTTTTTGAGAAAAAGTTTACAGTGCTCAACAGCTCAAGATGAAATTTACATCACTGAATAACTCATCCACGTCTCTCCTGCACACTCCTATATTCCATTTACCGAGAGCGAACTTGATGGCAAACAGCTTCTGCTGTGCTCTTTCCTGCTTTTAAAAACCTATAATACTCTGCGACTTTTGCATCATGGGTGCAACCTGTAATAATGTGTATTTGTAAAACAAAAACTGTGTATATGGTTAAAAAGTTACCAATGGGGACTCTAAAATCAGCTTGTAGAAGATTATGGGGTCTGAGGAGACCAAAATTGAGTTTTTTAGCTATCAGACTATGAATTCTAGAAAGCATGATGATGCAGCAAAGTCACAACAGCACAAGAATGGCTTGAAAACAACTGTCCTGTCATTGCTGAGCCTGTGTCCAGGTCTCAATCCAAAGAGAATTCGTGGCTGATGCAGTTTTCCAAAGAGGATTGAGAAAATTAATCATTTTGCAGATGTGCAAAGTTGATAGAGACCTATCCAAACAGGTCCAAACCTGTAATTGTTGCTAAAACTGCATACTGACTTGAAGGGGCATATACCGTAGTTCTAGAGTCATTTTGTGTTTTCTCGTTTGAAGACCTGTTTTCATTTTGACACTAAAGATTATATTTCTGTTGATCAGAACAAAATTAAAGTATAACTAAAGGCAAAACGTTTATTTTAAATTTTGGATAGAGAGGAGATGAATTAGAACACATTAATTTTGTGTTGCTGTTTGTGCTTCTGTTAGGGAGATTTACCCTCTCTATTTGTCCTGTTTACCATTACCATCAAAAGTGAAAGTAAAGAAAACCACAAATTTTGGGTTGTCCCCAGAAAAATAATAGATGGGAAATTTTCCGATGGGGACCCTAGTTCTGGTGACCTGGGGGTCCCCGAGGAACTCTTAATTTGCGGGGATTATTGCTCACTTTTGTTTTGACTATGGGGCAGTATGTGAAGGTAAATCTCCCTCATGGGATGCAGATGGCAAAAAATAAACTGACAAGTGTTATAACCTTCCCTTACTCTGTCCAAAATTAAAAAAAAAGTTTTGCCTATTGTTCTACTTTAAATACAAAATTACAAAGCACAAAATTAAATACAATGTGATTTGATGTTCCATAATAGTAAAGGCCCATATACACAGTTGCGTTTAAAGCTAAAATGCTTATGTCCAATTTTGCCATAATAGAAATAGTGCCTGTTCTTATTGCAGAGCTACTGCGCACTGCTTTTGAAAGATACATGTTTACATTTTTTCAGTGTTCTAGTGCATTGGGAGGCCCATAGATTTCAATAAAAGTGCATCAAAAGGCATATAACATGCGTTTTGATGCATTAGCAACAGGTGCTAGCAAGCTGTTCAGGTATTTAACAGGCTGTTAATTCTTTCAAATTAAAATTCTAAATTCCAAAATGCATTGAAAAGATATGTCAATGTTCAAAGGAAATGCGCATTGACATATGACATTGCACCTGTCTAATACTTAAAAAAAAAAAGACAAAAAACAAAAAAAAAACCTGCATCTCTGTGCACAGGTGTATCCTGCACCTTGGTAAGTACTTCTGATCGTATGCTTGCCTCTAATATAAGATAAGAAAATCTAAACAAATAATATGAGTCAATCAAAGTGATGTTTGCAAAAGGACTTTATGGAATTGCTAGTGTAACCACATGCCGCCCAGCCACTGTAGAAATACGGTGGCAAGGTGGCACGGCTGGGCAAAAGCACGTTTTAAAACAGGTGTTTTTAAAACAGGTAGGGGGCGTGCGCGAGGCGTGCTGCCGCCCTACCTGTCCCGCCAATCACAGCCGCGGATGTCAGTCGCCGGGTCACAGACGATCGTTACCGGCTATGTCACGGCCATCTGCGGCAAACGCTGACAGAGAGCACAGCTGCAGTAACTGTGCTTTCTGTCAGTTCCCTGACAGCTCCAGGACACGATGATCGGGACAGAAGAGTTTCTCTCTTCCGATCAGCGGTGTTCCCTGCAGTACACACCCCCGCCCCCTAGTAAAACACTCCCCTCACACAGTTAACCCTTTCCCTGAATAAAAAACTTAACCCCTTCCTCCCCAGTGCCATTAGTACAGTGTCAGTGGGTTTTTTTTTTCGCACTGATCACTGTATTGGTGTCACTGGGGATGTCAGTGACCCCAAGTCACTGATCGCCACCATAAGTCACTGATTGCCGCCATTATTAGTATAAAAAAACCCCTAAAAATCCCAGTATCTTTCCCGCCATTTGTAAACGCTATAACTTTCACGTAAACCAATTAATTTACACGTATTGGGTTTTTTTTTTAGCAAAGAAATGTCGCAGAATGCATTTTTGCAGAAATGTATGACTAAACTTGATTTTTAAATTTTTTTTACTGGACATGTTTTATAGCAAAAAGTCCAAAATATTGTTTTTTTTTCCTCAAAATTGTCAGCCTTTTTTTTTTATAGCGCAAAAAATAAAAACCACACAGGCGATCAAATACCACCGAAAGAAAGCTCAATTTGTGGGAAATAAAAGGATGTAAATTTCATTTATGTACCGTATTGCATGACTGTGCAATTGTCCGTTAAACTAGCGCAGCGCTGTATAGCAAAAAACTGTCGTAAATTGCAGTATCTATACCATAGTTTGTAGACGCTATAACTTCCACACAAAGCAATCAATATACACTTATTGGCCTTTTTTTTACCAAAAACATGTAGCAGAATACATTTTGGCCTAAATTTATAACCAACTTTGAGTTTACTATATATTTTTTATAGCTGAAAGTAAAAAATATCGTTTTTCTTCAAAATTTGTGCCCCTTTTTTGTTTATAGCGTGAAAAATAAAAAGCGCACAGGTGATCAAATACCACCAAAAGAAAGCTCTATTTGTGTGAAAAAAAGGACGTAAATTTAGTTTGGGTGCAGCATTGCATGACTGCGCAATTATCAGTTGAATTAGTGCAGCGCCGAGTAGCAAAAAGAGGCCTGGTCATTAAGGGGGGTAAATCCTCTGGAGGTTAAGTGGGTAACTTAAAGTGGAACTAAACCCTCCTTTACAGCCAAAGAAGCTGTTTGATCTGCAACTGCCATAGTTATGCACATGTGATCAGTTATACGATCAGTTCCCTGACAGTTTGGTTGAGAGCAGAAGCATCTGTGACACTTATCGTTCATGGCATGTCTTGAATGTAACTGTTTAACCCCTTGACAAATATGCGGCCTCACGGAACTGGGCTTTTTTCCATGGGGCCGCATATTTGCATACCTGTCTTTATGCTGGGAGCGCGCCGCACTGCGCACTCTCAGCACAAAGACCGCGATGTCACTGAGAGCCCCGGGTCTTGTTCTAACGATCGGGACCCGGGACTCCCGATTCCAGGTCACATGATCGCTGTGATAGCCTGGCTATCAAAGTGATCAGTCACTGTGCAGCCCGGCCCCCTTGTTTTTTCTCTCTCTATGAATGGCGAAGAGAGATACATTGTATCTCTCTAACTCCTGGCATAGAGAGAAAAAAAAATGTTTGTAAAAAAGAAAAAGATAAATAAATATTAAAAAATAAAAGAAAAAAAAATAAATACCTAGATCAAAGTTTGATCTAGTTCAGTGCCAGTAAAGTGTTTGGGTAAAGGTCAGGGTCAAAGGTCAAGGTCAAAAGGTCAAGGTCAAAGGTCAGGATTAAAAATGGGTATCAGTGTCAGTTAGTGTCAGTGTCAGTGTGTTTTAGGTAAAAAAAAAAAAAAAAAAGACAAAAACAAAATGCGCACTATTGTTTCTGGGCTGTACTACAGGTACAAATAACATACACATATATGGTATCACTGCAATCGTCAAGAGCTGGAAAATGTATTTTGGGTTGTTTTTTGGTGGTAGGTTATGGTAATAACAAGAAACGCACAGCTAAATTAAAAAAAAAAACTTTTTTTACTATTTTGGGCCAGTTTTCCTTTGATAATAAAAAAAAATCAGGAGCTATCCATTACCATTTACCAATGGCAATTGGTCCTGAAAAAAAACACGGTATAATTCACCTGGATGTACAAAATAGTTGTGATCATATGGACGGTTTTACTAACACGTCAACGTTGCAAAATAGTGCTTAGGCATTTAGATTTGTTTTACCCTTAGAGCTCGTTCACACTTGACTGTTTTTCCAACCCTTGCCAAACGCCCCTATAGCGTTTGACAAGCGTTTGTCCGGTGCGGATAAGCGGCGGTTGCTAGGCGTTTGCCAAGCATTAAAAACGCCCCACAAACACCTATAATGAAGTTTGAATGGTGTTAACGCTCCGCAAATGCCCCACAACTGCATCGCAACCGCACCGCAAACGCCGGCTGGGCGTTTGCGCAGCGGCACCATAGACTTGAATAGGAGGCTTCAACTCCTCCTGACTCGACCAGAGGCGTCCGTTTTGCATGAAGCAACGCGATGCTAACTCTCCCGTTTGAACAGCACCATGTGCTGCAATGTGCAGAGTTTTTCCAGGCGTTTGGGAAACGGTAAAAACGCTTCCCAAATGCCTGTCTGCCGCTTGCAAACAAGGCTAGTGTGAACATAGCCTTAGGCGTAAAGGGGTTAAGGAAACAGTTAAATTGATGGGTTTAGTTCCACTTTAAAACTGTGTATATCCATTCAGCAAGACATGCACTATACTGTATGTTATCTCGCTGACATGCAATGTTTCTTTCTAAAAATCTCTGACAATCTTAATTAGTCTATTCAAACATCAGTCCACCCTGATTACTGGAGACAAACAGCCAATGGATGATTTCTGTAAGTAATAACACTATAATAATAATAACACAAGACAGACACCCCAGATAAAGCACACTTATCAGTGACAAGGTTCATTTTACTCAAGGGTTCAAATAGGGCTGTTCCTTTCCATCAATGAGGGATATTTAGGAACCAAAGTATGAAGCAGTTGTCCAAATGACTGAAGTTTGTAAAAGAACTTTGTAGGCTGAATTGCTATTTTCTATGCTCAGAGAAATACAGTATGATATTGCTTATTTTTGACATTGCCTAATTCCTTCTGAAAATGCTCATTGTTTTGCTGTCATGCTGTTCCAATGAGTTTCCCATAACAAGCTTGCAGTACGTAATGTGAGAACTTCTTAGCTTTATATTTATTTCAGTCAGTGATTCACATTGAAGCCAATTGATTTTTATTTATATGGCACCAGGGACAATACTTACTGTACCTTGAAAAGTGAAAAGTGTCCTGTGTGCTGGTGGCTGCTGTGTTAGGTTGCCCCCAAAAACCCCTGCCCCCAGATACCCCCACAGCAGTGATCTTTCAGGTGCTGCGGGTATGAATATGAGCAGCTGCACCTATGAAGGGCACTCATCAAGTGCCAACAATGCCCGCCATTTCCACCCCCATGCTCTATTTTTTTTTTAAACAATTAGTGTTTATTCATATAAAGTAGAACATATGAACATCAATGAACTACAAAAAGCTTTGCATGTTATGCAGTCATGTAGTACACAGTAACAAATGTTGGCTTCTGAAAAATCTGACATAAGAAAGTGCATGAACAGAAGAAGAAGATTTAGTAGAGAAAGAAAGAGAACAGCAGTCGTAAGAACAGGTCCAATTCTGCAAGTGGAGTCAAGTATCCACTAGCATGATACACACATCGAAAAGTAGAAAAGTGTTAATCGCCCATCAGCCCTCTATACATTTCTGAGAAAGTGAAAGCATTCCAAATGGACCATAGTTTTTGTAATCTGGCAACCATATCATCAGTCATAGTAAATGTCCTTTCCAACTCCTGATTGACGTAAACCTCTCTTATCCAGTGTTAAATCAAAGGGGCATGTGTGGTCTTCCAATACCTGGGGATTAGGGACTTGGCCGCATTCAAAAGGTGCCGAACCAAGGATTGCTTCTACGATTTCAAAGCACACTCAGAGATATGGAGGAGACAACATTAGGGGAATGCATTCTCAGTAATAGAGTATGTCAACTCATGCACTTTGTCCCAAAATGGCACAAGCCTTGGGCATTGCCACCAAATATGTAACAGGGAGCCCTCAGCTGATTCACAGCACCAACATAGGCCTGACGTCTGGGAGAACCACCTTTTTAACCTATCCGGTGTATTATACCATCTTGTTAACAATTTGTAGGAGGTTTCTTGAGTCCTAGTGCTGATGGAGCATTTGTGAGCAAAAATGCAGATTTTTCTCCATTGCTCATCAGAGAAATCTACCTGAAGGGCTGATTCCCAACCCATCTGAAAATTGTGAGGGGGTTCAGAAAGAGTGTTTTGAAGCCATGAATAGGCCAAAGAGGTGGATTTGTCGACGGGTTTCCCCTTTAAGCAGAGTGTTTCTAGAGTTGTGAGGGCCCTGGAAAAAGCTGCCTTCCATCTGTGGCTAGTCAAATCACCCCTGTGCTCTATTCATAGAAGCTGTACTATTGGTCCCCACAATGAAAAGCGATCTATGAACAGAGAAGGCAGAACTTTCAATTACTGACCGTCCACCATCCCTAGAGCACTTTTTATTTTGGGAAACAATAGTATGGCTTCTTTGAACGGAGCACGGAAGCGGTAAGGGCAGGCATAACCATCACTTGGCAAGTGCCTGTCACAGCTACAACCACCCATATTAATCCCTTCGGGAGCAGAGAACGTTGAATTTGAACCAAACACAGCAGTCACCAGCACATGGGACACACTTCATTTATGGTAAATACCATCCTTTGTTTAAAAATAAAATCACTAAACTTCAGTTTTTAACTAAAGCAGTTTATCTATCTACACTGCAGGTCACACAATTCTATGCATGTCATATTTGTTTGAGGGTAAGCTTAAAATGTGGATACATTAATGTATGACTAATGGCAAGTTTATTTATTAGTTTTAGATAGAGTGGAGAGGGATTAGAACTCCTGTCAGTTTGTATTGCTATCTGTTTCCCTTTACGGGGATTCACCCTCCTTAGTTGTCCTGTTTACCATTATCATTGAAAGAGAAAGTAAAGAAAATCCCAAATTTTAGGTTACATATTTAGCCCGGCTGAAAAAAAGTCCATCCAGTTCAACCATAAAAAAAAGTTATAATCCTATACCCACAGTTGATCCAGAGAAAGGCAAAAAACCCAGCAAAGCATGATCCAATTTGCTCCTGCAGGGGACATAAATTCCTTCCTGATCCCCCGAGAGGCAATCAGATATTCCCTGGATCAACTTTACCTATAAATGTTAGTATCCAGTTATATTCTGTGTATCCAAGAAAGAATCCAGGCCTTTTTTAAAGCAATCCACTGAGCTGGCCAGAACCAACTCTTCAGGGAGTCTATTCCACATTTGCACGGCTCTTACTGTGAAGAAACCTTTCTGTGTTTGGAGATTTAAATTTCTTTTCCTGCAGACGTAAAGTGTGCCCCCTTGTCCTCTGTGATGACCTCAGGGTGAATAGCTCTACGCCAAGTTCACTATATGAACCACTGATGTATTTATACATGTTGATTATATCCCCCCTTAATCTCCTCTTCTCAAGAGATAATAAATTCAGTTCCTCTAATCTTTCCTCATAGCTGAGCTCCTCCATGCCTCTTATCAGTTTGGTTGCCCTTCTCTGTACTTTCTCCAGTTCCCCAATGTTCTTTTTGTGAATTGGTGTCCAAGACTGAACTGCATATTCCAGATGAGGTAGTACTAATGATTTGTAATGGGGTAATATGATATCTCTCTCTCTGGAGTCTATACCTCTTTTAATACAAGAGAGGATTTTGCTCATTTTAGAACCCGTAGCTTGGCATTGCATGCCATTATTAAGCTTGTGATCTACCAGAACTCCCAGATCCTTCTCCACCATTGATTCTCCCAGTAGTACTCCCCCTAGTTGTCTCCAAAATAGAGGCAAAATGCTCCAATGGGGACACTAGTTCTGGTGACCTAGAGGTCCCCAAGAAATTCCCTTAATTTGCAGGAATTTCCTCTCACTTTTTGTTTGGCTATGGGACAGGAAGTGAAGGTATATCTCCGCAATAGGACACAGATGGTGAAAATAATCAGACAGGGGTTATAACCCTTCCTTACTCTATCCAAAATGAAAATAAAAGTTTTGCCTATAGTTCTACTTTAAATGTTAGGTTCAATGGAAGCCTTGCTGAAAGTCTACTAGAAATACAACCTGTGGGTCTAAATTGTGAACAGGTACATCTACTTAAACAGAACATGCAGATCTCCATTGCAGACAGTGGAAATAATATTGCAAAATGGAGAGAAAAGGCTGGAAGAGATACATTTAGCAAAGTGTTGTAAATACACAATTTTCATCCATTTACTTGAAAGCATTGTATTTAACTTTGGCTGAAACATCACAGCATTATCACAACTGTCAGAACAGTATGAGAGAATGTCTGTAATAGTAGCAAACTTTACTGTGAAATGCAGTCATCTGAGGCTCCTATGGGATGCCTACTTTCACTTGAAGCCTTCCATCACAGACAAAAGAGATAAATGTTCAGAATTTTTATAGTATGTGAGTTGCTACATCAATCATTTCCCTTACCCAGGGCAGTTATAGCTTGTTCCATCACTTTTTCACGAGCTTCTGATGAGGCCATGTCAGCAAGGGCCAGCGAAACACTCTTTGCTCCAAGCTTCAAGCACTTGGTTTTCACCTGTATTCAAGGGAAGGTTGAGTTTATTACCACATCCAGCATGAGACATTTAATGGCTAGGAAGGCTAACTCCTCACCTTGGCAACAAAATGTCTTGTATTTGCTAACTTTTACTATTATCATTTACTAGGTCACAACTTCCAGTTATCTCTAATTTTGTTGGACAGTCCCTATTGTTGGACTACTAAGCAGGTGCAACATACAAGAACAGAAATTATTTTGTTAGATAGGTAAGGCCAGGATTTGGCAGCGAGTGATGAACACAAGCAGAGGACAAAAGACTAGCCATTATTATTGCCTGCAATCTCCCTGCAGCTGTTCTCCACTACTGACTTACCATGCCTTGCCTCATGTCAGCAATGAAATGAGAACAGTAGATAGCACAGAAGTGACATCACCAAATCTCACTCATAATCGCATGAAACTAGCAGAGGAGGCAGTGCATGAGATCTCACACTACAGATATATAACAGTGTCTGCATCAACATCACCATGCATAATCAGAAGCAATGGTGTGGGACACAGAGCATCTCTGTGGTAACTAGTCATTGAGCACAAATGCTGGGGCATTCTAACTTACACTGACACTAACAATAGGACATATATCTCTGTTCTGCTACTGACACCACTGGCAACAAATATGGGGTAGTCCTCATCTCACCCATGCCAACACCATAAAATTCTACTTCCAACCAACACTGATTTTAGGCATACTTCCTCTCAAAGACACCAAAGCCAAGAAACACCTGTTCCCATGGACACCAAGGTCAGGATATTCCTCCTCCCATGGACTGACTCCAAGGCCAGGACATTCCTCCTCCCATGGACACCAAGACCAGGACATTCCTCCTCCCATGAATACCAAGGCCAGGACATTCCTCCTCCCATGGACACCAAGACCAGGACATTCCTCTTCCCATGGACACCAAGGCCAGGACATTCCTCCTCCCATGAATACCAAGGCCAGGACTTTCCTCCTCCCATGGACACCAAGGCCAGGACATTCCTCCTCCCAGGGACACCAAAGCTAGTGCATTCCTCCTCCCATAAAGAATAAGGCCAGGGCTTTCTTCCTTCTTTTCATCCAATAAAGGTTGATTCCTGTGTCAATATCTTGATTACAGGTGGTGTTGTACTGCTGTTTTGAGAGGGCTGTTATGCTGCTGGCATGTAGAGGCTGACGTGTTTTGCCCCAGCCCCTAAAAAATACCTAAGCTTTGTCCACAACTCTCTTGCACACTAAAGACCCTGTTTTTTAGATTTATTTTAGGCCTATCCTTCTGTAAAAATGATCCTGTCATGCAGTACAGATTTTTGGCATATGGGATCTTCATTTTGCAATTTTTATTGATGCAAAAATATGTTCATTATGATTTTACTACTTCCCTTTAAGCCATGCCTAGTTAACCATATTCTTTGTATACACTTTTTCACAGTGCACTATGTGCACTACAAACCTCCGCACCACCACAGTGTCTTTTTTTTTCAAATTACAAAGTTGAGGAGTATGTTCTGGCACTGGAAATGTGTATGCCTGAACAAACAGATTTGATCTGCAGGGAATACTATAGCATTTTGGGCTAGACTTGGTTGCCATGGTGATGTAACTACCAGCTGTTTCATGAAAAGGCAGCCTGAAGTGACTGCACCAAACTACCTCCATGTCTGCTAAGAGTATATTCTGGCCTTATGGGCAATGTTCTCAGATTACTAAATCCACCTTTTGCAAAAATAAATGCACCCTTTTTGCAGAAAAAAATGTTTATTTATTATTTTTTTTCCATAAATGCCTGCAAAATATTGCAACTGCTATCAGTGGATCGCACTTGCAATGCACAGATTCCTGCAGACTCTTTCTACAGTCGCTGGTCTATAACGAGGTACGTCAAGAGGTGTCTCTCGTAAGTTGATATAGCTTGCTGATTTAGAAATTATTATGAAGAGCTATATAATATTCCCTCCTAATCCCTTTCCAAAGACCAGAAA
Source organism: Staurois parvus (assembly GCF_062004578.1). Classification (NCBI taxonomy): domain Eukaryota; kingdom Metazoa; phylum Chordata; class Amphibia; order Anura; family Ranidae; genus Staurois; species Staurois parvus. Next base: position 2,693,396 of record NW_028317849.1, read on the forward strand.
TGATAAACTTTCTTGCATTACTATGTAGCACTACCCCCTTAGGAGTCGCTGAGTTATTTTCGGGCTCCCTGTCGTTCTGGACCCCTTTCTGAAAGTCCAACCCCTGCTGACACCTCAGGACTCTTTTGACCAGAGTAAATTACCATCAGAAAGTAGACTCACACACAAATTAAAGTAAACAGATCTGAGGTTTATATTAAACTTCAACGTAAGCTTGGTTAAATGGTACAAAATGATATTGGTAGTTGAAATGGCAATGATTGCTCTTAGCAACTCTAATCAAAGAAACAACACATACAGCAGAATCTCAATCATTGTTAGCAGGCTTGCTTTTCAGAAGTTAACTCAATATCTTCGACCTGAGGTGGTGTTAACCCCAGTGAGCAATAAAAAACTAGCAATAGGAGAACTAGCTCACTTTGGGCCCTCAGAATCTGATGGCAAGGCTTAAATCTAACATAAAGGAGCTCTTTGACCAAGGTAGTCAATGTCCCTTTAAATGCAGTGAGAATTCTTCTGTGTGCTTACTGGGGCCCAGTTGATGCACAAATAGGAAGTGATGTAAGTGAGAGTATTAAAGGATAAGTTCACCTTTCATAACATGTCACATATTACACCCATATTCAGGATGTAACATGTTATGAATGCACTGGCCTCCGCTCATCCCCGCTCCCCAGCTTTGACAGCAAGCAGGGGATCTCCTCTCCCCTGCTAACTGTCAAATTAAAAAAAGTGACTCCGACCACATTACTCATTTACTGTCCTCTGTGAATGAGGAACTACAAGTCCTGACAACCTTAGTGGCTGTCAATTGTGGTTCTCAATTAACTACCACGGCGCTGTGGAGTGCCGTGGTAGTTAATTGATTCTTCCTGTCAGTATATCTGCTTCCCAGTACGGGCAAGCAGATATACTGACAGATCTGCAGGAGAGCTGCATGGCACCAGCGATCTGCTGAGAGCTGGGACAATGGTTTCCAGGCTCCTTCAACCAAAAATAATAAATGCACATTTTTTTTACCTGCAAAAAAATGTGCACTTATCTTTTAACCACTTCAAGTCCGGACACTTTCACCCCTTCCAGTCCAGGCCAATTTTCAGCTTTCAGTGATATCACACTTTGAATGACAATTGCGCGGTCATGCAACACTGTACCCATATAAATTTTTTAGCATTTTTTTGAGACAGATACAACTTTATTTTGGTGGTATTTATTCACCACTGGGATTTTTATTTTTTTGCTATATAAATAAAATTCCAAACATTTTGAAAAAAACAGTGTTTTTCTTATAGAATTTTGCAAATAAATAATCGTTCTTCATAAATCTTGGCCAAAATGTATTCAGCTATCTTTTTAGTAAAAAAAAAAAAAATAACCCAAATTAGTTTATAACCAAAAATTATAATTTTTCAAAAATTGTTTTTACATTTTTATTTTTTTATATTATTATTGATGTTTTTTTTCCTTTTAACATACTGTCACCCTAGCAGTACAGTGTCACCATAGTGACACTGTACTACTTGTGGGGGTGATGAAGGTTTTTTTTAATTTTTTTACACTGATTGCTTTTACACCCATAAAGGCTGTAAAAGCAATCATTTCTCCTTCTCTCTGGCTGCATTCCTGCAGCCATTGAGAAATACTGTGCGAGCTGTGATTGGTGCAGCTTGTCACATGGTACAAGGCTGTTGTGAATAGCCTTATACCATGTGACCTCTGTGATCATTCACAGATTTCACAAGTAGTAAGCAATGATGTCAGGAGGTGACATCCCGCTACAAATCTGCCTTCCACACCTACACCTCCTCCCTCCATGCTGCCAAACAAGCCTACTTCCTAACCCTCATCAAGGCCCTCTCCTCCATTCCTCGCCGACTCTTCTCCACCTTCAACTCTCTACTCTCGCCACCCCCACCTCCACCCAGCACCTCAATCACTGCCCTTGAGATTGCCAATCACTTCAAAAACAAGATTGACACAATTCGCAAGGACATTGCCGCAACTCACACACCCTCTCAACCCGTCCCCTCTCACACAGCTACCCCCTCATCCCCCCTCCCCCTCGACATAACCCGCAGGGACTTCGTCGCTGCTCAAACTCCCTCCAACCCCCTTCCCCCTCACTCAGCTACCCCCTCATCACCCCTCTCCCATGGCCCCACCACTGCTCTGACCTCCTCTTCCACCCCACCCTACATTCCTCATACTGAAGCTCCCCCAACACTCCGCACCTTTGACCTTACTACCATTGAGGAAGTCTCCAAGATCCTCTCTGATGCCTGCCTCACCACCTGCCCCCTCGACCCTATCCCCTCACAACTCCTACGACCTCTCTCCCCCTCCATCCTCCGCTCCCTCACCCACATCTTCAATCTCTCCCTCTCCTCCGGCACTTTCCCCTCCCCTCTGAAACATGCACACATCACCCCCATACTTAAAAAGCCCTCCCTGGACCCCAATGACCCGAACAACCTCAGACCCATCTCCCTGCTCCCATTTACATCTAAACTCCTCGAGCGCCTAGTCTACACCCGCCTATGCTCTCACCTCAACGACAACAACCTCCTCGATCCCCTACAGTCCGGCTTCCGTCCCCTACACTCCACCGAAACTGCCTTACTCAAACTCTCCAATGACCTGCTAACCGCCAAAGCTAATGGCCACTATTCAGTGCTCCTACTCCTTGACCTCTCTGCGGCCTTCGACACAGTCGACCACCCCCTCCTCCTCAAAAAACTACACTCCCTCGGCCTCAGAGATTCTGCTCTCTCCTGGCTCTCATCCTACCTGTCACAACGCTCTTTCAGCATTACCTATAATGCTACCACCTCCCTCTCACTCCCCCTCTCTGTTGGGGTCCCTCAAGGCTCTGTCCTCGGGCCCCTTCTCTTCTCCATCTACACCTCCTCCCTTGGCCAACTCATACACTCTCACGGCTTCAACTACCACCTCTATGCCGATGACACACAAATCTATCTATCAACCCCCCACCTCACCCCCTCGATCTCCGCCCGAATCACACACTTGCTGAGCGACATATCAGACTGGATGTCGCTCCATTTCCTTAAACTGAACCTCTCCAAAACCGAGTTTCTTGTCTTCCCCCCAGCCCGGACACCACCCCCCATTGACTTCTCTATCATATCAAACAACGCTACCATCAAACCCGCCCCGCAGGCCAGAGTATTTGGTGTCATTCTGGACTCCAACCTATCCTTCCAGCCCTAAGTCCAATCTTTAACAAACTCGTGCAGACTCCACCTCCGCAACATCGCCAAAATCCGCACGTTCCTAACTCCAGAAACCACTAAACAGCTCATCCACTCCCTCATCATATCACGACTCGACTACTGCAACTCCCTCCTCACTGGCCTGCCTCGCCGCTGGCTATCCCCGCTTCAGTCGATCCTGAATACAGCTGCCAGACTCATTCACCTTTCCAACCGCTCTGTCTCCGCCACCCCCCTCTGCCAATCCCTCCACTGGCTTCCGATTGCGCAACGGATCAAATTCAAAATCCTAACGCTGACGTACAAAGCCGTCCACCATACTGCCCCGAACTACATCACTGGCCTAATATCCAAGTACCGCCCAGCACGCACACTCCGCTCCTCACAAGACCTCCTTCTCTCTAGTTCCCTGGTCTCCTCCTCCCATGCCCGCCTCCAGGACTTCTCCAGGGTGTCACCCATCCTCTGGAACCCCCTGCCCCAACCCATCAGATTATCACCTACTTTCCTCTCATTTAGGCGCACCCTGAAAACCCATCTCTTTAGGGAAGCCTACCCCACCCCCTGCTAACTTGCCGACCTCCTCCACTCTTCCTACCACTCCATCCCCCACAGCTATCTCCTCCTGTGCCACCATCCCCTCCCTCTTAGATTGTAAGCTCGAAAGAGCAGGGCCCTCAATCCCCTCATGTTTTGCATTGTATTGGTATTGTTCTGTCCCCTTTTGTAATGTACAGCGCTGAGCGAACTATTGGCGCTTTATAAATACTGTATAATAATAATAATAATGCTACTGTTCATGTAATCACTGATTGGCCAATCAGTGATCACATGAATCGGGACCTCACACAGAGGTCCCGTACAGTGATCTGTGTTTCGCTGTGTCCAGAGGACATAGCGGGCACCGATCGCAGTGCCGCGCGCTCCCAGGGAGCATGCACAGGCAGTGGATGGGGGGGGGATGTTTAGAAACGTCCACCAGCATCGGCAGCGCTCCCCTCCCGCCATTTATCGTCATGGGCCGGATGGGAAGAGGCAGGGGCGGACTGACAACTCATGGGGCCCCCGGGCAATAGGGGATCATGGGGCCCCTGTGTCCTTGCCCAAACTCAAAAAAGCCTATGAAAAAGGGGCATCTCATGGGGCCCCCTACTGACCCTGGGCCCTCGGGCAGTGCCCTAGTTTCCAAATGGTCAGTCCACCCCTGGGAAGAGGTTAACACAAGGGGAGGTAGAAGAAAGGACAAGGACTTTCCCTTTAAGTGGCACTTGACTTGGGTGTTGTCCCCTTTAATACACTGAGAAAAGGGCAGATTAGGCAAATAAGGAATTAGGCAAATTACGAAAGTGTTCCAATGGGGACACTAGTTCTGGTGACCTGGGGGTCCCTGAAGAATTCCCTTAATTTGCAGGGATTTCCTCTCACTTCCTGTTTGGCTATGGGACAGGAAGTGAAGGGATAGCTCTGCAATGGGACATAGATAGTGGAAAAAAATCTGACGGGTTACTTTAAGCTCTTAGAAGCTGTTATTAGCATTTTGTTTCTGCTCCTAGAAGCTAACCAGTGTTATCCTATGTGTCTATGCACACTACTTTAGGCTATTAGCATTTTTTGAGCTTCAGCATCCAGAGTTTTTTGGAGAATTTTTGTAGCAGAAAAAAATGCTGAACACTCATAAATGCATCTAACCACTACTAAAACGCTCCTGCAAGCTGGCAAAATTCAGCTTTTTTTTTCTTCATGTACTGTAAAACGCTAATAGAATGCTAATGCTACGAAACATTTCTAAACACTGCTGAACGCTACTAAAACGCCACTACAAGCTGGCACAAAAATGTTATTATCAGTGCTTTTCATCCACCAAGTTTTTTCTTGAGCTTATAAAGAAACACTAGTGTGCGTGGAGCCTGAAAACTGAATTTTCCACAGGAGTCCTTGCATGCCCAAATTATGGTCATCCCCAAGGCGCGGAAAGACCTATCTCTTTGTTTCTGCTAGTGACCAATCTCCTAACTCAACACAATCCTGAAGACTTTTATCAAAATTCTCTACCACAAACTCCTTCATAACCTCTCTACACTAATTGACCTCAGTCAAGTAGGTTTTAGCCACCTCCAGGGAAGCCAAAGACAACACTACCCTTTGGAACATTTTTGCACATTAACTATAGAGCTACCTCCTATAGAATAAATTTACTAAAATCTACCAACGCTGAATAAAAGTATTCAAAAGAGTGAATTTGAAATTTATGGAAACCATGCTCCAACACAGTGTTTCTCAACCTTTTTTCAGTCAAGGTACTCTTTTAAATCATGGACAGTCCTGAGGCACCCTTTAATATTATGGACAGTCCCGAAGCACCCCATTTTAAAATGTGAAAAACTATTCTAGTAGTTTTAAATAACGCAGCAACATCCGCACATGTAGGACACCGAGCATTAGAGGTAATTTATTCTTCCAACGCAGATACACTTTTGCACACTGGTACTGACTAGTATTCCAGCTTTTCACTTCTCCCTCATTTATTATCCAGTACTGATGGAAAGGGGCAGGGGACGGTCAAACTAGGTTTCTGTGCAGACAACTGACATCCTCCTTATCAACTTATGATGTTATTGGTTGTCAGGACACCGGCGGCTAGAAGGCCCTAATGGTGCACAATGAAAACCTGTGGCTTTGTGTAACTAAAAAGCAGGCTTGTTCCACCCACTGGCTTGTATACAAGTTTTGGGCAATTTTTAGACATTTTGCCAAGGCACCCTTGAAGAAACCACAAGGCACCCCAGGGTGCCTGGGCACCCTGGTTGAGAAAGGCTGCTCCAACATATAGGCCTAGGCTCTAACATGCTTAGCTGGCTATTTTTTTGCACCTGACAGCTGCAGTCAGAGCCAATGAGGGTCTCTCTAAATATTTTCACTTACAAAGAGGCACCCTCCAAGGTTTCCTCCTCTGGTGTTTATTCTCACCATGGAACTCTTGGTACAACATATCCAAGGAAACCTCAATATCTCTGGACATCCTGAAAGTCACAGCCAACATAAAATAGCCACTTAGACAACTTTGTTAGCCAACCCCAATATCCCCTACCAAGTCTGATGCTTAAATTTTACAAATGCCATGACATCACACCTTAATGTCAATGTCCAAAAATCCCATGCCATGAACATTTCAGTACCAGACATCATATGGATGCTATCCAGGAAAAATTTCAATTTAAATGGGCAACTAACCTCCTTCAGTTATTTGGTAATTCGTAGTACCCCAATCTTTGCTCAGATGTTTGATGCTAACTTCCGTATTTTCTCAATAATGTACACAAATACCACCAGTTAATGCTTTGATCGCCCCAGATGTTAACCCCTTCCTGCTAAGTGTCATTAGTACATTGTCAGTGTTTTCTATTAGCACTGATCACTGTATTAGTGTCACTGGGGATGTCAGTGACAGTCAGTCAGTTCCCGCCAGTGTTAGCATGCCGGCGCAGTCCCGCTATACGTCATAGCAGAAGTAGTATGTAGCTAGCAGATTACATTTTAGCCTAAATTTATGACGAAATTTGAGTTTTTACATTTTTATACTGGATATGTTTTATAGCAAAAAGTCAAAAATATTGCTTTTTTTTTTCAAAATTGTCGAACTGTCTTTGTTTAAAGCACAAAAAATAAAAAATGCAGACTCGACCGAAAGAAAGCTCCATTTGTGGGAAAAAAAGTACAGAAATTTAATTTGGGTGCAGCGTTGCATGACTGCGCAACTGTCAGTTAGAGTAACGCGGAGCCGTATTGCAAAAAAATGGCCTGGTCAGGAAGGGGGGTAAATCCTCTGGAGGGCAAGTGGTTAATATATAAGGAAATCAAACAACTTTTTAAATACATTTTCTTACATCTTCCTTTTCTTTCCCTGTACATTCAGAGCTGTCATTATCAGTTCAGTTTAGTGTAAACATTGCCTTGTTTATATGCAGCCTGTCTGCAGTCTGCATTCATTGACAGTGTAATTTAGAGAGACACATGTGTGCATACCAAGGCTGAGAAGAAGAAAAGCATTAGGAATCTCTCTACATGTGTACTCACATAGTACGAGGGATGGACAGTGTGACGATCGCATGTCAGACCCCTGCCCTTCTCTCCAAACTCGTGACCGAAGGACTAGTCAATCTGAAGCCGCGATGTCACGTGCGTAAAAATACCACACCCAGCTGCACCCTGCACAGCGATTTTCCAGCTAATGGACCACAAATCGATGTACCGGCAGCCTGGGATCGATTGTTACTGGGTCAGGTTAATTACGCAATTAACCCTTCACACTGCCAGCACCTCCTTTTTGTACAGAGCAAGAGGAAACTCGGCGATATCAGTTATAACACTATAATGGTTGAGATAATCATCTGAATTACACGGTCACCGCAGACAGGTTTTACAGAGGGGTAAACAAACACAGTAACGCTCTTTTAGAGGCAGGAATTCGTAAGTTGCAATAAAGAGCTATAGAAACAGTTCAACACTTTCAGAAGGAAAGATTTATTACTAAAAGGTCAAAGGGGTGCAATAAAAATATTTACAGAAAAAAGATGTAACCAATATACAGTATATATAAATATACAGAGAACAACAGCACAGCAAAGAGGTAACAGAAAGGAGGTTAAAGGGTTAAAGTACTTGCCAATCAGCCTTGGGTTTGCAGATCAAGTATCAAAGCAAAAGGGCAGGTCTCCCAGGTTGGTTCTGATGTTAAAAAGGAGAATTCTTCAACTTAACTTCTCTTAGGCCTGACAGCCTATTTTGTAGTCCCCCAGCAGGGGGTGTCTCTAAAGCCAAGGATCAATGCCTCGTTTAGGAAGGGATCGTCTGGGCGGATACCTAAACTAGAGCCAAAATCTTTCATAGTTCAAATTTTGCTCATAACTTTCCCTATGCACAAGTGACATTCCACTCGCGGGTAGATCACTATGCAGACGCTTCCGAGGAACGGTTAGGTATGAAATATAGCATACAGACTTGCATGGTTCAAGGGATATAATTATCTGCTTTCCTTCCAGTCAGGGAGTGTGACCTATCAAACGATTTGTCTTCTCGTGGCCAATCCGAAGATATACCTGGTTTTTCTGTAAGTCTCTCATATTCCAAGATATGAGACATAGGGGAACAAATGGATTTTAAAAGTGTTATCTAGTCTCTACTCCTCTGGAATGTGTTTCAACTCAGGGGAAGGCTTAGGTTATCTTTTACGATGTGATAGATTGCACATGTTCTTTGGACAGCGAGGCCCCAGCTCCCTTGGGGGTTTTATAGCTCGGGGCTCCCTGCTGTGCTCTGGCCTCCTGTGTCACTGCCAACACACAGGCCATATGTCACTGTGGCTGAACAGAGAGGAAGAATGAGAATGAGGGGAATATGTTTGTACAAGATGGAGGATCCTTTGCCAAGATGGAGATTGGAGCCAAAATGATTGAACCGCGTCCATCTCTGTGGGCATGATTGCTACAGTCAGGGCTAAACTATATACAGGACTGCCTTTATAATATAATAAGTAAGACATCTGAAGCCAATGGATTTCAACAAATGTTGAACATAAATCTACGGCTCCCTATTACAACTATATAATTTACAGTGTTCAGCAAAGTCTCTGTGTTCTAATAAAAGTGTATGTTGGCAGATGTAGTTCCTTTTATTTGATACCACTCCCCTGGTTATGTCGTGGGTACAGTTTGTGCCCTTTTAATACCAACTGTGAGTGGTACCTGGCAGTTCAGCTATGGGAACAGGTCACCTCTGACCAACACCATTGAGGTTTCTGGCCTGTGCATGAGCAGGAGAGAGCCCTATGCAGGGCAGGACTGCCAGGAGGATGAGATATGGACACCCAGGGGAGGAGATGGAATAACCTTACTGCCCCTGACCTTCACTTAGCAGGTCTGTGGCTCAGTTTAGGATGGATTCTGGGCCTAGAACCAAAGAACACCTTGTGTGTGGAACCATCTCTGGGGGACTGACTGGAAACAACTGGATTGCTGGATGTCATGGTACTGGGTAGTAGTACTGAGTTTTTTGCATTGAGAATATGTGCTTTGAAGAAGATGTATTGCTGTGTGTACTTAGGTTGATGCAGTAAAGAAGGGATGTCAAACTGGCGTCCCTCCAGCTGTTGTGAAACTACAAGTCCCATCATGCCTCTGCCTTTCGGAGTCATGCTTGTAACTGTCAATCTTGCAATGCCTCATGGGACATGTAGTTTGGCAACAGCTGGAGGGCCGTCAGTTTGACACCCGTGCAGTAAAGCATCAAAAAGCGTCTGGACTGGACATTCTTTATTCCAAGTAACAGGCCTGTACCAGGAATATGTGGGAATTAAGGCAGGCTTCAGGCCAGGAGAACGAGAGACACTGGAAAAGTATCTTCAAAAGGCGGGTACATGACTATCCCATTGAGAGAAGAAGCAGGGTCAGGACCTGGGCCAGCTTGCCTTGAACCGTGGTCCAATTCAGGTCCCTTACATGTATCTAAACCCAAAAACAAATTTGCAATATTTTGTAGCTTACCAGGGCTTAGAGGTGGTGGCTGAATTACTTTTCAGGTTCGGCGGGTACAGAAAATACCAGTTGATCTTGCCAAAACAGGGACAGAGGAAGATTTCAGCTAAAAGAAGAGGATTTAGCACAAGAAACACATCCTACTGCCTGTAAGTTATTTCCCTTGTGTTAATTTCAATGACAAATGTTAACTCGTCTTTTGCTCTTTTTCGGGTCTCTGCTGAAAATAAATACGTTCACCTACTTACACTCTGTAAGCTGCTATGTCATAAATATTTAACAAAAGTCATTGCTCAAAATTGCTCAGGTCCACCTAATTCTAATATATTTTAGAAAATATTTGACATATTTCCATATTATGTGTGTTATAAGCATCTATAGTGGAATAAATTATTAAGAAAAATGTGTAAAATGATTATCTACTTTATTAGCCATGATAAATATCCCAGTAAATCTGGTAAAATCATAAATATCCATGTTTAATTCCTTCTCTCAGCATTATTGAAAATGTGCCAGTTTAGAGATCATCCCAATCCTGACCGAGCTCTCCAATCTCATCAATCGAACTTCTGGAATGAATAAATTGCACACCCCTGAGGCAGTTGATTACATTTTCATTACTCACCTTGAGCAGAGCATCTTCCCTTCTTGCTGTTAATAAGAGGTGTGCTCCTGCCCTGGCATAGTGGTATGCTATTTCTTCACCAATGCCAGTGCTTGCGCCAGTAACTAGGACCCTAGCATTGGCAAGACATTCTGAAAAATAGGAACAGCACATTTAAGCAAATAACATAATTTTCAGTGGGGGAGATTTAAAAACAAGAGCTTGCAAAATCTGGTGCAGCTCTGCATAGAAACCAAGCAACTTCCAGGTTTTATTGCGAAAACTTAAAGTGGAACCTTAGGTAAAAAAAGAAAAATGGTGAACAGACAGGAATTTTGTTGCATAAGAGACATGCTTTGTCTGTTCTGCATTAAAGTTACTTACCTGCCTTGGAGCCCCTGTACAGTGAGCCACGCATGAGCAGCTTACTGTACAAATTCAGCAATGTCAAATCCGACTTAACTCCTGAGCATGTGAGTGCATGTGATCAGCACAGGGCGAATCAGCACTGTCCAGACAGAGGGTCAGGGGTTTCCCATCCTCCTAGAGCAGAAAAAAAACTCTTCCTACAAGCTTTAACCAGTGCTCTGCTGAAGATGCAAGACTGCTCTAACTGCTGATGAGAAAATTAGTTTGTATTTACTCAAATAATTGCATTTCCATGTTGTGTGTTCTGTGGGAGACCAGATATAGTGAATACAGGGTCCTGGGTTTAGTAAGACCTTAATAAAACATATTAAAGAAAAAAATCATAATGAAACACATACACTGATGCACACATACAGGTTTAAAAGGGGCCTTAGAAAACCTCATAATGTTGAACCTCTAAACTATGAAACGGGAATAGCAGCATAAAATAACTCAGTTAACTAGAGTAACATTGTAATAGCTGTAGTATTATATTATTATCCTCATAGTAAAATACACTATATTGCCAAAATTATTGGGACACCCCTCCAAATCATTGGATTCAGATGTTCCAAACACCTCCATGGCCACAAGTGTATAAAATCAAGCACCTAGGCATGCAGACTGCTTCTACAAACATTTGTGAAAGAATGGGTCGCTTTCAGGAGCTCAGTTAATTCAAGCGTGGTACCGTGATAGGTTGCCACCTGTGCAATAATTCCATCCGTGGAATTTCCTTCCTACTAAATATTCCACGGTCAACTGTTAGTGGTGTTATAACAAAGTGGAAGCAACTGGGAACAACAGCAACTAAGTCACGAAGTGGTAGGCCATGTAAAATGACAGAGCGGGATCAGTGCATGCTGAAGCGCACAGTTGGCAAAAGTCACCAACTGTCTGCAGAGTCAATAACTAAAGACCTCCAAACTTTGTATGGCCTTCAGATTAGAACAACAGTGAATAGAGAACTTCATGGAATGGGTTTCCATGGCCGAACAGCTGCATCCAAGCCTTACATCACCAAGTGAAGTGCAAAGCGTCAGATGCAGTGGTGTAAAGCCGCACTGGACTCTAGAGCAATGGAGACGTGTTCTCTGAAGTGACAAATCCCGCTTCTCTGTTTAGCAATCCAATGGACGTGTCTCGGTTTGGTGGTTGCCAGGAGAATGGTACTTGCCTGACTGCATTGTGCCAAGGGTAAAGTTTGGTGGAGGGGGGATTATGGTGTGGAATTGTTTTTCAGGGGTTGGGCTTGGCCCTTTAGTTCCAGTGAACTGGAAATGGAGACTGCGAGCCAGGCCTTCTTGTCCGACATCAGTGCCTGACCTCACAAAAGTGCTTCTGGAAGAATGGTCAAACATTCCCATAGACTCCTAAACCTTGTGGACAGCCTTCCCAGAAGAGTTGAAGCTGTTATAGCTGCAAAGGGTGGGCCAACTCAATATTGAACCCTACGAACTAAGACTGGGATGCCATTAAAGTTCATGTGCGTTTAAAGGCAGGAGTTCTAATACTTTTGGCATTATAGTGTTTTATACAGCTTATTATAAGTATATGAGAGAAAAGCAGCCCATAGCTAATGCATTTTTCTTTCCTTCCACCGCAGGTGGAAGGATAGAAAATTGCTTGATTCCGCCATCCACATAGTGTGAATGGAAGAATCCCCCCGCAGTGCTATTATATTTTGCTGGCAAGCAGACTTCCAAGAACTTAAAGGTGATACTATACAGATAGGCTCACGGGTTGAAGTCCTTGAAACACAACAAAGGGAGGCCGTGAACACACTCCACTCCCTGCAACATAGATTAGATCACCAAGACCGCAAGATTGAGAACCTACTTTCCCAACTTGGTGATTACAAAAACAGGAGCCGCAGGAAAAATGTACGTATTCGCGGGCTGCCTGAATCCATTAAAACAGCCGCCCTGATTCCAACTTTGCTCTCTGTCTTTATAAAAATCTTGAGAAAAACCCCTGCCCTACTTATTGATATAGAATGAGCTCACAGAGCCCTGGGGCCTGTGAACCCAGATGTCACCAAGCCTTGAGATGTGATTTGTAAACTGCTGCGCTACCAGGATAAAGAAGCTATCATGAAGGGTATGCGCAAACGTCCTTATCTGGAATTTGAGGGGTTGAAATTATATTTTTATCCTGCCGCACTTTGGAGCTGAAAAAAAACCTGCACCCTCTCTTGGATTTCCTCTGCAATGCAGGGGCTATTTACCATTGGGGCTTTCCATCCCGACTTACAGCTACTAAAGATGGGCTCTCGGCCACTCTTCATGACATGGATAATCTACCATAATTTCTTAAAACGCTCCACCTTTCTGCAGTCAATTTTCCTGATTGGAGGGGTGGCGGTGTTTCCTCCTCTACTCAGACACAACAAGACTGGCAAGAACCACATCGGAAGCGTAAATGGATTCGAAATCCCCCAGGCTCACCTAACACCAAAGGGAACACTTGAACTCTAGTTCTTGGTCATAGTTCGTCTGGTTTATTCTGGGTCAGTTCCTGTGACTCCACCTGATGCCGACATCCTTTGACCCGTTCTTCTGAGACTAATGCCTAGGCCCCTACATGTTATAGGGGGTATGGGGCCATATAGAATATTATGTTTATTGATTTGATAGTTACTTGTTTTACTGCTCTATGCTTTAAAATGAACACAGGTGATGGGTAGATGTGGCTGGAGTTGCCTACTTGGGTATGTTTTACATGCTACCCCACTATAGGTTCACCCCATTCCATTTTTCATAGGGTGTCCACCCTTTTGGGTCATAGACCACACACTGCCGTTGCTTTTTTGCGGTCTTTCTTCGCCTGGCGGTTTGTTGTCTACTGGTAGGTTGTATATTGTCTCCTGCTATATTGGTTGTTTTATTATTTGGCTACAAAACTTTTTATTTTTTCTCTCCTGGTCAATTGCTTATTTGCATTTAATAGGATCTGTTCGTCGTCATTATGTCTGTCTTTAAGGTGCTATCATACAATGTTAGGGGTCTTAGCTCTACTTTCAAGCGCAGCAGAGTTTGGAGGGAGGTAAAGGCCCTCAAACCACAAGTTTTGATGTTACAAAAACCCATTTTGTATCGGGATCAATTCCTGAACTTTCATTGTACCTGTTTGACCGCTGGTTTCAAAGCCCATCCCCAATCAAGCGAGCCAAAGGTGTGGCGATAGCCCCCCACAAATCTTGCCTCTTTGTCCCTGAATCTCACTTGGAGGACCCTGAGGGCAGATACCTAATGGTGAAGGGTACCCTTTATGGCAGCCCGCTGACACTACCGAATATCTACGCCCCAAACTCTGGCCAGGTTTCTTTTATTGACAAAGTGCTTGGGCTTTTACAGAACTTCTCTTCCGGTTTGGTGATCTTAGGAGGTGATTTCATTGTCTGTCAGGACCCTCAGCTAGACTCTTCCTTCAGTAAATCCACCACATTGTCTTTTGGAGCTAGGAAACATATCTCCAGATCCTTGCGGGACATGTGACTGGTGGACTGTTGGAGAGCCCTCCACGCAAACGACAAATACTATTTTTCTCAGGTACGCCAGTCATATTCTCGGATTGATCTCCTACTGATTGATCAGCCTCATTTAAATATTGTCCATTCTACCAAGATCCATCCTATTATCCTCTCAGATCATGCCTCGCCAGAAAATCTTTTAGATGATGTTGCGGTAGCTGGAGAGATACACAAGGTGTTGCAACCGTATTTTGTTGACAATACAGTTGGAGAGGTTTCCGAGAGTGTAATTTGGGAGGCTCATAAGGCCGTCATCAGGGGTGCCTTCATCACTCAGGCTGCACATTTGAAGAAACAGTTGAATTAGGACTTAACCAGTTTACTATACCAGATCTTGGATCTTTCCTATCGACACAAACAGAGGACGGACCCCCAGATAAGGACCCAACTCGCTGACTTGTGGATGCAACTGAAACAGCTCTTAGATGCCCAGTCCAAACGCAAACTCAGGTATCTGGCCCACAAATACTACGAGCAAGGACATAAATGTGGAAGACATGTTAGCGAGGGCACTTAAAAAACAAATATCAGGTTCCTGTGTTCCCCATGTATACGATGCCTCAGGTGCTAAATTACATTTTCCATCCCAGATTGCCAAATGCTTCTGAGATTTCTATCTTTCCCTATACATTCTCAAGGTCTCAGAGGGTGAGGAGGCCAGGTCCAGATGATTGATTCTTACCTAGACGATATTGATTACCCACAACTTCCGCCGGAGGCTATCTCTGTCCTGGAAGGAGATATCTCTCT
Organism: Staurois parvus; assembly: GCF_062004578.1. NCBI lineage: Eukaryota > Metazoa > Chordata > Amphibia > Anura > Ranidae > Staurois > Staurois parvus. Next base: position 2,708,450 of record NW_028317849.1, read on the forward strand.
GGCGGAGATTATTTCTACGTTCAAAGCTATGCCCTCAGGGAAGAGCCCCGGCCTGGATGGATTTTCCCGCCAATATTTCCTTCAATACTCGGATCTTCTAGTTCCTCATATGGTGACATATTTTAATTTGCTTGCAAAGATGGGACCTATTCTCCCGGAAGCATTACATGCTCACATAACAGTTATCCCTAAGGAGGGGAAGGATCCAGCATATTTCCAAAACTATCGACCCATTTCCCTATTGAATTTGGACATAAAGATCTTAGCGAAAATCATGGCCAATTGGCTGAAAGAGTTTCTGGGTGACTTCGTTCATGCTGATCAAGTGGGGTTTATCCCTGGCCAGGAAGGTAGGGACAGTTCTCAGAGGGCTATCTCCCTACTCCCTACTCCACTGGACATCCACCTCAAAAATCCCATGTCTTGTCCTCTCATCCCATGCTGAGAAATCCTTTGATTGTATTAATTGAGTATTTAAATCATGTATATTGCATAGGCTAGGACTTGGGATCAAAATGCAAACTTGGATTGGAGCCCTCTATGACGGTCCTACAGCCCCAGTGAAAGTCAATCAGACCTTATCCCAACCATTTCCAGTTTCCAACGGGACAAGGCAGGGATGCCCTTTATCACCACTAATATTTGACCTATTTGAATATTGGAGGCCTTTCTACACCGGATTCATCTGAACCCGGGTTCGAGTCGGATCCACTGAACATAAACTGGCTGCGTTTGCAGACAATGTCCTTTTTTTTCTTAGCTCACCAAAGACAACCCTGACTAAGCTCCTGAAGGAAATAGATCAATTTCATTATCTATCCAATTTTAAGATTAATCTTTGGAAGTCGGTTATTCTACCTCTGTATTTCTTAGAGGTAGATTGACGAGCACTCGAATGCTCATTCCCCTTCCGATGGCAAGACTCCCCCCTCAAGGCAAGGGGAGGCCTGGGTCTTCCGTATCTCTCATTGTATTATTGCGTGACTGCCTTGCTTCGTATTGTGAACTGGAATTTACACACGGGAGACAAATTATGGATCCCTCTAGAAAAAACAATGGCAAGCAGGAATTTGGCACATGCCCCTTGGCTTCCTCGTATATTCATGGACCTCTCAAACCAGGTCTCACCACTCTCTTCTGTGACTTTGACCATCTGGGATGCCTTAAACAAGCAATTCCCCTCACCCCTTTCCCCTCTTGGAGGTTACCTGTGTTTTGTCCCAGGAGAAGACCTAGCCTTCTTTAAACACTGGGGGGGGCTCCCACAAAACTCGTAGTTATCGTTTTATGTCTGGCACACATTTGAAGTCCCTAGAGGATCTCCACACACAATGGGGGATGTTGCCCTGGGATAGTTGGAAACATAGACAACTTAGCACATTCTTTTATACTATGTGAGATCACATGAATCTTTATCTAAAATCGAATCTATATGTTTAGATAGGGTGGGTGCCACCCATCTAATCTCCAAATTATCCAAATTACTATTGGACAAATCAACTTCCACGACTCCTTATTATATCCGAGAATGGGAGAAGGAACTAGGCAAAGACCTATCGGACATTAGTGTAGATAAAATAATATCCTTGGCTCATACTTCATCGGTTAACTCTAAAACCCAGGAAACTTGCTACAAATTTCTATCCAGATGATATAGAGTAACTTATAGGTTATCTCCGTCTTCCCAAAAGTACCTGGGACCTGTTGGAGAGGGTGTGGGCAGAGAGGCGCTTTTCTACATCTGCGGTGGAATTGTCCAGTCATTCGCCCCTTTTGGTTCGACATTCGAGTAATTATTCATGAGGTGACACAATTCCATCTGGCTAATGATCCCTTACCTACCCTATATCATGACACAGAACAGTCAGTTGGGGTATACAAACACTCCTTACTGCCCCATCTCCTCAACGCTGCTAAGTGTCTTATTCCATAACATTGAAATTCTCCTGTGCTGCCTTCAGTCGAGGAGTGGCTGCAGAAGGTACAGGACATTATGGATGCGGAGGAGTGGAGACATCAATGTACACATACTTATGATAGGTTCTATAGATGTTGGACCCCATGGATTGAATTCCTCACCTCTGACAGGCATAAACAATTAATGGCGCAATTGTTGTACCTCATTTTGAAAAACAGATTTCTGTGGTTAGCACCCTTCATGGACCTTTTGACCAGGATAGATTATATATTGTATGTTTTCTACAGCTAATATATCTTTCGTTGCCCCTTTTCCGATACACTCCCCCCATCCTCCTCCCCCCCCCCCCCCCTTCTAATTTTTCTCTCTTCCTTTCTACATTTCTGTAGAAGTCTATGTGAGACTTCAAATAGCCTAACTGATAATGTTTACTACTTACAAGCTGACCATTTTATTTGCTGGCTGTCAGGAATGGACTTGCCAATAGTGGTGGGACTCACCTGCCTTGTGGGCTGCAGTACAAGGGCTGGCCAGCAGGCGCCACCAGAGGCTCACTTCGGCAATTAGCCATCACCTGGGGCTGATTGCAGGTGGTGTATTTAAGGGATGGCCAGACCTGCAGTCTGTGCCTTGTTGTACTGTTTGCTTGGCCCTGGTTTCCTGATCCTGTTTCTGCTGTCCTGACGCTGCCTGAACTCTGCCTGTACTGACCTCGGCTAGTCCTGACCACTCTCCCGCCTGCTCCTGGTACTCCGTTTGCCCGTTTGCTACCGACCCGGCCTGCCTGACTACTCTTGTATCGTATGTTTGTTATCTGTTGGAGGTTTGGTTCAGTTTGTTTGCACTGTGTTATGTTTAGTTTTGCACTGCATTTGTATTGTTAGTCTTAATAAATTATATTATTTACTATATCTGAAGCCTATGTTTCCCTGTGTCAGTCAACACACTTCTGGTCACACCCGCATCCCTGAGACTGGCATATGTAACATTGTCATGGTATATCTTTCGTGACCGTTCGGTCTACCTCCTGGAATGTATGTATTGTTTTTCCTTTGTTTTTGGTCTTTTCTGTATTGACCTATGCAAAATTAAAATAAAGATTTGAAAAAAACAGAAACTTCAGGGCTGGGTTGCCCAATGCAGGCACAATGCCAAGGCATATCGCCTTGAGATCTATCAATTCAGTTCACACTACTTTATCTGAAAAAAATGAGGGTGTACTGTACTTTTTTCAGCACAGCATGTTGTAATGGACTACACAACACTGCAGCACACTGCAGTGCATAAAGATGAATGAAATTCCATGTGACATTTATGACATTTCAAAAAAGTTGAAAAAAAGGGAAATACTGTGATGCGTCATTACAACACATGAGCACTGCTCCCTCACAGCACACAGCCCTCAAAGGTTATTACATTGTTGTATAAACACCGCAGTGCCTCCCATCAGACTGCAATCACATTTACTTCTAAAATCACACATAACGATGAGTCACACATTAAGCAAACTATACTCTGTAACATTCCAGCTTCCTGCCCCTGATAAACCAGATCAAGTACACAGCAATACATTTATTTCATACATTTTCTTACCAGGGTCAAAAGTGTCTCTGTACAGATATCCAAGTAAAACCACAATGGCAACAAAGCACCATCCTTTCATAAAGTAGCCCATAGTGGAATGTGGAAGATTCACGGCCAGCCCAGTTGTAATCTGTAACACAACATGTATTGTGTGTGTGAAAGCTTTTTCTAGCTGGAATGCAGCCTACCAAGATCTAGAGGTGTCACATGGTCAAAGTTCTTGCTTCATAAAACGTATTGCATTGTATTAGTGCTCCCATGTCCTCACTCCTCATGTTGCATAAGACAGTATGATAAGACACACACAGAGGCAGAGGCCTTTTACATCTATTGCTTTGATTATATTGGTATAAAAAGAAACAGAGATACTAGAATAATAGAAATAGAAAGCCTTTACTATCATTGTACAAAAAAGATACAACAAAATGTGAATGTGACTCCAAAAACAACACATTACACACATAAACATAGCATAACAGCCCACAATTTACAGCACATAAACATAAATTAAATCAATAACTAATATAATGAATATAATTAAACATTTTCAAACATTATTTAATTACAACCATTGCAACGTCTCTAACTATTGCACCTACTATGGAGGTTCTCAAAATTTATAGAGTTAGGACTGCAGATAATACTGGGCTCTGGCCTCTGCAGCTTATGCATGTATTTGCACATGTATGCAAACTAAACCCCCTGGTTTTAACATGAACTGTTAGACAGGGCAATTTGGTTGGTTGAAGGCTGGTTGGTAAGTTGAGCTGGGAATTTTCCTTTGTTGTTGTTTGACATGTGTCTCCCTTCCATGTGCTCCCAGCCGTTTGATTGTACTGGTGGTATATTGGTGAGGGGACGCACTGGACACCTTTGCTGCTATTGTTCTATATGCTGGGTGTCCAGTCCCCCCCCCCCCCCATGACGTTAAGAAGGTGTGGGCTCCCTCCAGGCATACTTGCCCTCAATCTATCCATTACTCTACACTATATTGGGCCGCCTGCCTTTACAAGCACGTGAACTTTAATGGCATCCCAGTCTTAGTCCGTATGGTTCAATATTGAGTTGGTCCACCCTTTGCAGCTATAACAGCTTCCACTCTTCTAGGAAGGCTGTCCACAAGGTTTAGGAGTGTGTCTATGGGAATGTTTGACCAATCACTCCTGAAAAGAAGGATTATTGATCACAAGGACTTAGCCCTTGGGTCGTTCAGTGGATATGCAGCTGGCTAAATGATAGATACAAGAGTGTGGTTGTAAATGGGGTTCACGTGGAACAGAGACCAGTCATTAGTGACGTACCACAAGGCTCTGTACTAGGTCCTGTTCCATTTAATCTATATGTAATTGATATAACTGAAGGTGTGTTGGGCAAGGTATGTCTTTTTGCTGATGACACAAAGATGTGTAAGAGGGTTCATATCCCTGGAGGTGTCTGTAACACGGAACATGATCTGGCATTGCTAGAAGATTGGTCAAAAAAGTGGAAATTGCAGTTCAATGTTTCTAAATGTTAAATAATGTACATAGGGAAAAATAATCCATTGAGAGTACAATATTGGGGGTACAGTGTTGGTCAGCACTTCAGGGGAAAAGGACTTGGGGGTACTTATTTCAGATGACTGCAAAATGATCAAACAGTGTGCCCAGGCAGTGAGGAAAGCGAACAGAATTCTAGGATGCATCACTATAGGAGTCACCAGCAGGAGAAAGGAGGTCCTGATTCCCCTATATAGATCTTTAGTTAGACCTCATTTAGAAAATTGTGTCCAATTCTTCAGACCTCACTTACAAAAAGATATTGATAAGATAGAACGAGTCCAGAGACGGGTAACAAAAATGGTGAAAGGTCTGGGGGATAAAACATATCAAGTGTGACTTCAGGAACTTAACATGTAAAGTACTATTTTACTGAAAGAGTAGTTGATGCTTGGAATAAACTTCCAGCAGAGGTAGTGAGCCAGCCAACAGTAAATAGCTTCAAACATGCTTGGGACAAGCATAGATCTATACTCAGACAAAAAAGTTAATACCCCCCCCCCAAAAAAAAAAAAAAACAGGCAGATTCGATGGACCACTCAGTCTTTTTCTACTGTCACTTGTTTCATTCTTCCAGAAGCGCATTTGTGAGCTCAGGTACCGATGTCGAACGAGAAGGTTTAGCTTGCAGTCTCTGCTTTAATTCATCCCAAAGATGTTCTATCGGGTTGAGGTCAGGACTCTGTGCAGGCCAGTCAAGTTCCTCCACCCCAAACTCACTCATTCATGTCTTTATGGACTTTGCTTTGTGCACTGGTGCGCATTGATGTTGGAACAGGAAAGGGCCATCCCCAAACTGTTCCCACAAAGTTGGGAGCATGAAATTGTCCAAAATGTCTTGGTATGCTGACACCTTAAGCGTTCCCTTCACTGGAACTAAGGGGCCAAGTCCAACCCCTGAAAAACAACCCAACACCATAATCCCCCCTCCACCAAACTTTACACTTGGCACAATGCAGTCAGGCAAGCATCAAACCCAGATACGTGCATCGAATTGCCAGACAGAGAAGATTCATCACTGCAGAGAACACGTCTCCACTGCTCTAGAGTCCAGTGGCGGCATGCTTTATGCCACGGCATCCAACGCTTTGCATTGCACTTAGTGTTGTATGGCTTGGATGCAGCTGTTCGGCCATGGAAACCCATTTCGTGAGGCTCTCTACACACTGCTGTGCTAATCTGAAGGCCACATGAAGTTTGGAGGTCTTTAAGTTTTGACTTTGCAGAGAGTTGGCAACTTCTGCCCACTGTGTGCTGCAGCATGTGCTAACCCCACTCTGTCATTTTACGTGGCCTACCACGTCATGGCTAAGTTGCTGTTCCCAGTTGCTTCCACTTTGTTATCATACCACTAACAGTTGACCGTGGAATATTTAGTAGCAAGGAAATTTCACGGATGGACTTATTGCACAGGTGACAACCTATCAAGGTACCACGCTTGAATTCACTAAGCTCCTGAGAGCGACCCATTCTTTCACAAATGTTTGTAGAAGCAGTCTGCATGCCTAGGTGGTTGATTTTATACACCTGTGGCCATGGAGGAGATTGGAACACCTGAATCCAATGATTTGAAAGGGGTGTCCCAATACTTTTGGCAATATAGTGTATCTCTGATCTAGTTGTCTGTACTTTAATATTCACATTAGTGCAGGCTGCGGAAAGGCGTGTAATCACACACCTTCCCGCACCCACAGAAAAAAACGTGAGGCAGTTTATAAGATGCGTGGAGGAACCATTAATCCTAATAGAACCGTTATGCACTGGAAACCACACTACATTATGCAGTTTCCCTGTGGCCACGTTTTCTGAAAAGGTGCAGGAACCTTCTCCCTGTGTTTTCAGTGGGTACAGCAGCCCATTCAAATGATTCAGCTGCTGTGTCTGAGCCAACGCAGCTGTGGAAAAACTGCGTAGATATGAACCAAGCCTAATTCAAATAAATAATGCCCGGAGTGCAAAAAATCCTTCCAAATACATTTTGTTTTGGGCAAGCCACAGGAGCTAAAAATATCATTTAAAGTAGAGAGCTGACAGCCAATCATTTTTGAGCGGTAATAATGATTTTCTGCAACACAATCTTGTCAGCTGCTGAGCAACTGGCATACCACACCAAATACTCTTTATGCATTCAATAGAAGAGCAGTACAAGATCACCAGTGATTTTTCACCCATATCACATTTTCTGAGCACTTCCAAGAAATGTAGTCACTGCTATTATTGCTTAATAATCTCATCGGCATTCGCTAACCAGGATAAATCCTAAGAAATATATACACCTAAAAATGGTAAGCCTCTACACATACTGTTTCCTAAAAACAACAATTCGTTCCTTTGTTTTAGCAACATTAGGTTCACAACAATGCGGCTCTGAAGTCACGCTACTTCAGCACGATTTCAAAACCGCAGATCAGTGCGATTTGGATGTTTGATTTCATTACGGCTTGTAGCTTCATTTAACAGAAGTCAATGCAAGTCACAAAGAAATCACAGAAATGTAGTGCAGAAACCTTTTTCAAAGTCGCTGCAACTTGAGTCACAACAATTTGAACGATCCCATTGCCGCAAATAGGGTGCGACTTGTCATGCAATTTTGAACTGTCAAATCGCATGACAAATCACATTGGTGTGAAGCATAATGTCAGATTATTAAATGAACATCATTCCACCACTTTTTGAATCTTTTCTTATAAGGCATCTCATCCCCCACTGTAAATAAACCCACTACTGTAGTACCATCCATGAATATTAATAAATAACTAATAATAGTAATATTATTATTATACAGGATTTATATAGCGCCAACAGTTTGCACAGCGCATTATAAACTGAAGGTAGACATTACAGTTACAATACAATTTGGTACAAGAGAAATCAGAGGGCCCTGCCCCTTAGAGATTACAATCTAGGAGGAAGGGTCAGGTGATACAAAGGGTAATAGCTGTGGGGGATGAGCTGATGGCGAATGTAAAAGCACAGTGCATTACTTAGAAGCAGGAACATACTTGCACAAGTCCCCTTCTGTTCTAAATGACTCAATGCAATTGCAGGACCATAGCTATAGCTTTTCCCGTAGACCTATTTGCTCGGCATTGGTAAGGATCTAGGGTACACTTGCTTTAATACCCTATAGAACCAATCATTCCAAAAACATCATGGCTACAGAAGTGATTGCGATTGGTCCAGTAGTCATTCAAGTTGTCAATTACTGACTTTTAAGGAATGGAAATGATACCAGCTGGCTTCATGACACTGCACTCCTCTGGTGACAATATGGATGTAGCACTACCTCCTTAGGAGTTGTTGAGTTTTGGGTCCCCTTAAAGCTCTGCACAGCCAGGCAACACTCATTTTCTTCCACACTTTGCACTCAGAGTCAGTAAACAGTATTTGAGCTTGGTTTTGTGAGTTTAAGGGGCCTAGAAATTGGATGGGGTAGAGGGGTATATGGGATGCCCAAGGAAACTGCAAACTTGAGAACTAACTACTGAGCAAATATGTACAGATATGGACAAAATAGTATCTCCCTTAAGAGCATTTCAGCTCTCTGGTGTACCTCCTCAGACACCAGATGAATCCTCCTCTTCACCCAGCTGCACTGAGCGTATTTTCTGGGCAAGGGGGCCCAGAAACTGCCATTTTAACATAGCAGCCCCAGATGAGAAGCTATTTGGGTTTTCCACCTGACTGCCCTCTCTCCTTATCCGGCCCAAGGGGTGTAAGAGTACTCACACTGTCCTCTCCTGATAGCACAATGGGTTGATGGCTGCCTTCAGGCCTTTCGCTGGACTGGCTCCTTCACTGCTGCTCAAGTTGTCCTCCCTTAGAAACGGTGGTACAGTGGAGATCCTCTCCTCCAGCAATTTCCTGTAGGTAGGACCCATCCTTGGGCCCCCTCCCAGGCTCCACAACCCAGCCTCTCAATACATCTTCCACCCAACACTTACTGCTGCCCAGGCTCTTCAATACTTATGGGTTGCCTTGGTCACCATGGCCAGCCTTCTGCCAGACATTGGCCAAGGTCCATCAAATATGCAGATCCAAGCTTCCTCCCCTCCTCCATCCCCCCTCCAGAAAACTCTCAGGTTTTTGGAGAGGTGGGAGGGCTCCAGAGCCCTGACCTTCAAGACCTCCCTAGCCTGTCCTGAGGTAAACTCTCTACATCACCCCCACCCGCCCAAAAAAAGCAAGTGCAGTGTCACAATGGTGACATTGTACTTCAGTGGAGGTGATCATGTACAATTACTTGCTGCTCAATATCACTGTATACTATTGCCACCAGCCATTGTCTCTGATCACGACCACAGCAGTACGATGTCACTAAACCAATGCTGCCAGTCACTGTACTGTCCCTAATCACCACCACACCAGCCATTGTCCCTATTCACCGCTGCATTAGTCACAGTGTACCTGATAACCACCACACCACTCACAATGTCTCTTATCACTGCCACCCACACCACTCAGAATGTTCCTGATCGCCACAACCCCAATCATAGAGACCCTGATCACAGCCACACCCGTCACAGTGTCACCATAAGGACTCATTCACATGTATGACGCTCTCTGAAGAGCAATCCATGTTCAGATCTCTTTTCAGAGAGCATTTAATAGGTGGTGTTTTTTCACCTCTTCACCACCTGCTTTTACCTCTTGGACCTTGCACAAGCACCCCATGCACTTGAATGAGTAACAATCAGTGAGGTTATAATTCCTGCCACAGTTGCAAAGCAAAGCACTGCAGCTGCGGTACGTGTACTTCTGCAGCTAAAGGGGATTGGGGTTGAGGGGCAGCAAAACCACACCTCAACCACAAAGTTTTACCACCCCCTCACATGTGAACAAGCCCTAATATTGCAGCCATTCACAGTGTCTCTGATCACCACCACACAGTGTTGCCAGACTAATGTAGCTAGAATCAGTGTTCCTGATTGTCATCACACCAGCGCAGGGTTGCCTCTGCTTGCCACCTGTACTGACCCTAACCTGTTTGTTGACCTGCTGGCTGGACTAATCCTTTGCATTTTTGCTTTGTAAGCTCCACGAGCAGGGCCCTCTTATTCCTTCTGTACTGAAATGTATTGTAATTGTACTGTCTCCCTTATATTGTAAAGCGCTGCGCAAACTGTTGGCGCTATATAAATCCTGTATAATAATAATAATAATTTTTGCTGACCATGTCCTGCCTGCTTCCTGAACTGACCATCTGCATGTCCAACTGACTTTATTCTTACGAGACATCCGCCCCAGACGTCCCCTGTGCACAACTCCTGGAATCACGTGAACTCTTGTGTTCTTACTTTCTTCAGCCTTCTGTACTCCCTGGACAGTGAACATGGCATTCCTGAGAGCAGTCATGTACCAGTAGGCTAGGCTTGCCTGGCTTATAAAAAATAGGGACAGCTATAGGTGACACTATACTGAGCTAAATTTCCCTGACCACTTGTATAGAGGCGACCATTACAGTACATTGGTTTGTGATACAATTTTGTTGATTTGTGAGATACATAATACAATGTCCAGTACATTATCAGTCCAAACAATGAAAAAGTCTCACACATGTGGTATCCCAATACTTGGGAGGAGTAGCAGAATTTGTAATGGGGTGTAATTCCAAGTTCTTTATGTGTAGCTAACCCGCTTGGTAGGAGCCGCTTGGTAATTTAGGTTCTGTGTTCTGCGCCTCAACTCAAACAAGAGCCTCAGCCCCTTTGGCACACCCGGTGGGAGAGTTTCTACATGCACTTATAGGAACACAAGTGTGGCTATCTTTAACATGTCTTTGAATTAGAATCAGGAAATAGACACGACTGATTTGTGGTAAATGAACTGAATGTATTGGTATGGGTAAGAGTAAATGGTAGCTTGGGAGTAAATGAGCACACAGAGGAAATATTCAGGCCCCATTCTTGCTACACAATTTTCAAAGCGGGATTTTGCTTCTGGCATAGGGCCAGCCTATTCATTTGCATGGGTTTTCTATAAGCATCTGTCTTCTGAAAAGACGCTTCTGCTCCTTTTCAGATGACAATCTTCACATGATTTTTAAAGGCATGGTTTGTCACAATTGCTGCACAATCCTGTCATGTGAAAGCAAAATTGCATTGAGTTTGGGGTGCCATTAAAGAATAAGGCGTTTTGCGGCTATAGCCACACGATTTGGAGTTGTGGGCAGAATCGCCGTGATTTTGCCCATGATTCCAATTCTTAAAGTGTGAATGGGGCCTAATTCTGCTAAAAAAAGTGATCTCTAGGCCGCAGTGACGTAGGTTAGAGTTCTGTACAACTAGTACACTGATTTGGGTTATTTTTACCAAAGAAATGTAGTGGAATACATTTTGGCCTACATTTTTGAAGAAAGATTATTCATTTACAAAATTTTATAACAAATACTAAGATTTTTTTCTCAAAATGTTAAGTCTTTTTACCTTTATACAGCAAAAAATGAAATACCACTAAATAAATACCACCGAAAGAAAGCTCACCAGGCTCAAAAAATTATACATATTTCTTTTGGGTAAAGTGTTGCATTACTGAGTAATTGCTATTCAAAGTGTAACAGTGCTGAAAGCTGAAAAATGGCCTGGGCAGAAAGGGGGTGAAACAGTCCAGTGGTTACAGTTATATTAGACCCTGTTTTTTGTAAAAGCCTAAACTTTTAAAAAATCAGCACGTGGGACGTTATTTCCAGTGAGTGAGAAGTGTACTTTGCACTGCTGGCTGATAAATGGAGAAGGCAGACTTTTCATTCATCCACCTGTCCTCCGTTCATAAATCACGTTTAATTCATGGAAGCTATAGTGCAGCTTCTGTGAATGGAGAAGGTGGGTGGAAAGGATTGGCATAGTCGGAGCTCTTAATAAGTGCATATGATAGGTCCCTCAACTTGTTTTAACCCCCTCGGCACTGCAGGATTACCTTTGCGGAAGTAGTGGGATCAGAGGACTGAAGACTTTCAACTAAAAATTCAGTCAGTGAGCATTCTCTGGCATCGGATAGATTTTCTTGTTAATGGGTAAGGAAGTTTTATTGGCTATACTTTTTTAAACTAAAGGTAGCTATGCTTTCCACATGTCTGTACCGGTCCTAGTGGAATATTTTCTAAAACAATAATGAACAGTCTCACACTTGTAGCATAGTGTAAAATATTTTATTGAATAACAGGTCATGTAACAACTGTTAGCTGCATGGAGGTTTTGATGCATACTGCAGGTATGTTGAATGATATGTACTGTATGTTATAGACACTGATCTTAATGCTTGAAATGTTATGACAAAGTGATAAGATGATTGCAAGATCTGCACAATTACCACATTTGTTCTGGTGTGTATGTTTTTTTTTTTTATGCGCTGTAAATTTGTTGAAAATTTCAATAACAAATGTATCTTATTAAAAGAAATTTCAGCCAGCTGCACGAGGGACATTTCTTATTGACTGCAGGTAACATCTTGTGCTGATTGTGCTGGGTTCCACTTTAAAACTGGTCTCCAGCTATAAGTGATGTATAAATAGTTAGATGTATAAAAAGTTTGTATTGGGATTTGTGTAATGAAGCCATGGCTGCCTTTAGAGGGACACATACTGCTTCCACCCCTTGTTAGGCCTCCGAGATACAGTGACAAGGCACCACCGAGAGGTCTGCTATGGTGGCATGGCTGGGGAATGAGATTGGGGTAGTCCCCAGGTTGATGAGCTGCATCAAAACTTTTCCCTTGTGGATCTTGGATAAGGTGCAGGCAACTAACCACTCCCTAGGCTCCACTGAGTCCTTTCGGGGTCCAATCATGATCGCGGCCCCTTGAAGCTTCCTATGGGCCCTGATGGGTAGTGACCAGACTACTTCTTAAAGTGGCTCCTGGAGTAACTTTTGTTTAGAAGGAGTGCGGGCAACCCCACTTCTTTGGGCTGTTTCTTAGCTGCCTCTGTTCAGCCTTATAGGCCCTAATCATACTGAGCCACACCTCCTGCAGGCCACAGTCCCATACACGCCAACCACAGTGCTCAAACTTGGCTAGCAAATGGGGTCAGTCCAAGTCTTTCAGTACATTCATGCCCAGAAAAACAGGTACTGCAGAGCTTACTGGGCCACAGGTCACCATTACCCTTACTTGGTCTTCGATTTGGATCCTCACCCAGGTGATACCTTCTACTAGGATAGGTAAGTGTTTGGCCGCATTGAAGGACAGCCATGAAGGACCCAGTTGTTCTTGTGTTCTGAACGTTTGGGCGTAGAAGTCATACTTCATACTGTGACCTCAGAGCTGGTGTCAATCAAGCATGGGACCTCATTGACGAGGGCAGTCACTACTGGGCTTGATGCGACCATAGAGATTTGTTGGGACATTGCACTGTCTGTCTTGGGTGTCGTCCTTCAGCCCTTGGAGCCACTAGTTTAACGGTGGCCTGCGTGAGCTTTCGAATTCAAAGGCCATCACTGAAAGACTTGGACTGACCCCATTTGCTAGCCAAGTTTGAGCACTCTGGCTGGCGTGAACAGCCAGTTTAGGACTGGCAGCCCCCAAAGACTGTCACTGAGCTTCGTTCCTTCTTGGGGCTGGTGCGGTACTACTGTTGGGTAATCCTGAAGTTCGCCCAAATAGCTGCCCAGCAGGCATGCTACCCAGAAGAGATGCGGACTCTTGCTCTCCATTCAAGACCAGTGGTAGGACACCCAGCAACAGCCCTGACTTTGGTGCCTTTGCTGGCCTATATGTGCTACTCTATGCATTTCCAAGTGTACACAGATGAGAGCCTACAGGGTCTGTGGGCTGTTCTGGCTCAGATGCAGGATGGTTGTGAATGGATGATTGCCAGTCTGCGACCCAGAGAAGAATCCTCATAACTACAGCTCCTTTAAATTGGAGTTGTTGGCCTTAGTCTGGGCTGTCACGGAGAAGTTTGTGGAATACCTCACTGAAGCAGACATAGAGAGCTTCACAGACAATAACCCTCCTGCCTACCTGGATAAGGGGAAAACTATACTGTTGGAGCAAAGGTGGGCTGCCCGTTTGGCATGATTCAAACTTAATTTAACACTTCTAGCCCAGAAAGCTTAATGGGCATGGAGATGCCTTTTCCTGGTTTCTGGTGGAATGCCCTGGGGAGGATGTGGACTCTAATCAAGAAGACATGAAGGTAGTCCCTGGAATCTGTGTGTTTACTACCGCAGCACCACGCTGTACCCACCCACAGGCATGTAGCCTATGCAGAGGTGGCTCTAGGCTGTGTGAGGCCTTAGGTAAAACTTTGACATGAGGCCCCACTCACGCACATCCATCTGTTCGTCCATCTATCAGCTATGCAGCAGGTTGAGATCCTTGGTAGGCCTTCCCAGCTTGAGATCCTTGTGCGGTGGATGGGAATGGTGACATGCATGGGCGCAACGTCACTTCTCATTGGCTAGCAGGCCGAGCTCCAGACTTCTGAGGCCTCATGCACACTGCTGCTCATAAACATGAGTTTTTTTGCCAAAGCCCCTGAACTCAACTTAATAAAAGCCTATGTGTCCATGCACATATAGACTTTTATCGAAGTTTAACAGAAGCAGCGTTTAGGGCCAGTTAAACGTCCTTCTCCTGAACACAGAAGAATCACGTTCAGGAGAGGAACTTTTTGTCCAAAAAATGCTAAACACGTCTAAGTGCAAACAGGGTTTAGCACGTAGGCGTTTGTTCATTTCAATCGCAAGTATTCTGGCCAATGAAATGAATAAATTTCCAAGCTGTAAAAGCTGCTAAACGCGGTACCTTGTTTACACATTTTTGCAGCGTTTAGTGTTTTTGTGCTGCCAGCAGAAAAATGTTCCAGTGTACACAGAGCCTGAGGTTATGCGAGAGTTGAGTGTGACAGGGCTCTTAAGGCTGCCTGTGCACAGCAGTGTTAAAATCCCCTGTCCCTCAAAACTGGGGTAATGCGTTAGGCCAGAGGCGTAACTAGAACCTTCAGGGCCCCGATGCAAAAAACCATGAAGGGCCCCCCGACTTAAGCCCAGGGACCTTTACTCTTGTTTAGGAGCCCTTTATTATGGTCCCTCAGGGGGACCCTATCGCATATTCCTGCCCCTACATTAGAATTCCCTCCCTTACATCAAAGTTCCCAGAGCCCCCTTTACATTAGAGTTACCCTCTACAGTACATCAGAGTCTGTAGGGTTTGCCTTACAAGGAACATGATATAAAGGGGAACTCTGCGGACCTTTATGGAAAGGGCAACTCTGCGGACCCTGATTTAAAGGGGAACTCTGCGGATTCTGATGTAAAGAGGAACTCCACAGACCCTGCTGTAAAGGGGAACACTGCGGACCCTGATGTAAAGGGGAATTCTGTGAACCCTGATGTAAAGGGGAACTCTGCAAAATCTGATGTAAAGGGGAACTCTATGGACCCTGATGTAAAGGGAAACTCTGTGGAACCTGATGTATGGGGGAATGTTGCAGACTCTGTTATAAAGGAAAATTCTGATGTAAGAGGAGCCCCCCCACCCCTTACATCAGAGTTTGCAGAGTTCCTCCTTACCTCAGAGTCCGCAAAGTTTCCCCTTGCACTGTAAGGATGAAGTCTGCTGACTCTGATATACGGGGGAATGCTGGGAACACTGATGTAAGGGGGGCTATTACATCAGAGTTCCCCTTTACACCAGGGCTTGAAGAGTAAATACACTAACATAAGGGGTTCACTGATGTAAGAGTGAGGACACTGATATAAGGGGGACCCTGTTTACAGGCAGCAGAAAAGTGCCCTTTTTTCACTGGCAACACTGCTTGGGGCAGTTAGGCAAATTAGGTGCCCACGAGGCCCCTGTGATTGTGAGGCCTTAGGCGACCTTCTCATTTGCCTAATTAAAGAGCCACCTCTGAGCCTCAGCTACATACAATATACAGGACTGTGTTCCAGCAGTGGGATGTGAACTTCCCTTCGTAGTCCCAGAACAAAATCAAGTTGGGATGACTGGAACTCAGCCTTTCAGAGGGAGATTTGTATTCTATGAATTAAATGAGTTGGAGAAGTGGGCGAATGACATCATGATTTCTCACGCAGCCAATGCCAATCCTGGGGGGGGAGGGTTGGGTCATCTGAGCCACTTGGGAGGCAGACTGAAGTTCTATTTTAAAGTAGTTGTAGTGCTCTCCCCCAGAGGGACCGCTAAGAATATGCCCAGGTCTCCCTAATGTAGTTAGTACTACAGAGGCTACTACTTACAGACGCAGTTCCATGCGCACTGACAATAATGGCTCAGTCTAGGGGATATATTTTTCGACTTTATTGCTGAGTAACCTGAAACAGGAAAGGGGTTAAATCATCAGGATATGTCAAACAATAGCAAAAATAACAGAAGGACAGCTTCTCACTAATTTTCTGTAAGCAGCCTTTCCTGGAGGTAATGGGATGGCTAGTATATCAGGGACTCTATACTAGCAGTGCCAGTCCATATAGCATCTTTTGGCACTTGCACACCCAAGAGTCCACAACAAGGTCTTTACTCAAAATGTCCCAGGAGCATTCACAGGTAGTTCCTCAGTGAGGGAGACAAAAGATCCATCTTCAGACCTGGACTCCTGAATGATGCCCTCCACCAAACATAATCCTTTACCAATCTTCTCCAATCCCTCAGCTCAGAACTGGAACCCTCCCTGGAGAAGAAAGAACACTTTAGAAAGGCATCCCAATCATTTATCATCCACCCCCCCTTCCTCCAGCCACCTTCTGGTTGCTTCCTTCCAGAGAGCTGGGACATGATAAATAGTCATAATGGACATTTGACTCTCCCCACCCTATATTCTGAAAGCAGATGGTAAAAATCCAACACCCAGCTAGGAAATCCTGACCAGACAAAAAAAAAAGATTATTGCTCCATTGCAGTGAAGCCAAAACTACATTTTAGCCTAGCAGTCTAACTAGAGGAGGGTGCTACATACAGTTGCAAGAAAAAGTATGTGAACCCCTTGGGATTACGTGGAGTTTTGCATGAATTGGGCATAAAATGTGCTCTGAACGTCATCTAAGTCACAACAAAAGAAGAACACAGTCTGCTGAACATAATACTACACAAACATTAGATGTTGCCATGGTTTAATTGCACATAACATGTAAACATTCACAGTGCAGGGAGGAAAAAGTATGTGAACCTTTGGACTTAATAACTGGTTGACCCTCCTTTGGCAGCAATAACCTCAACCAAACGTTTCCTGTAGTTGCAGATCAGACCTGCACAACGATCTGGAGTAATTTTGGACCACTCCACTTCACAAAACTGTTTGAGTGTAGCAATATTCTTGAGATGTCTGGTGTGAATCGCTCTCTTAAGGTCATGCCACAGCATTTCAATCGGGTTGTGGTCAGGACTCTGACTGGGCCACTCCAGAAGGCGTATTCTGTGCTGTTGCAGCCATTGTTTTGTTGAATTACTTGTATGCTTTGGGTCATTGTCCTGTTGGATCACCCATCCTCTGCGGAGCTTCAGTTGGCGGACAACATAATCCCAAGGGGTTCACATACTTTTTCTTGCAACTGTAGTCTTAAACCCTCTTGGTTTTTCCCACTAAAGTGTCCAGGTCCATCCTGCAAACACACAGTATGTTTGTTTTTAAAACTTTTCCCCAGTCACCAATGAGCAGCAGGCTGAGATGTGTCTCTCATACTGCGTCTCATAGGAGCAGTATGATTCGGCTATGGGAGGTTGCGGGTGCGGGAACAGGTGCGACTCCAGCACCCACAACCAGCCTGTGGGCAAGTGTGAACCTAGCCTTAATGTTGGTGAGTGCATTTTAGCTCTGTTGCTCACGTGTGATGGAGAGGATTTCCATTAGCTGGTGGAAGACACTTTCTCTGCAGTGATATTTAGCACATATTTAGCATTGGACTTTATTTACACTGATTTATCTTTTTTATCATCATTTTTGAGTATTGTGGATGCTGTGTTTATAGCACATGCTTTAAACTTGATTCACTTTTGTGCGACTTGTCATGCGAACTTGGACATCAAAGTCGCATTACAAGTCACAGCCCATTATTTTCAATGGTACCTGTTCAAATTGGTGCAACTTAAAGTCAAAGTGACTTTGAAAAGGTGCCTGCATTACTTCAGTGCGACTTTTGATGTGACTTTAATCCAAAGAATGCAAAGTCAGATCAAAGTTGCCCTGGAAATTGTGCACCTTTGGAGACGTGCTAATGTGAATGGAGTCTTAAAGTAGTTGTAAAAGCAGAATGTTTTTCACTGTCATGCATTCTATGCATGAAAGTAAAAAATCTTCTATGTGCTGCCCCCCAAATACTCACCTGAGTCCCCTCTCAATCCAGCAGTGTTCACAGGAGCCTTGGCTATCCCAGGTTTCCCTCTCCTGATAGGCTGAGATAGCAACTGGAACCACTGGCTCCCGCTGCTGACAATCACAGCCAGTGAGCCAATGAGCAGAGAGGGGGACAGGGCCAACCTGCAGCTCCATGTGTCTTATGGACACATAGGACATGGCTCAAGAGCTAGCACGCACCAGTGCCCCCTTAGCAAGTGGCTTGCTATTTGTGGCACTGGTCAAGGAGGAGGAGTCAGGAGCAGCGGTGGGAGACCCAAGAAGAAGAGGATCGGGGCTGCTCTGTGCAAAACCATCGCACAGAGCAGGTAAATATAGCTTTTTTTTAAAAAAGTGAACTTTTAATATCACTTTAAGCTTGTAATATTCTATATTTGGAGGTGCTGCATTATTTTTTTTGTTGGTTTGTTTGGGTATTATATTTTTACACTCATCATGAAGGTTAAGTACAGATGTTTGCTGTTATATTTAATTTTTACATGGAAGTTTTAAACACACCAATTTATTCACCATGGAATGCATCAAGGCAGATATTGATTGTTCCAGAACAGGATGGGAGGTGTGAAAGTTTGTGGTAACAATGGGGTTTATTTACTAAAGCTGGAGAGTCCAAAATCAGACTCATTTCTGCATAGAAACCAATCAGCTTCTAACCTCAGCTTGTTCAATTAAGCCTTGGCCAAAAACCTGGAAGCTGATTGGTTTCTCTGCAGAAGTGAGCTTGAAATTCCACTCTCCAGCTTTAGTAAATAAACCCCACTGTATTCTAGTATCCCATGGTTCCAGAAAGTCTGAAAGTGGTTATCAAATTGAACTGCACAAAACTGCATAGCACTGTAGCACCATTCTTTTCGGTGTGCAAAAAAAAATGAGCAAGTTTGCTGTTGCATGGAGGTGCAATTAGGACTTAAAGTGTTTGTAAAGGCTCAAGGCTTTTTACCTTCATGCATAAAAAACCTGTGTGCAGCAGCCCCTCCTAATAATCACCTACGTCCCTTCTCGATCCAGCAATGTGCACTGGAGTCTTGGCTATCCCGGGACTCCACCTTCTCATTGGCTGAGACAGAAGCAGGAGCCATTGGCTCCCGCTGCTGTCAATCACAGCCAGTAAGCCAATGAGGAGAGAGGGGGTGGGACTAGGCCATGACTCCTTGTGTAAATGGACACATGGAACAGCGGGTACCCCCATAGCAAGCTGCTTGCTGTGGGGCCACCTGACAGGAGGGAGGAGCCAGAAGAGGGAGCGTGGGGCCCTAGAAGAGGAGGATCCAGGCTGCTCTGTGCAAAACCACTGAACACAGCAGGTAAGTATAGACATGTTTGTTATTTTTTATTAAACAAAACAAACAAGCCTTTAGAATCACTTTAACCACTTGCCTACCGGGCACTTATACCCCCTTCTTTACCAGGCCAATTTCCAGCTTTCAACCCTGTCGCATTTTGATTGACAATTGCGCGGTCATGCAAGATTGTACCCATATGAAATTTTTATCATTTTTTTCTCACAAATAGAGCTTTCTTATGGTGGTATTTAATCGCCACTGGGCGCTTTACTTTTTGTGCTATAAATAAACAAACTGCAAAAAATGTGAAAAAAAAAGTTTCTTTGTTTCTATTATAAAATTTTTCAAACAGGTAATTTTTCTCCTTCACTGATGTGCGTTTATGAGGCAGCACTGATGGGCACTAATAGGCGGCACTGATGGACAGCACTGAAGGGTACTGATAGGCGGCACTGATAGGCAGCACTAATGAGGTGGCACGGATAGGCAGCACTGATAGGCGGCACTAATGAGGTATCATGGATAGGTGGCACTGACTGGCATCACTGCTGGGCACTGACTGGTGGCACTCCTAGGCATTGACTGGCGCAACTGCTGGGCACTGACTGGCACAACCGATGGGCACTGACTGGTGGCACTAATTGGCAGCACTGCTGGGCTGCACTGATGGGCACTGGTGGGCACAGGTGTGTGGCACTGCTGGGTGGCACAGGAGGGTGCACTGCTGGGCACAGGTGGGTGGAACTGGTGGGTGGCACTGCTGGGCACCGATAATCAGGGCACTGATCATCAGTACCCTGATGATCGGTGCTGATCCCTGCTCTGACAACTGCTAGTTCTCGGCAGTACTTTCTTCGCGCTCTGACAGCATGAGGAAAGTGCAGCCGAGAACCGATGAGGACTGCTGTGATTGGCCTTTTACCACATCTCGTGATCAGCTGTGTCCGTAGGACACAGCGATCATGGAGATTGCCGGGGGCGCACAGGAGAGTGCGTTCTGGAAGAATGTCATATGACGCCCTACCAGAACTGGCCGACCGCAGTGTAGCCATCATTTGGCTATCTGCGGTTGGCAAGTATTTAATGGCACCCCTGCATATCTGCTCAAGTGCAGCATGTTTCATTTCAAGGTATTTTGCCATGTCATGCATTCCGCACCTGGTGTGACTAGGCCCTACAAGTGCAAATAAGGCTAGGTTCACACTAATGCAGTGCAGTACATCGCATGTAATTCGTATAGGTACCGCACCGTATTCCTGTGCAAATCACATGCGATTTGTGTGCGGTGCGATTGGAGCCATACATTTTGTATGGCTCCAATAGCACCACATCCGCACCAAAAACGTGCAGGACCCTTTTTTGGGTCCACACTAGAATCGGGTTGCATGGGTATTCACACTTATGCAATCTGATTCTGCACATTGCACCGCATTTTGCGGACCGATTTCAGGGTGTTGTTAACTTAACCACTTGTCGTCCGGCTGCTGTATATAAACAGCCAGACGGTGGCAGTCCAGGGGCGGGTTGCCGTTCATAAACTGTTCATGGACTGTGTGAGCTCCCTGGGAGCGCGCAGCACCGCGATTCGGTGCCTGCTGTGTCCTTTGGACACAGTGGAACACCGATTGTCGTGCGGGACCTCTGAGCGAGGTCCCGATCATGTGATCACTGAGTGGCCAATCAGTAATCACATGCAGAGTAGTAAGCAAGATGTCACTTCTGACATCATTGCTTACTATGTGTGAAATCTGTGAATGATCAGAGGTCACATGGTACAAGGCTATTCACAACAGCCTTGTACCATGTGACAAGCTGTGACCAATCACAGCACACACAGTTGTTCTCAATGGCTGCAAGAATGCAGCCAGAATAGGAGAAATGATTGTTTTTACAGCCTTTATGGGTGTAAAAGCAATCAGTGTAAAAAAAAATAAATTTCATCGCCCCCCCAAAAGTAGTAGTGTCACCATGGTGACACTGTACTGCTAGGGTGACAGTATGTAGAAAAAAACAAATAATAATATGAAAATGTAAAAAAAAAATTTTTTAAATTATAATTTTTGGTTATAAACTAATTTGGGTTATTTTTTTTTTACTAAAAATAACTGAATAAATTTTGGCCAAGATTTACGATGAAATATTATTTATTTGCAAAAAGTTATTTTTTTTCAAACTTTTTGGACTTTTTCATTTACATAGCAAAAAAAAAATAAAAATCCCAGTGGTGAATAACTACCACCAAAATAAAGCTGTCTCAAAAACATGCTAAAAAATTCATATGGGTACAGTGTTGCATGACTGCGCAATTGTCAAAGCGTGATAGCGCTGAAAGCTGAAAATTGGCCTGGACAGGAAGGGGGTGAAAGTGTCCGGACTTGAAGTAGTTAACATACACATCCGCAGCAGTTCACATGAATGGGGTGCGAGTCTGATGCGGTGCGGAATTCTCACAGAAAACGCTGCAATTCTGCACATCAGTGTGAACCCTACGTCAATGTGACTACTAGCTGGAATATTACCTTGAACAAGAACCTACCTCACTGATGTGTACTGACTGGCTTTATTGACCGTACTGAACACGTCCTGGTTCTCTCACACACAAGTGCTAACACTAGGCACAGGCAACTGACATTTTTTTTAGCAGGCCACCAACGACGACCCTCACATTTCTCTTATGACACAAGTTCCCGTCTAGAGCAGTAATAGTACATATCAGCCGCGATACACAATGCATGGCACTGGGCGGCATGCAGAAACCAAGAGTAACCCCGCCTCCTCTACACCACGCCCCTCTCACTCTTCTGAAAATGACCCGGCTCTACGCAAAGTCACATGATCGTGGCGTCATCCCTGCGCCCCGTATTTCCTGCACTAGTGTGTCCTTGCCTGGGAGAAACATGGCGCCTGCCGTGCTGAGACTTCTCAAGTGAGTCCCGCATTGCCCCAGTGATAGCAATAAACGTTTGTGAACATTCTGTTGGCACACATGGAACACCCAGGGAGTCGTGGCTGCAGTTAGTATTATAGCATTAGGGCTCCGGTAGGACTATCAGTTGCATTGGCAGAGTTATGAGTTTGAATATTGAAATGCATGGTGTTTGGGTGGAATGCCATTGTCTCAGTAGTGGAGTTTACTATACCCCTCCCCCCAGGCAACCTGTGAGCTTTCAGTTGATGGAGATCCCTGAGATGCTCATACTGGTTGGATGCCTAGGATGCTGCACCTTGCTTCTGGGGCTCATCCTTGTGTACGCTAAGGTTGGCTGTACATAGGCACTATATTGCTGAAAGTATTGGGCCAGCCCTCCAAATCATTGGATTCAGGTGTTCCAATCACCTCCATGGCCACAGGTGTATAAAATCAAGCACCTAGGCATGCAGACTGCTTCTACAAACATTTGTGAAAGAATGGGTCACTCTCAGGAGTTCAGTGAATTCAAGCATGGTACCGTGATAGGTTGTCACCTGTGCAATAAGTCCATCCATGAAATTTCCTTGGTACTAAATATTCCACAGTCATCTGTTATTGGGATTATAACAAAGTGGGAGCAACAGCAACTCAGCCATGAAGTTGTAGGCCATATAAAATTACAGAGCGGGGTCAGCGAATGCTGAAGCGCACAGTGGGCAGAAGTTGCCAACTGTCTGCAAAGTCAATACTTAAAGACCTCCAAACTTCATGTGGCCTTCAGATTAGCACAGCAGTGTGTAGAGAGCTTCATGGAATGGGTTTCCATGGCCAAGCAGCTGCATCCAAGTGCAATGAAAAGTGTCGGGTGCCGTGGTGTAAAGCATGCTGCCACTGGACCCTAGAGCAGTGGAGACATGTTCTCTGGAGTGACCAATCACACTTCTGTGTCTGGCAATCCGATGGAAGTGTCTGGGTTTGGTGGTTGCCATGAGTACTTTCCTGAATGCATTGGGCCAAGTGTAAAGTTGGGTGGAGGGGAGATTATGATGTGGGGTTGTTTTTCAGGGGTTGGGCTTGGCCACTTAGTTCCAGTGAAGGGAACTCTTAAGGCGTCAGCATACCAAGATATTTTGGACAATTTCATGCTCCCAACTTTGTGGGAACAGTTTAGGGATGGCCCCTTCCTCTTCCAACATGACTGCACACCAGTGCACAAAGCAAAGTCCATAAAGACATGGATAAGCGAGTTTGGGGTGGAGGAACTTGACTGGCCTGCACAGACTCCTGACTTCAACCCCATAGAACACCTTTGGGATGAATTAGAGCGGAGACTGTGAGCCAGGCCTTCTCGTCTGACATCAGTGACTGACCTCACAAATGCGCTTTTGAAAGAATGGTGAAACATTCCCATAGACACACTCCTAAACCTTGTGGACAGCCTTCCCAGAAGAGTTGAAGCTGTTATAGCTGCAAAGGGCAGGCCAACTCAATATTGAACCCTATGGACTAAGGCTGGCCATACATTATACAATTTTCTTTAGAAATTTGCTTTAGATTTACCAAAAACCATATAATATGAGGTCAAACCTAAACAACACTTTCAATTGTTTCCAATTAGGCAGACCCTTGCACTACATAGTTGAAGGTAAATCTAAATAAAATTGTATAGTGTATGGCCAGCCTAAGACTGGGATGCCATTAAAGTTCATGTGCGTGTAAAGGCAGGCATCCCAAAACTTGTGGCAATTTAGTGTATATGTTTTCCCATACAGCACAGATGGACTTCTTTCCTGCTACAGCTATTGTATTTTGACAGCCACCCTGCCAGCTGTCAAAATATCTGAACAGCTGCATCTGATTGGACGCAGGCACTGTTCAGAGGACAGTTATCCCCCAGCTCCTTTGATTTTCAATTGAAGGACGTTGGGCGGGAGGCAGCTGGCAGGGCCACCCATTGAGGAAAGTTTGGGCAGCTCTTGATGAACTGGCTGAATGTTGCTCTGTGTATGAGCAGCTTAATCCAAAATAAACGAAATTGTGACTTTTCTTCACCATCATCCCTCCTCCAGCATTTACATTGGTCTTTCCCCTATAAGACCCACCTCCAGCACACACACACTGGTATTATGCCTCTATATGTCCTTCAGCACACACTTCTTTCCTCTCCATCCCTCCTTTGGCATACAGATTAGTACTTCCTCAGTGAGATCCCACCTCTAAAGTAGAACAATAGGCAAAACTTTTTTTTTTCTTCTCTTCTCTTTTTTTTTTTTTTTTTTTCATTTTGGATAGAGTAAGGGAGGGTTATAACCCCTGTAAGATTTTTCTTTTCTCACCATCTGTGTCCCATTGTGGAGATTTCCCTTTACTTCCTGTCCTATAACCAAACTGGAAGTGAAAGGAAATCCCTGCAAATAAAGAGGAGCTCCAGTCCCCCCCCCCCCCCAAAAAAAAAATGTCAGCAGCTACAAATACTGTAGCTGTTGACTTCTAATATAAGGATGCTTACCTGTCCAAGGATCCAGCAGTAATCCCACCTCAATTGGCTTCGGGTGCAGGCAATGGCATTTTAGATAAGGGAAACTGGCAGTTTCCTACTGTGCATGCGCAAGCCGCACTGCGCTTTGCAAACGGTCTTGCAGTCTTCTGGGACCTGTGAAGGAGAGGGGGTGCAAACGTCTGCACAGATCTGACCAGAGCTTTAAGGGAATTCTTTGGGCAACCCCAGGTCACCAGAGCTACAGTCCCTATTGTAAGATTTTTCCTCTATTACCCTACATTTGGGATTTTCGTTTACATTCTCTTTCAATGATAATGGTAAACAGGACAAATAGGGTGAATCTCCCTAATGGGGACACAGACAGCAATAAAAACTGACAGGGGTTCTAATCCCCCTCTATCCAAAACTAAGAAAAAAAAATGTTTTGTCTTTAGTTATACTTTAATCTTTCGCCTGTTTCACTGCTGGAGGACACGTATTAGTCTGTATTCCTCCTCCAGCGTACAGATTGGACTTTTCTCAATGGGATCCCACGCTCAGCACATAAATTTAGTCTTTGGCTGTAACATCCCACCTCCAGCATTCACATTGGACTTTGCTCAGGGAGATCCCACCTCCAGCGCACAGATTGGTCCTTCCCCCGTTAGATCTCTATCCGCACTCCTCTCCTGCATATACATCCTCCTGTCATACCCTCTGTGCTCTTGTCCTGCACTTTTAACCCACTTTCATGCTGTCCACACTGATCTCCTGCACATACTGCCTTCTGTCATATCTACTACACTTCTCTCCTGCATATAACCACCTACTGTCATATTCTGTACACTCCACTCCTGCACATACCCCCCATGTCATGTCTTCCACACTTCTTTGTTGCACCTACCTCCCCATGTCATACCCTCTTGTATATATTTCTCGTGGTCATACCCTCCACATTTTTCTCCTGCACATACCCCTCCATCATTCACACCACACTCCTCTTCTTTACTTACTGCCCTGCCATACACTTCACACTTTCTCCTGCACATACTACCCCTCTCATACCCTCCACACTCCTCCACATATTCCACCCTTTCATACCCTCCACGCTCCGCTCCTCTCCTCTCCTCCTGTACATGCTACACCTTGTCATATTCTCTGCATTTCTCTCCTGCACATACCTCCCCTTGTAATTCCTTCTGCATCCTCTCCTCCACATACTGCCTACTGTCATTCCATTCTCATTAATATCCAGCATATATTGTCCCTGAGACACTTTATTATTTTTGTTTGTTATATGTCCAACATTTCCTTATTTCCCACTTGACTTAAAGTGGCTGTAAACCCTTATATATACCTAGTAAAGTGACTGGCCTAAGGTGATCCCCAGGAGCTGAAACAAATCCTCCTACATAAGTTGTATCTGTTTGTCTATAGTCGTCTTTCCCATACATCCATTCAAAATGCAGAATTTACACAGGATCTCTCAGATATGAAAAGCAGGGGGTGGGGAGCTAAAGGTACATCAGTAAGGAGAATTCTGAGAGCTGATTGGAGGGAAGGGACACACCCCCTTCACACAGCTGACAGGAACAGATCTGAGGCTGTCAATCAGCTAGCGGCTCCTCTCCTGTCACCATTTTTCTCCCGGTATCAGGAAAGCTTGTCAAGTGACTCATGCTGATAGCAGAGGAACAAGGCAACAGAGAGAAATGACACACAGTGCTATGGATTGAGACAAGTACACACTATAGAGGGATATGCTTTGTTCATATTTCATATCTGAGGTTTACAACCACTTTAATTCTTAATTGTCCATATTCCTGTGTACTTAATTTCAGGTTCACCACAAAAGTTGCGGTGGCTGGAGGAGCTGTCTATGTGGCATATGACTATGGGTTGCTGGGAAGTGGTACTCAGGGAGAAGAAGCCTTGAACAAGACCACAGCAGCTGTACCTCCTGCTGTTCATGAATGGGCAGACTACTTTGGTTTGCAGGTACAGTACATTGGATCAGAACTTTAGCTGGTTGTGCATAATGCCCATTGTGTATAGAAGTACTTGGTCTTAAAACTTACACTTAATGTACAACTAAAGGCAATTTTATGTCTTTCGTTTTGGACAGAGTGAAGAGGGATTAGAACACCTATCAGATTTTTATAATTTACTCTCTCTATTTGTCATGTTCATTGTTTTAATAAACCCAGGACCCTGCATTCACGCTATCTGGTCTCCCACAGTACACACAACATGGAAATGCAATTATTTTAGTTATTATAAACTGCTAAATACCTTTTCTCATCAGCAGTTAGAGCTCTCGTGACATCTATCAGTGTTAAGCAGAGCACATGTTAAAGCTTGTAGGAGCTGTAGGAGGATGCAGAACCCCTGACCTCTGTCTGGACAGTGCTGATTGGCCCTGTGCTGATCACATGCACTCTCCCAAGAAAACAAAACTTCTCTAGAAATACACACCAAACTGAGCATGTGCAGAGTGTCTCCACATGATATGTCTTATCAGGAGATAAGGGGGGACCACTGGAAGAAGGGGAGGATCAGAGAAGACATAACAAACAGCATTTTTACACAATGCAGAGGATTAACCCCTTGGTTGCACAATGAGTATAACAAGCATGCTTTACTGCATATACAGACTGATTTTACTGTTGTAGGTTAGTAAAGACAATATCTACCAGTTAATGTAAAGCTGGTTCACAAAGTGCTGGAAGATCATAACACAGATTGTTCATGTTGTGAATGTGCTTCTAATACTTGCTTTTCTATAAACGTATTCATTTCTATAGGCCTGTTTCATGTGTGTTGACACACTTAAAGCAGACAATGAGCAGCTAAAATGTAAATAGTGTAACATTTTGGTATCTAAACAGCCCAACTCTGTGCTAATAATTCCTAGTAAACAAAGTGTAATCTTTAATATACCTTGTGCCTCTAATCTAAAGCAATAATCTACTGCTGCTGTATTAACATATACACCAAAATTCAAAAATCTTTTCAAATGAAAATACATCATCCAAATACATCACTGTAGCCATAAATCTATAAGTCGTAAATTGATGCAAATGTAATCAAATATGCCAGGGTCTCAGTCAAAATAATAACCAAAACCATGATTGATCCAGTATCACACTTGGTTCTCTGTGCACACACACAATTTTGTATAGTCTTTTATAAAGATGTCTTCCCCAGTTATAATCTCCAAATAGTGAGAAACTCTGAACCAAATCATTGTGCTCAATTCTGTGAACCAGATGCACTCTGTGTTCTTGTTTCTCTTCACCAGTCCAAAGGAGAGAAACTCACCAACTTTAATTGCCTCAATTTTACAAATCAGCGAAACTTGCTTTTAGCTGTAGCAAATCGAAACAAAAATACTCCCTCATGTCAGATCAGCATCCTCTCCTCCTCTCACCCTGGCTTAATGCAGTAAAGTAAGTAGGACCATATAGCATAATATTGCTAAAATCACCAGTATTTAATAAAAACAAACATACAAAACAAGCTTCAAATGAACATAACAATATGCACAGAACTTCGGCAGGTCCCCCTGCAATGTTAACACTCAGTCATACAGAGCCAGTGCCGGCCACACTGTTAGTGTATACTTCACCCAGATAACCAGCTCACTGCTGGAAACCGCCTAAGCCGCTAATCAGGATTCCTGCTACATCACATCTCTATATGCAGCTATCCAGATTAGCTTTTTCACTGCTTGACTGTAGAGTGTCGTATCTACACCCAGGTGAACTGGATATTGCAGTGCTAGCCTGGAATGTGACCTTTTGGCTCTGCAATTTAGTGCTTTTCAGACTAAAGTGTACTGTATGGTTGTCCAACCTTTTGACTTTCATGGGCCACATTGGAAGAAGAGGAATTGTCTTGGGCCACACATAAAATACACCAACAGTAAGGATAGCTGATGAGCAGAATGTCAGGCAGATCACAAGTTAAGAACCACTGATATAATGTACCTATCTGAGTAATGAAACTTCATTTTTTTTTTGTAATATTTTATATTATAAAAGCAAAAGAGGGCAACATAAAACTAGTGCAGTATTAACCACCTGCCGACCACAGATAGCTGAATGACGGCTACAGTGCGGCCGGCCAGTTCTGGGTGGGCGTCATATGACGTCCTCCCAGAAAGCGCTCTCCTGTGCGCCCCCAAGGGGCACGCACCCGGCGATCTCCGTGATCGCTGTGTCCTACTGACACAGCTGATCACATGATGTGGTAAAAGGCCAATCAAAGGCCTTTTACCACGTGATCAGCCGTGTCCAATGACGCGCTAATCACCGGGAAATGCAATTGCCGGTTCTCAGCTGCACTTTCCTCACGCTGTCAGATCGTGAGGAAAGTACTGCCGAGAACCGGCAGTTGTCAGAGCAGGGATTGGCACCGATCATCAGGGCACTGATGATCAGTGCCCTGATCGGTGTCCAGCAGTGCCACCCACCAGTTCCGCCCACCTGTGCCACCCACCAGTTCCGCCCACCTGTGCCACCCACCAGTGCCACCCACCCGTGCCCACCAGTGCAGCCCAGCAGTGCCACCAGTCAGTGCCCAGTGGTTGTGCCAGTCAGTGCCCAGTGGTTGTGCCAGTCAGTGCCACCTAGCAGTGCTGTCTGTCAGTGCCACCTAGCAGTGCTGTCTGTCAGTGCCACCTAGCAGTGCTGTCTGTCAGTGCCGCCTATCAGTGCTGTCTGTCAGTGCCGCCTATCCGTGACACCTCATTAGTGCTGCCTATCAGTTCCCATCAGTGCTGGCTCATCAACGCACATCAGTGAAGGAGAAAAATTACCTGTTTGAAAAATTTTATAATAGAAACAAACCTTTTTTTCTTTTTTTTCTTTTTTTTTCAAAATTTTTGCAGTTTTTTTGTTTATAGCGCAAAAAGTAAAGTGCCCAGTGGCGATTAAATACCACTAAAAGAAAGCTTTATTTGTGAGGAAAAAAATGATAAACATTTCATATGGGTACAATCTTACATGACCGCGCAATTGTCATTCAAAGTGCGACAGCGCTGAAAGCTGAAAATTGGCCTGGTAAAGAAGGGGGTATAAGTGCCCGGTAGGCAAGTGGTTAAAAACTGTTTTTGGTTTAAAAAAAACTCATCAATATTTGGTTTGGTGGATGTAGTAGCAATTCTCAAGGTGCTTATCCAATATTTTGGTTCTAATTCTGCCCTTTTGTGTGCTTCTTTTACAAAGAATTTTATTATAGAATAGATAGGAGCAAAGAATCAGTAAAAAACAGATGCATTGACCAACAGGAATAAGACATACAAGGTATTCGATGAATATTACAGAATATGTACTGGTGGAGAGACATAGAAATAAACTGTATACTTAAGTGCCAAAAAAAAAAAAAAAAGGGGAGAAAACAATTAGAGAGAGATCAATGACAATATAAACTCTGAGGAAAAATTGTCACTGTATCAGCATACAGAAAGCGGAGAAGATATAAAATGGAGCCTCTCCAAATGTAGATAGGTATTCCACACACAGGGCTCTCAATGGAGTCCAGCATGAGAATTTAGTATTGTGGGTGCGGCACTCAAAGCAATAATCAATCAGTACAAATAGTATAAAAACAGGTTAGACAAGAGAAAAGAGAGGGACGAAGAGTAAGGAGACGAGGACAAAAACAAAAAGGGCTACAGGGCGATCGCAACAGAAAAAAAAAAGAACAAACTAATACGTAAATTTTATATTGACAGAAGGGACTGGTCGAATCTCGATGGTTGGGCTATATCAAGCCAGGGACGCCATGTCTGCAGGAATTTTGTGTGGGTATCCAACAGTATAGCCGTCAGTTTTTCGTTAACCATTATGAAGTTCATCCGGTTTTTGACAGCCTCGAAGCTGAGGAGGGGAGTCTTCCAAGCCCTCGCGATTGTCAGCTTGGTAGCCATAAATAGGTGTGATGCCAGCTGCCGTTCGGGACGGAGTAGGCCCACTAATGGTTTAAATAAAAGCGCTTCATACGGGTTGCGCTTAATGTCTGTGTGAAACATAGTGCGGAGAAGGGCATAAACTCTGATCCACAATCTACAAACCTTAGGGCAAGTCCACCAGATGTGAACCATAGTACCCACCTGTTGACAGCCCCGAAAACAAGTCGGAGAATATGTAGGGATAAAACGAGCTAGACGAGCAGGTGTGTAATACCATCGATAAAGAACCTTATAGGCATTTTCTAGAATAACATTCCTAGAACATTTGGGATATCATGAGAGGAGCGCAGAGTTTCAAAGGTGAGTAATCGAGTGGGAGATAGCATCAAGTGTACATCCTGGAAGCCATTTGCTTGCCACCAGGCAAACTGTCCAGGATTATCACGACCTGAGGGGAATAATGGGTTATGTAGCAAACGTAGTAACGGTAGGTGGGCAGAGATGAGGCCAGCTGAATATTTGATAGAATCCCAAAGACGAAGCGTCAGCGTCGGACTCAGGGATGAAGGTCGATGAGTAAAAGGAAGCCACGGCAAAGAAGAGAGTGGTATCGGGTGGGAGTCAATCAGGTCTACAGTAGCCTACAAGGGGAAATGGTGAGATGCATGGAGATGGGCTAAGGGGGCAATACTGGCCGCCAGATAGTAAGTCTGAAGATTTGGGACAGATAACCCACCCTCGGTCTTACGAGCAAATAAAATATGTTTACTAATTCTGAGTCGAGAAGAACTCCAAATGAAAGACAGGATTTTTCGCTGATGAATACGCAATATATGCGAAGGAACAGGGACAGGTAAAACGCAAAACACATACTGCAATTTGGGAAGATAGGTCATACGGATCACATTGATTCTACCGAACCACGAAAGCGGGCAGTGAGACCAGGAGGACAGCAGCTCGGTCAGTTCATTAAAGACAGCGGGGAAATTAGCCCGGTAAAGTCCTTCGTAAGTCGGGGTGAGCTTAATTCCTAAATACGGCAGAGCCGAGAGCCATTGAAAAGGGAACGAATGTTTCAGGGTAGCCAAAAGTGATGGAGGGAGAGTAATTGACATAGCCTTAGATTTGGCAGGGTTGACATGGAGACCTGAGAGAACTGCAAAGTAATCCAGAACCGCAAGTAAATTTGGCAAAGTAACCCCTGGGTTCATGACTGACAACAATCTATCGTCAGCGAACAGAGATAACTTATGTTAGGAGCCAGCTACATCTATTGCCTTAATATCAGGATGCATACGAATGGCTTTTGCCAAAGGTTCCAAGGCCAAGATAAATAATTTGGGAGAAAGTGGGCACCCTTGTCTAGTTCCCCTACCAATCGGGAACGTTGAGGACTCAAATCCATAATATTTGAGTTTTGCTTGAGGGGATGTATATAGCGAAGAAATCCAACGTAAGAACGAGGGACCAAAGCCAAAACTGAAGGACTGACAGGAGATAAGGCCAAGACAAAGTGTCGAAGGCCTTGTTGATATCTAGAGAAAGGAGCATCATATCAATTTTGCAAGCATGAGCCAAATGTTGTAACTGTAAAATGCGTCTGATGGCATCTCCGGCTTGTCTGTGAGGGACAAAACCCACTTGGTCTTTTTTTATCAGACGAGAAAGGAAAGAATTCAAACGAGTGGCTAAGATCTTAGTGAGGATTTTCATATCAATGTTAATAAGAGAAATAGGCCTTTAATTTGCCCAAGAGGAATGATCTCGATCCGGTTTTGCAATCATAACCACATTAGCAGTCAAAGAGTCAGGGGAAAAGTTCGAACCCCCCTTCATTGAGCATTGACCATAGCAGCAAGGTGAGGGGCAAGCACATCAGCCAATTTCTTGTAGTATAAAGCCGTGTATCCATCTGGACCTGGGCATTTGCCCGTCTTCAGATCTGCAATGCATTGCAGAACTTCTGATATTTGGATATCGCGGTCCATCAGGTCCTTATGAGCCTGAGTCAAAGTAGGCAAGGACAAATGGGATAAAAAGTCAGAAATAGACTGAGGGTCAGCCCGTGTAGGATCCATATAAAGTCTGGCATGTCGATGCCGGAACTCCTCCAATACCGCTACAGGATTACTTGTGAGAACATTCTGACGAGTACATAGAGAAATCGGTTTGGGGTGATGTGCAAAAGAGCGTAATCTATGTGCCAACATGGAATCTGGTTTATTTTCTTTACTATACCACTTCTGGCGTGTCCAACGCAAAGAGCGCTCAGCCTCATCTGTCAAACAAAGATCCAGTTCCAGGCGGGCCTGATCTAGCAATCTACGGTTCGATGGAGTAGGTACCTGCTTAAATTGAGCCGATGCGGAAGCTAGCTTTGATTCCAGCTGACTGTTTATGTTGTCTATTTCTCTTCCGCCTCGAAGCTATCTGAATAATATGGCCCCTAAGAACAGCCTTGTAAGCTTTCCATAACGTTACCAAAGAAGAGCCAGAACTTGAGTTTAGCTGGAAATATTCTTGGGATTTGCGCTGTAGTTCCGCCTGAATCTCCTTTAGCGACAGTAGGGAGTCATTCATAATCCAAGAGGAGTAGGCTGGTTTACAGAAGAGAGATCGACAAACCACCAAAATGGGGTCATGATCAGACCATGGAACCGTGAAGATAGAGACTGAGCGAACCAAGGGGAGATGTTTGCGTAATACAAAAGCATGGTCCATTCTGGAATGAGAATGGTGAGGGTGAGAGTAGTAAGTATAAGTCTTTCCCCCGGGGGGGTGGAATTCACGCCAAAGATCTACCAGGTCGTGGGTACTTAACGTACGCATAAAGGATTTAGCTGATGCGGAAGAATTAGAATTCTCTGCAGGGTATTTATCTAGTGAGGGATTTAATACTAAGTTGGAATCTCCTGCCATCAAAAGGGTACCCCGTTGATGAATAGCCAAGAGGGAGCAGATATGTGATAAAAAGGGTCCAGGGTTGACATTGGGAGTGTAGTAGGACATTATTGTGACATCTATACCCTGAACCGTGCCCTGTAATAAGATACCTGCCACTGGGGTCAGCAATACGCTTCTCACAAACTGAGTTTTGCTGTGAAAAGCAACTAAAACGCCTGAAATACCTGAGGGTAGCGTGCATCAAAATATTTTGGGGCGGAGGTAGTTGAGAAATTAGTTTCCTGCAGACAAGCAATGTCGACATGGCGAGCCCGGAGAAACTTAAATATCTTTACCCGTTTTTGCGGAGAGTTCATTCCCTGAACATTCA
Organism: Staurois parvus; assembly: GCF_062004578.1. Classification (NCBI taxonomy): domain Eukaryota; kingdom Metazoa; phylum Chordata; class Amphibia; order Anura; family Ranidae; genus Staurois; species Staurois parvus. The sequence continues at coordinate 2,742,657 of NW_028317849.1, forward strand.
GAGATAACCAGTTCAACGACATAGCGATCGGAAGGAAAAAAAGATCCGATCTGCCATGATCCCCGAGAGCCCTGAAAATTTTTTTTATAAAAACAAAAAACACACATGACGAGACAAAGAAAAGGTGGAAAAAAGGAAGAAAATAAGAAACCATCTGGTATACAAGCAATATGCATGTGAAACAGTAAGATTAGTACAAACGTCGTAATAATCAACTGTGGGTGAAATACCCACAAAGAGGCTGGGTAGCGGGCAGGACACAAATCCAGACCACTAGCCAGCTCGGAGGGGGACACAATAGTTCACCGGAACAACTCGACATTCGTGAAAACAAGGAAATACTAAGCAAACAACTTAGGCTAATACACCCACAAATAAGTGGTCTATAAGAGGCTTGTAAGGCAGTAAGAATCTCAGCTAGAACCTCAAAAAAGAGGAAACTCCAAAATTACCGGAGGAGCAAGGCCGTCCACGAGCCCGTCCCGTGAACAGAATAACACCTGCGGCCTGAGATCCACTGCCAGTCCTGCCTAACAACAATAACGTAAGCATTTATACAGAACTAACATGGTTGATTAGGCATTAGTTGCAGCAAAAAAAGTGCCACCCATAGCTGCCCAGGAACACCTGAGGGCAGTGTCGCCCGCATCTCAAAAAGTGAAGGAAAAAACAAGTGCGAGTACCCAACCGGACACAGAGGGGTTTATTTACTAAAGCTTCCAGGTTTCATTGCCAAAGCTTCATTGAACAAGCTGAGGTTAGAAGCTGATTGGTTTCTATGCAGAAGGGAGTCTGATTTTGGACTCTCCAGCTTTAGTAAATAAACCCCAGAATGTCAACTCGCAGAAACTTCCTGGAAACGCTGGGCCTGTAAAGATCGAAGAGCCTGAGAGCTACTCTGGCTTGGAGGAGATGATTTAGGTGAAGACTGATAGCCCCACGGGCCTGTGGAAACTGTAGCCTCCTCAGTCGGGGAGCGTGGTAATTCCAGTTTCAGTTCCTGAAAGTGGTGGTGAAGATCCGCAGGTGAAGAAGCTTGGAACTGACGACCTTGAAAGGAGAACGAGAGCTTAAAAGGGAACCCCCATCTGTATTTGATATCAGCTGATTGTAGAATCTGAAGGTAGGGTCTCAGGGTACGACGTTTCGCAATCGTGACTGGAGACAAATCCGCAAACAGCTGAATGGAGTAACCCTGAAATTACAGAGCCGGACGATTCCGAGCCGCCTGTAGTAGACGCTCCTTGGTGCGGTAAAAGTGGAATTTAATGATTATGTCCCTGGGATCGCCCTCCAAGGGCTTAGGAGCTAAAGCTCTATGGATGCGGTCGAATTCCAGTCGCTCCAAGGGGATATCAGGAGCCAGTTCCTGGAATAGAGCGGTAGCAGTACCCTGTAGATCAGTGATTACCTCAGGAACCCCGCGGATGCGGAGGTTGTCTCTGCGGGCCCTATTCTCAGCATCTTCCAATTTATCTTTTAAAATGTCAAGCTCAGCATGCAGATCATCCACCTCCTGCTCATGACCCTCCAAGACTGTAGTCGCTAGATCCATACGTTGTTCCAATTGATGGGCACGGTGACCCAATTCTTTTAAGCCTCTTACCAGATCGGAAAATAATTTTCGAGAGGCAACTGTGATCTCTTCTCGCACTATGGCACGGAACTTGTGTAGTAAGGCTTCAGGGTTTTGTTCAAGGGGGCCGATCAGTCCCGAGGGAAATTGCTGCTGACTATCGCCATCCGACTCCGGATCCCCGGTAAGCTGCATGACGTCGTCAGGGTCTGGAGGGCATGGCGTTATCTTGGCAGTGTGGCTATGCAGAGGAGATTGCTGCTGGGCCCAGTGTTTGGGTTTGGTGCGTGGGGTACGATGCATTTTTAGGTGAAAACCCAGGCATTTCACAAGCACCTACAACTGGTTGGGATTATATGCAGAGGTGTAGAAGCCCTATTGCCGAGGTAGATGTTCCGGTGGCGCGGTGCAGGGAAATCATATGGCCATCTTCCCTGGCTACGCGTGCGTGTCCCCCAGCGGGGTTGTGTTTACATAAAGACTATTGCTGCGGAACACCTCATGCGCCCCGCCATAGCCATTAAATTGTAGAAAAAATTGTCACAATGGAGGGGGAGGGGTAGGTATAGGCTGGTATTGTAACTGTAACAATACCTCCCTTATGGTGATGATGTCCCAGGCAGAGCGAGCGTTGGCCCCAGGATCTCAGCCTCAAGAGGGGCGTGTGGGTCTGTGGCAGCCAGGTCAGGCGGACGGCAGCAATGAAAGCCCCCCAGAGGGGGGACAGGAGCCTCCAGTACACCCCCTAAAGAAAGAGGGCAAGTGGGTTGGACCACCAGGCCCAACGGGGGCCGCTCATCTACCGTAGTGGGCCTCCAGGCCCTGCAGAGTGTACAGGCCAAGTGCAATCCCTGGGGCCAATGGGGAGGCCAGGGGGCCACTCACAGACCACCCCAGAAGCAGTCCTGACAGCTGGGGTGCGGAATCGCGACGTCACGTCCCGGCCGCGACAACAGGAAAGACTGCGGCTCCACAGTCCGCGGTAGGCCGTAAACGCCCGTAGCTCTGCGGAAGTGACAGAAGCTCCCAGCACCCCTCCTCGGGTGTCAGGCAGGGGCCGCAGGACCTTCGGTGACTGCTTTGAGCCCTCCACCGCCCGGATGGCAGCGGATTGTATCGTGGGGCGCCGGAGCTCGTGATGAAGCAGCCACTCCGGTCGCCATCTTGGACACTCCCCCGCCCTTTGTGTGCTTCATCTTTGAAAATAGTTGCCCACAAATACAGGTGTTGCCGAAAACCGATGACATGAATAAGATGTGATTTGTGAGGAGTGGGATATTTTTTCTTTATTTTTCATAGCTGTCTTGGGGAGCAAGTTGGACACCCCTGGTGTACTGGTTAAATGAGCTGTGGAGTGCTCCCCAAGTCTAGGGCCTTGGCTTGGCCTCAGGCATGACTCTGAAGACTCTTTGTGAATTGGCCATGCAGGCCAAGTGTTGTGAGAGACCTCATTACTAGGACAGCTGGATGCTATATTAAACTACTGCTTTCACTTGGTTTTATTGTGGAAGGGATCAATGCTGAGGGATTGAATGGACATCTGCTGGGTGAAGTGTTGTGCAATCCATGCTTTTTTCCCATCATTACGCATTAAAGCACTTTTCTGCGCTGCTCCTGATTGCAAGTGATATGTGGAACTTTTCTAAGTTTTGTCTCTTGGCCACTTTTGGCTGCCTAACTCTACCCCTGCTACTCAGCAGCCAAGTTTGAGTGTCTGAGGCCTAGCTCCATACCCAGTGAAGCATTGTGCTCTGCCTTGCAGTGCAACATTGCCTGGTTCATGACACATGGTGGACAATACTGCTGTACTTGGAGGCTACAGCACCCACTATACTAATGGCTGTGGTGCTGCATGCACTGTACCCTAATGTGCATGCCTTTCTTTGAGTCTTCTCAGCTCCATGTTTGTGGGAATTCACTGTAGTCATGTATGGGTCAAGTAGCACATTTAGTTGCTTGCTCTGACTGCAGAGGCTATACGTAAGCTTACACAACAGTGTCTTGCAGAATCCTTGTCTGGTTTGCCTGCAGCCTCTTGGCCCTCTGCTGCCGAGACCTTGTCTGATGCATAGTCTTTAACTCTGTAATGGATGAACCTACAGCAGTGGAGTTGTAGTCCTCTGCAACAAAAGGAGCCCATTTAAGTCATTGCTGACGTGATGCATGCCACCTTAAAATTTGAGAATAGATTTGTAGCTCCTTCCAGAGCTGTCTCCAGTCTAGGCTCCCTTAGACAACCAGGATATTTCTGATATATCTGCTGTTCTCATTCTTTATTTATGGAGACTGGAACAACCCTGACAAGTTGTTTTTCCTGTCTGTCACTTTAAAACCCTCTGCGAATCTGGCAGTATCCAGTCTTAAAGTATTCACCATCCCAGGTGAGGAGGCACCTGTTTTTAAAGCGGAGTTCCACTCACGCTGTCAAAAAATAAGTCAGCAACTACAAAAACTGTAGCTGCTGACTTTTAAAAACACTCACTCACCTGTCCCGCGGTGTCTCCTGCAGCCGTTTTACTGGCCGTCTTCTCTCCCTGGGTGCTGGCATCTTCAGTGTGGGCACCTGGCTGTGACAGCTTGTGGCTTCACAGCCGGGTACCCACTGCGCATGCGCGAGTAGCGCTGCGCTTCCTGAATGGTTCTGTAGTCTTCTGGGACCTGTCACGTGTCCCAAATGATTATGGAAAGGGAGGACACCTTTCACTTATGATTGCCTAGGCAATCGGAGCGGAAATGGGAGCGGGTACCTGTCAAATTCAGGTACCATTTCCCCCCAAAGGTGCCAATCCTTACTGGGGAGCGGTGGACTAGTCTTTAAAGTGGAACTTCCCTTTTGGGTGGAGCTCCGCTTTAAGGACTGCATCAATAAACATGCTGAAGGCCTTTTCTAGAACAATGTTCCCTCTGACAGGACCTGCATTGCAACCTGTCTTGACTATGATATAGTCTATCAGACACTAGCTAATAGGATTAAGACCATTTTAAGGTATCTGATCTCTATGACAAATGATCCCTTATTCTACTACAACCTGTTCAGTGCCCAACCCAAAAGGGAAATCCTCTCCATACTGGATCCCAAGGCCTTAACTGTCTTCATTCTGGCCCAGAAATTCTTCTTGGAAACCACAGGATTCAGCATAGCCTTCCCATCAGTGAGATTTTCTGGCCTTTGTGGACAATAAGGGTGTGTACCTGCATGTCCCTGTTTTTCCAGCACATCGGCAAGTCCTTTGCTTTGCTGTCGGCTGCGCTTTGTGTTTGGCCCTACCATTCAGCCAATTTTCAGCACTTTGGGTGTTCACCAAGGCATTGGCCTCTTTGATAGCCTCCCTATTGTGAGTTACCTAGATGACCCCCTTCTAGGGGAACAGTCAGTACAAGGTCTGGCAGTCAACACAGAGTTTTTCTTCCCCAGGAGAAAGTTCAAATTGTCTGCTCTCAGGCTTGGACTCTTCATTCCAGGGGTCACCTGACTTTTAGATTCAGCATGATAGTTCTGAGGCTGTTGGTAGCCTCTTTCAAGGCATTTCCTTTTGCCAAGTTTATTACAACCTGATATTTGTCTTTCCTGTCCTGAAACTCCCTCCCCATCTGCTCTGCAGGATCAAGATGTAACCAGTGATTTTCTATGACACCAAAAAGCTAGGAAGACTACCTCTTGCAAGCTCTACCACAGTACATGAAAGGCGTATTTCTCTTGGTGCAAGTCCAAACACTTTTCAGGCCCAAAAAATATGACAAATCCTGGCCTTTTTCAAATGGGTCTGTTTCCCATATGCCTTCCCCTGTGCGCTACCCTGTGGGATCTGAATTCGGTTCTCTCTAAAATTTAGTTCACTTCAAAAACCATCTTATGAACCCATCAGGAATATTTCCCTTTCCACTGTCGCTCACAAGGTTGCTGTTCTTGTTGTCATCACTCTGAGACAAGTGTCTGAGTTGGTCATGGTGTTGAGGCCTTCATTCCTATAGTAGTTTTAGCCTTTTACCTCAGAGGGAACATCATTCCTTTTTGTTTGTCTGTCTGACTCCAGTTCATATTCCTTCCTGTTTGTCTGGCTCCAATTCATCAGAAGGAGCTCTCCCTCCATTGCTTCCATTATGTTTGTGCTGTCTGACTCTCTTATCCTAAACGGTACACTTAAAGAACTAGCTTCTTGTGGTTCATACAATCAATATGGTCCTAAGGATTGGCTACCATCTTTTCCTGTCAAGGCACACTCTTCTAGGTCTTTTATTGAATTTTGGGTTTTTCAGGCATCAGGTAACTGTTTCCCAGATTTGCAAGGCTTTCACCTCTTCACATGTTCTCCAGGTTCTACCAGATGGATGTTTACGTGTCATCTGATGCCTTCTTCAGGTGTAAGGTCTTTCAGTTGGCTCTTTGAATTTCAGGCAGTCCCCAGTCTGTTGCTTTTTTTTATTGGGCATTTTATTGTTGCCGTTATCCACCCCTTGTTTGGAATGGTTTTGGACATTTCGACTGTATTTGAATTCCTGTGTCCCTCAATAAGCAGGAAATAAAATAAGATTTTTTTTTTTTGTACTTACTGTGGATTAAATTTTTGGTGTTTTGAGGGACACATGTCCCATCCCTCTGTTTATGGTCATGCTCTTGGTAGCTTGGTTGCTTTATTACAAAACTGAGGCATGCTTGGAACTAGGAGGTGTTATACTGGGCTGGCCCACTATGTTTCTATTTGCCAGCCTCCATTCCTCCTGTAGCTGGCAGTATAACCTATTTGAACTCCCGTGTCCTCCAACAAAGAAGTGGAATTTTCATTAAGTACAAAAATTCTAAACCACATTCAAAATTGTTGGCACACCTGTGTTTTTTAGTTCACCACAGATGTGAACCATATTGCAGTGTGTTAATGCATGCACTGTAGCACAGCACAAAGGTGTGAATCTGACCCAAGTCTGTTTGGAATGTTCTCCTTAAAGAAAAGGTTTCTCTTACCAGAGTAGGGAGGTGCTTGTGTGAGCACAGTGTTAATTCTGGTGAGATTTGAGGTCTTCGACACAGAGAAATAATTGCAGATTCAGAATATAGTGCCACAGTACTCAGGCTGCTTTAATGTGAGAACAATAGAGACGTTTTAATAGGTATACAGTTCTAGTATTGGTGCTTGAAAAAATATTCTTTGTTATATCAAGTTGCCTTTTGCAACTGCGAATCATCATGCTTGAGCATTCTTTGCATCTTTGAAAGACTTGAAGCAATTTCATTTTTATTATTTTTTTAAAATTCATTTCATTTTAAGCTCTTGGTTTGCCACAAGGTTTTTTGCCTCTATGATACTTGCATCAAAATGGGTAGACCAGCTTTTGAAAAGTCCAGCAGATTTGTCATTAGAAAAAGATACAATGCCTTAACCCTGCTGCTACCATATACTGTATGTTGAGAATTCATTCTGTTTCAGGGTAGATATCAAACATCAGGTAATTTATTTTCTGCGCATGGTATATTGACACAGTTTAGATACTTAAACTTAATATTTGTTAGCAATGCAATAACGTTTGTCTATGGTACTATATATATTAATGTAAACACGATTTGCTTTACATGAGGAGAAAACCAGTAAATATGATTTGTATTTCCTTTTACAGCTTCCATCCACACCAAAGCTTGACTTTTCTCTTGGCGAGTCATGGAATTGGGGTAAATTTACAATGCATAAAGTAGTTGTCTTGTCTTGTCTATTTTGTGAAAACAATATATAATATAATCTGTTTAAATTTTGAAGTGTCTGATTATTTGAAAAAAATTTAAAAAAGTCAGACTCTCAGATGAGTGTTTTTATTCACCTGGCATGCATACATATTGGGTTTTCGTTCTGTGAAGGTGTTAATGCACATATAAACAGGTTATATTTAACTCTTTAGAGCACTGGTGTAAAACTGGTGGCCCTCCAGCTGTTGCCAAACTACAAGTCCCATGAGGCATGCAAGACTGACAGTTGCAAGCATGACTCCCAAAGGCAGAGGCATGATGGGACTTGTAGTTTCACAACAGCTGGTGGGCCACCAGTTTGACACCCCTGCTTTAGAGGGTAAAAAAATCTATGTTCTGTTTTACATTAAGGCGCGAGAAAGGTTTGAATATCTTTAAGTGAAACTTTCAATTAAAAGACATGGAGGCTACCATTGAGGAAATTCCAAATTCCTGCCTGTCATAAAAGCACTCTTGCTTCTATAGTTTAAGACACTAACTCAAACAAGTATGATCTCCTTGACTTTTCCCAGACTTTTCTGAGCTACAGTTGTGTCCAAAATTATTCAACCCCCACTGAAATTGAGTGTTTTGGCCAGTTTGACATTGCTTTTGATCATTCAGTCATCTTGCTTACATTTACATTAAAGAGGCACTTGTAGGTCAGACAAATATAACATAACAGTTATAATGAAATAACCACAAATGTCTTTTCTGTGCTCACAGCATTATCAGTTTTATTCAACCCCCAAGTGACATTCAATCTTAGTACTTAGTACAGCATCCTTTTACAGTTATAACAGCTTTTAAACGTGAAGCATAGCTTGACACAAGTGTCTTGCAGCGATCTACGGGTATCTTCGCCCATTCTTCATGGGCAAAGGCCTCCAGTTCAGTCACATTCTTAGGCTTGCGCACTGCAACTGCTTTCTTTAAGTCCCACCAGAGGTTCTCAATCGGATTTAAGTCTGGTGACTGCGATGGCCACTCCAAAATGTTCCAGCCTTTCCTCTGCAACCATGCTCTAGTGGACTTGGAGGTATGCTTGGGATCATTGTCCTGTTGAAAGGTCCAACGTCTCCCAAGCCTCAGGTGTGTGACGGACTGCATCACGTTTCCATCCAATATCTCCTGGTACTGAAGAGAATTCATGGTACCTTGCACACGCTGAAGCTTCCCTGTACCTGCAGAAGCAAAACAGCCCCAAAGCATGATTGACCCTCCACCATGCTTCACAGTAGGCAAGGTGTTCTTTTCATCATAGGCCTTGTTCTTCCTCCTCCAAACATAGCGTTGATCCATGGGCCCAAACAGTTCTAATTTTGTTTCATCAGTCCACAGAACACTATCCCACAACTTTTGTGGTTTGTCCACATGGCTTTTGGCATACTGCAGTCGACTCTTCTTATTCTTTGGAGACAGCAAGGGGGTACGCCTGGGAGTTCTGGCACGGAGGCCTTCATTACGCAGTGTGCGTCTTATTGTCTGGGCTGAAACTTCTGTACCCACATCTGACAAATCTTTTCTCAGTTCCTCAGCAGTCACACGGGGACTTCTCTCCACTCTACGCTTCAGGTAGCGCACAGCAGTCGAAGTCAGCATCTTCTTTCTGCCACGACCAGGTAGCGTTTCAACAGTGCCCTTTGCCTTGAATTTGCGAATGATGCTTCCTAAGGTGTCTCTTGGTATGTTTAACATCTTTGCAATCTTCTTATAGCCATTGCCCTTCCTGTGAAGAGAAATCACCTCTTCTCTTGTCTTCCTGGACCATTCTCTTGCCTTCACCATGTTTGTAACCACACCAGTAAATGTCTAGAAGGAGCTGAGTATCACAGTCATTTTAAAGCTGCCTAATTGGTGCTTATTATGCTTGATTGCTGCTCGGTGACATCCACAGGTGTTTTCAATACCTGATGGAAAGCACCTGTATGAACCTCTGTTCTTCAGAGTGGTAGTCTTTAAGGGGTTGAATAATTGTGGCAATGAAGAAACCACATAAGAACCATTTACTACTGTATTACATAAACAATTGATGTCATTTTAGTTGCATTTGGGTAGTTACAACGTCCTTGTAGGATTTGATTCTGAATACAATTCCAAATGTACACTATAGTCCCTAAACCCCTTTACAGCATTGGGGGTTGAATAATTTTGGACACAACTGTACACATGTGTTCTGGGTCAGAGACTGCTAGTATTGAAACTAAAAGGTCAGCATAACAGCAAGGCATTCATACAAAGTAATCAATAATTACAGCCACCTGACTTCCACACCTATTTATTTTAGGGCAGCCATGACAGGCTTGCGTTTTTGAGTTGCATGTGGTTTAAGCAGCTGAAAAATGCTACACGTAAAAATATTTGCAGCTTAATAAGGCCTCTTTTCACATGATTAGCCAGAGGGCTGTAAAAACAGGTGGTTTTACTGACTTCCCACCTAAAATCCAACATATAGCCAGAGGCCGGAAAATTTAAAACACTTTGGTGAACTGACAGCGCTGCCTGTCAAACCCATCCATTCAAGTCAGTGGGACTGTGCTGCAACTGTGACCCTAACACTTGGCTTAGTTCCACTCAAAATCACTGTTCATCAAAGAAAAAAAAAAGAATTGCCTCCTGAATGTCTGAAAGCTGCTTCAGCCACGGATTGCTTTTCAGAAATTGCTGCAGTCAAAAAATGTTTCATCTCCCCTTCTTCTGGAATGATATGTTGTGGTTTCCAATGAACGTACTATCAATTACTATGCAATTTACTATTGTACAGTTGCAAGAGTTTTTTTTTCTATGAATTAGGTAGGTTTTACCCTCTGTTTAAATGTGGCCCCTTGAAGTATTTCACTCATTTTTGCCTACTGTTTTTGAGTTTGACATGCCTGCTTCAGGGAATAGCAGGTAGACACTTGGGTTGATATACTAAAGGGGTTGAGAATCTTCACTCAAACTGTAGCTCTGCTTACTTTGAGTAAAGATTCATTAATTTATCAAATCATGTGAAAAGTACATTTCTGTTTTTGTAATATGTGCATGACAGGGTATTCAATTTATTGAGTGAAGTTTCTTAGCTCATTTAGTAAAGCAGCCTTACCAGATAGCATGTGTGACTCCGGGTTCAAAGCTCATCTGCATGGGTACTGAGTGAAGTCCTAATCTGTTTGTATTGAGCCTAACAAGCAGCATAAATGCAGATTTGATTTCTGTGCACATTCGGGGTTCAAATATTTGCTGAAACTTTATGCCTATGAGTCCTAAAACTGCTGCTAATTCTCTACCTGTCCTCTTGTTTTTAGGGGTGCAGAAGTCTGTGTCTGCTCTCTCATCTGCACCAAACAAAGCGTGTGAGTACACGGCAGATGGATGGAAGTATATAAAAGACTCGGTGAAGTGATTCCTCTGTATATAAGAAAAAAATAAACTTTATTTATACATTTATTTTCTCTTTTTTGTGATTTGAATTAACTGCAGATTTTTTGGTCTAATTTTTGTTATATTTGGCTTTGTAAGAACGTTTTGGAAAGGAAAATTTTAGGACTGCAAATAATGATTATATCCATAATCGATTAGTTGGCCGATTTTTATTTTTTCAGTTAATTGACTAATTGGATAAAAACCTTAAAAAAGAGAGAGGGGAAAAAAAAGACAATTCTTGAATTTCTATATGCAGTGGTGATAAAAATAACCAGCTATATGGCTAGGGATCAAAATATCTAATCCAATCTGAAAATAACAGAGATAAGAGATGTACTATCTGTCTCCTCTCCACCTTAAACTGCCTCACTACTATGCACTGACTTTCTGCAAAACTCAGGATAATTTATTCTATATCTTTTTGTCTTTATATCTTTTATGACTTTGGCCTGTGTCTGTGGTTGATCTGGCTTTGACCAATCTCTCCCCCCAATTCATGTATTCCTTATCCGTTCCTAATTGGGGTGGAGAAGGATTCCACATTTGATCATCTCCCTATAAATTTAGACCAACTTATGGGGGAAGTCACAGACAAGGGGGCTCAATCACAGGGCATTGCCATGCGTGAGTGCATTTTCTGCTGGAGTGCAAAACAGCAGTTGAACACAGCAGGATAAGTAAAGCAGCAAGAAGATACAACAAAGAACTTTACTGCACTCTGGATGGACTGCAAGCAAAACACCCTGGGAAACATCTACAAGTCTGATTCCCACTCCATCTACCTTTTTAATATGCCCCCTCTACTCCTCCTTTTCATATTAGTATCCTCTGTTCTCAAAATCTCATTTCTTTACTCCTCTGCTCCACCCCAAAGCTTATACACATCACCCTCACTTCTACCATCTCCCTACTACTGCTCTCATCACCTCCTGCTAATACTTAACTCACCAGCTGACCCAAACACCAGGACAGGAAGACGTGCACTGATATACATCCTGCTCCCATCTTTCTTTCCTCACCCTCCTTCTAACCTCTGGGAATATCTCCCTGAACCCTGGTCCTCCAGTATCTCACCCCCACACCAGGCAGCCTCCTTCCAGGAATAGCCGAAATCCACTCAATCTCAATCCCCATGCTCCTAAAAAAAAAACAAAAAAAAAACACCCTCCCTTTTTCATATGCCCTTTGGAATGCCTGTTCTGTCTGTAATAAGCTCACCTCTGTCCATGACATTTCTGTCTCCCACTGCCTTAACCTACTAGCAATTACAGAAACCTGGTTTCAAGCATTAGATTCTGCCCTGCAGCACTTTCCCATCGAGGACTCCACTGGACTCACCCAAACCCAGTGGTAAGAAAGGAGGTGGAGTTGGTTTGCTTCTATCCCCACAGAGCACCATTCAAGTCCTTCCTAACCCTCCCTCTCTAGCCTCTTCTTTCGAGACTCACTGCATTTGGCTGTGTTCTCTGAGGATTTCTCTGAGGATTGCAGTGATCTATCGTCCTCCTGGACCAGTGTCGCACTTTTTTGATGACTTCTCTGCCTGACTACCCTACTTTCTCGCCTCTGAAATACCCACTATCATTCTTGGTGATTTTAACATCCCCATTAATGTGAACCACCCAGCTACATCCCCACTCTTCAACCTAACCTTATCTTTTGTCTTAACACAGTCCTCCACTCACTCTGATGGGAATACATTAGACCTTGTTTTCTCCCATCTTTGCAACTCTCTACAACGTCACAAACACCCCCTTTCCTCTCTTTCTCTGATCACAATCTCATCACCTTCACTGTGTCCTCATCTTCAAACACCTAACCCTCCAAGCAGCAAACCATTACCTGCAGACACCTTCACAACTTTAACCCTTCTCTTTTCTACTCTGCAACTGACCAACTCTGTGACAGAATCTCTCCCCTGTCCTACACTGACCTGTTTACAACAGTTCACTTTCATCCACATTAGACTGACTTGTTCCTCTAACTACATGAAGTATCACACCCCAACCATTACAACTTTGGCAGACTGATGACACCAGAAATCTTGAGACAATAGTGCACTGGAGTGATTGTGGCGTACAACCAAATCCAAACAAGCATTCACCCTATATAAATCTGCTTTCTTAAAATACATAGTTAGTCTGGCTGAAAAATAAACAAAAGTCCATCCAGTTCAACCATAAAAAAAAAAAAAAAAAAGTTATATTCCTATACCCACAGTTGATCCAGAGGAAGGCAAAAAAAAAAACCCAGCAAAGCATGATCCCATTTGCTCCTGCAGGGAAAAAAATTTCTTTCTGATCCCCCTAGAGGCAATCGGATATTCCCTGGATCAACTTTACCTATAAATGTTAGTATCCAGTTCCTCTCTCCATGCTACCAAACAAGCCTACTTTGTCACTCTTATTAATACCTTGTCATCCAGTCCTCGTCGTGTCTTCTCTACTTTCTCCACCTCCACCGAGTAACTCACTGCTTATGAGATTGTCAATCATTTCAAAAACAAGATTGATGCAATTCGTAGTGGCATCTTCACCACACAGACATCTATCCCACTTAGCATACCTTTATGCTAAACCTTCCTCAACATTTTCCTCTTGTCCTCGCTACTACTGAAGAGGTCACTAAAGTTTTCTCAGAATCCCATCTCACCACCTACCACCTGCATCCTGGCACAACTACTACGGTCACTGTCTTCTATCCTTTTTGCTCCCTCATATCTTCAATCTCTCCCTCTCTGGCACCTTCCCCTCCCCTCTAAAGCATGCACATATCACTCCTATACTTAAACAGCCCTCACTGGACCCCACCAACCTGAACAACTTAAGACCCATCTCTCTGCTCCTGTTTACCTCTAAACTCCTAGAATGCTTAGTCTACAATCGTCTGAGCTCCTACCTCACTGACAACAACCTTCTTGACCCTTTACAGTCTGGCTTTCACTCACTACACTCCACTGAAACTGCCCTATTAAAACTCACTAATGATTTACTAACTGCTAAAACCATTGGCCACGACTCCATACTCTTACTACTTGACCTCTCTGCTGCTTTATACTGTTGACCATCCCCTCCTCAAAAAAAAAACTCCATTGTCTTGGCCTCCAAGACTCTGCTGTCTCCTGTTTCTCCTCCTACCTATCGCAGCGCTTATTTAGTGTTAACTATAACTCTTGTTTCCTGCACTCCACTTCCTCTTTCTGTAGGGGTCCGTCAAGGTTCTGTCCTTGGATCCCTGCTCTTCTCCATCTGCACCTTCCTTAGTCCCTTAATAAACTACCATGGCTTCAAGTACCATCTCTATGCTGTGCTGATGACACACAAGTCTGTCTTTCTTTTCCTCTCCTCACCTCACCCCTTCAGTCTCCTCACGCATTACTAACCTACTAAGTGACATATCAGCATGGATGTCACTCCACTTCCTCATACTACATCCTTTTAAAATGGAGCTCATACTATACCCTTCAGCCCGTTCTCCCTCCCCTGACTTCTCCCTCAAGATTGATAATATAACCATCAGTCCTCCCCTCATGCAAGGGTACTTAGTGTAATCCTGGACTACCATCTGTCCTTTCAGCCCTAAATCCAATCACTGTCCAAATCTTGTAGACTTCACCTCCATAACATCTCCAAGATATGCCTGTTTTTAACCACTAAGCAACTTATTTGCTCCCTTGTTATCTCTCGCCTTGTCTATTGTAACTCCCTCCTCATTGACCTACTTAATCGCAGGCTATCCCCTCTTCAGTCTATCATGAATGCTGCTGCCAGATTCATCCACCTTACCAACCGTTCCATATCTGTCATCCCACTCTGCCAGTCCATCCACTGGCTTCCCATTGCCCAACGAATAAAATTCAAAACATTAACAACATTTAAAGCCATTTATAACTCTGCCCCAAATTACATCACCAACCTTGTCTCCAAATATCTCCCAAATTGTCCTCTTGGCTCCTCTCACAACCTCCTGCTCTCTAGCTCCCTTGTCTCCTCCTCCCATGCTCCTCTCCAGGACTTCTCCAGAGCCTCCCCCATCCTCTGGAACCCTCTACCCCAATCTATCCGTCTATTGCCTACTCTGCCCACTTTTAGGCAATCTTTTAAAACCTATCTCTTCAGGGAAGCTTATCCTGCTTTCAGCTAATAACTGAATCTTCTATTTCTCCTATCAGTTTATTCCCCACAGTTATTACCTTTTGTACCACCAGCCCCTCCCTCTTATATTGTAAGCTCCAAGGAGCAGGGCCCTCCTAACCCTTTTGTATTGAACTGTATTATTGCTGTATTGTCTCCCTTTTACATTGTAAAGCCTTGACCAAACTGTTGGCACCGTATAAATTCGGTATAATGATATAATACTGTATATACTATTTGTTGAATCTGGTACAATTCATCAGACTCTGAGATCAAAATGTTTATTTAATAATTATTTTTATTTAAAACTAAAGTCATTATGCACGAAGACTCCCTTGTCATAGCCAGGTAGCTTGATAATCACTATTATAAGGGGCTCGTACTAATTTATTAGTTATTACTACTGACAAAAAAATTAATATAGCCAAAAGTAGGATATACAGCCCTGGCCAAAGGTTTTGAGAATGACACAAATATTAATTTTCACAAAGTCTGCTGCTTCTGTGTTTTTAGATCTTTTTGTCAGATGTTACTATGGTATACTGAAGTATAATTACAAGAATTTGATAAGTGTCAAAGGCTTTTATTGACAGTTACATGAAGTTTATGCAAGGAGTCAATATTTGCAGTGTTGACCCTTCTTTTTCAAGACCTCTGCAATTTGCCCTGGCATGCTGTCAATCAACTTCTGGGCCACATCCTGACTGATGGCAGCCCATTCTTGCATAATCAATGCTGAGCGTTTTTCAGAATTTGTGAGTATTTTTTTTTTTTTGTTCACCCGCCTCTTGAGGATTGACCACAAGTTCTCAATGGGATTAAGGTCTGGGGAGTTTCCTGGCCATGGACCCAAAATTACGATGTTTTGTTCTCCAAGCCAATTAGTTATCACTTTTGCTTTATGGCAAGGTGCTCCATCATGCTGGAAAAGGCACTGTTTGTCACCCAACTGTTCTGGATGATTGGGAGAAGTTGCTCTTGGAGGATACTTTTCTACCATTCTTTATTCATGGTTGATTGATGTTATGTCATTTACCCCAGTCCTCAGCAGTCCAATCCTTGTACCTTTATGCAGAATATCAGTCTGTCCCTGATGTTTTTCCTGGAGAGAAGTGGTTTCTTTGCTTCCATTCTTGACACAAGGCCATCCTCCAAACGTCTTCGCCTCACTGTGCATGCAGATGCACTCACACCTGCCTGCTGCCATTCCTGAGCAAACTGCACTGGTGGTGCCCTGATCCTGCAGCTAAATTAACTTTAGGCGACTGTCCTGGCACTTGCTGGACTTTCTTGGGCTCTCTGAAGCCTTCTGCACAACAATTGAACCTCTCTCCTTGAAGTTCTTGATGATCCAATAAATGGTTGATTTAGGTGCAATCTTAGTAGCAGCAATATCCTTGCCTGTGAATCCCTTTTTGTGCAAAATAATGGACTGCATGTGTTTCCTTACAGGTAACCATTGTTAACAGAGGAAGAACAATGATTTCAAGCATCACCCTCCTTTTAAAGCTGCCAGTCTGCTATTCTAACTTGATCAGCATGACAGAGTGACCTCCAGCCTTGTCCTCAATACTGACACCTCTGTTAATGAGAGATTCACTGACATGTCAACTGGTCCTTTTGTGGCAGGACTGAAATGCAGTGAAATGTTTTTTTGGGGATTAAGTTCATTTTCTTGGCAAACCGGGACTTTGCAATTAATTGCTATTCATCTGATCACTCTTCATAATATTCTGCAGTATATGCAAATTGCCATCATAAAAAGTGAGGCAGCAGACTTTGTGAAAATTTAATATTTGTGTCATTCTCAAAACTTGTGGCCATGTCTGTACAGGGTATTTTAATTGGTAGTCAGACATGAAGCTATATGATTGATGGAGAGGGATATAAAATGTTTTATGTTGAAGTGGAACTTTAGGTACAAAATTAAAAATGGGCGAGCAGGCAGGAATTTTAATGCAGAAGAGTCATGCTTCATCTCTTCTGCATTAAAGTTACCTAACTGCCTGTCTGCCCCTGTATAGTGACCCGTGCAGGTGCAGCTCGCTTTACAAATTCAGCAATGCCGAATCTGACTGAACGCATGTGCGGGAATTACTTCATTCCCACCCAGTCAATGACAGTGACCAGTAATCAGGACCCGGAAGCCAGCCACCTATAGATGCTAATGGCTGGGCAGAGAGCTTTGGGACATTGCATTGCTGGTTCAAAAGAGAGTATAGTTCCGTGGTAAAGTAGTACTACAGGCTGAGACTCTTGCATGGATATAATCATTTTAAATATAATGTACAATACTGGTAAACTTTTCTTTTAAATTTAATTGTAATGCCTTATATTACCTCCCGTCAATCAGCCTCCAGCTTCTCTGGGTTCAGATGTTTATCTTACCTGCACAATTTTTTTTTAAATAAACTTGTCATACTTACCTGTTCTGTAATAGTTTTGCACAGAACAGCTTCAATTCTCTTCTGTAATCAACAATACATAATTTAAATGTATTTTTAAAATTCAGAAATGTAAGTACCTGAATTTGACCTGCTATCGATCTTTCAGTCCCTGTACAGCTGAACTGGAGTTGAGATATAGAAGCAGGACTTGGTGAAACCAGTTAATGTGCGAACAAGAAACGAGCTGATAGGAAGAAAAGGAGAGTATTATAGTTATGAGCTCATTACTATGCCACATTTCCTTTTACTATCCAGTGTCAGACTTGAGAGCGTCCAGGGAGAACTTGGGCTTAGAAGAAGTCGGTTTATTGGCACTGGCCATTGGACTTATGACATCTAGAAGCAGAAAAAAAATAGTGCAGTGGAAATTTTGTATCAAAGCTAAATATTGCAGCAAAAACTATTTTGTTTGTTATACTTTATTGGACTGTTTATTTTTATCTGGTTATTTTTTCCTGGAGGTCTGCTTTAATTAGATATACTTATTACACTATGCCATAAGTGCTAGAGCCTGGCAGATAGCTGGATTTATTATTTATTCACCCAGTCAAGATGCAGTAGACAAGGGTATCTTAGTCTCCCCATGTTTTATACTATTTCACCTGAGCCTTTGGTTGGCAAAAACATAGCCACCCTCGAATACAGGGCACGTGGATTCAAGAAATAAAGAAGAATAGAAGAATAAATTACACTCTCCACAGATTACATGGTTCTTTTCCTATCAATCCCCACATTTCTTTAAAAATAACCCTGGATGTCAATGATTTAGGGGTATTACTAGGGACTTATTGTTCCAAATGAAAGATTACCACTGCAGACCCTCCCTACCAGCTACAATGGGCTACACCGTTTCAAAATCTGAGGATCATCAAGCAAAGAGACATCCCCTCTACTCAGTAAGGATCAGAGTCTAATGGTGCAGCACTTCAAATACGTGTGCATGAAAAATAATAGTAAAGACATAGGTATTAGATGGGAAAATCAATGCCAATATAATACCCCTTGCAGAACCTCATGCATAACAGGGGGTCTCTCCTAGTGACACATACAGTCCCAAATAAGTGAGTCCTAAATACGTAAGTGTCCTATAGGTGAAACAACATAACACACTCAAAAAACTCTTCATGCAGGTGCTCCAAACTCTGTGTGAAGCCACAGTGACAGGGGTACCCCCTCACCTTCCTGCCCAGGCCCCTCAGGGCCATTGAGCTAAATATGCCTCTTTATAATCCTCCAAAGGATGGAATCCTTCTTAGCTGGGGTAATGCACCTCTCTCCTCCTCTGGTGGGTAAGTATCCAGACGCTGTCTCCTAATACTGGGACGAGTATCACTCCATATACATCCCCAGTGAAGTAAAGAGATCCAACATAGTGTAAAATCATGTATTGCAAACTGTCAAAGTAAAAAGTGCTTACTCACAT
Source organism: Staurois parvus (assembly GCF_062004578.1). Classification (NCBI taxonomy): domain Eukaryota; kingdom Metazoa; phylum Chordata; class Amphibia; order Anura; family Ranidae; genus Staurois; species Staurois parvus. Next base: position 2,761,354 of record NW_028317849.1, read on the forward strand.
TGCATCAGATATAAATCGGCATTTTCACCACGCTATGGGTGTACTGCATGTGTGGGCAATGCTGGGGTGCACCAAGATGGCGCCCACGCCGATGTGATGTCACTACGTGAACTGCTTCGGCCCCTCCTACTGGTGTATCTACGCGTTACGTCACGATTAGAACACGTGACTTCCTCAGGATGTACGCCTACCAAAGGCCGGAGCTCTATTTAACTCTCCTCCCGGCCAATAACATGTCTGGGGGGCGGTAACTAGGCGGCCATACTATTGTAGTTCACATAGGCTCCGTGACTTAGAGACATCCCTTGTGTGGAAATAAGATGCTGGGATAACATGTATATCCCTCTATTAGTGTGAATCCCTCAATGTCCAATATTAATAACGGTAAGATACATTAATATAGAAAATAATCTCTCCCTAATAAATCCCCTCTACTCATACATTAAAGGGAAACTCCATGTACGTGAGAAAAAAATTTGCAAAAAAATATATATAGTATAAACAATTGTGAAACAAGCCTTAGGCCTCTTGCACACTGCAGCTTGAAAAAGCTCAGTACAGCATTTTTTTTTTTACTAAATCTGAATTTTTGGTCAGTGATTTACTCCACCTGTGTGCAAATAAGCAGATCTGAGCATAAATATTAATTTTCCCTAAGAATATATTGTCCGTGCAAATATGCACGCAAAACAAGCGCCTGAAATTGCATTTTAAAAAAAAGCAGACGCTCAAACAGTGCCATGTGCAATAGGCCTTCTTGTAATTTATTATTAAAACTTATGTTTCCTTTAAATCTTCAGCGTTGTAATTTTCTGTAAATTCAATGCCATATAGCAACTTAGAGGTGTTCTGTACACAGCTGGTTTACAGATTGCCTCTAGAGATATCATTTCCTGCTTGAGTGATTGACTCACTGATTTTTTTTTTTTCCAAAAGTCTACATTGAGATACAAGTCAAATTTTAGGCATCCTCTGCAGCAAAAAAATCAGTTTTGGTGAGATGCTCCTAAAGGGTTAATCACTTCTAAAGGAATTCAGAACCTTCAACTCTCCTCATTAGAGTCCTACCAGTGTGTCAGTTGATCAAAAATGAAAAGGTCACTCCCACTCAGAATCAGGTCTGAACAAGACATAATCAAACAAAGAGCTACAGTATTTCTGAAGAGCAGAAACATTTAGGATCCTGTAGCAAAGTGTTAAAATCCTTGCAATGTACATTGTTCACCCAGAGGGGACTGTTTATTTTCTAAAAAAAAAAAGGTGTTACTCTGTAAGAAAAAAAGAATGTCAGGGCTAGTAGCATAAAGCGTCTGTTTTTTCTTAAAATTCTCTGTGACTCCACAGTTCCCTGTGTGTTTATATACTGTATGTATTTTTATATATATATATATATATATATATGTAAATATAGTTGTGCTCAAATGTTTGCATACCCTGTCAGAAATCGTGACATTTTTGCATTGAGATTGAAAATATAACTGATCATGCCAAAATACTGTCGATTATTTAAGGATAGTGGTCAAATGAAGCCATTTATTATCACACACTGTAGTTGTTTGGCTCCTTTTTAAATCATAATAGCAGAAATCACCCCAAATGGCCCTGATTGAAAGTTTACATAGCCTGGAATGTTTGGCCTTCGTACAGACTTACAAGGTGAGACACACAGGTTAAAATAGCAATTAAAGGTTAATTTCCCACATGTGTGGCTTTTTAAATTGCAATTAGAGTGTGTATAAATAGTCGATGAGTTTGTTAGCTCTCATGTGGATGCACTGAGCAAGCTAGATATTTAGCCATGGGGATCAGAAAAGAACTGGCAAAAGACCTGGTAATGGAACTTTATAAAGATGGAAAAGGATTTAAAGAGATGTCCAAAGGCTTGAATATGCAAGTCAGTACTATTCAGTCATTATTTAAGAAGTGGAAAATTTGGGGAACTTTTGATACTAAGCCATGGTCAGGTAGACAAAGAAAGATTGCAGCCACAACTGCCAGAAGAATTGTTCAGGATACAAAGAAAAACCCACAGCTAACCTCAGGAGAAATACAGATTGCTCTGGAAAAAGATGGTGTGGTTGTTTTGTAGGAGCACAAAATGTCAATCCTTGAACAAAAATAAGCTGCATGGTCAAGTTGCCAAAAAGTCTTTACTTCGCCAATGGCACATAAAAGCCCACTTACAATATGCCCGACAACACCTTGACATGCCTTACCACGCCATCTTTTTCCAGAGCAGCCTGTATTTCTCCTGAGGTTACCTGTGGGTTTTTCTTTGTATCCCAAAACAATTCTTCTGGCAGTTGTATGTGCTGCAATCTTTCTTGCTATACCTGTACTTGGTTTGGTATAAAGAGATCCCCAATTTTCCACTTAATGTATAGCTAAAGCTTTTTTGGCTGTACTTCTCCTGTGGACCGCAGGAGTGTAGTTCGTTCTGTACTCCCTGTGACCCGTTTTTAGCTGACAGTGGGCTGAAGTTACTCAGCCAGTCCAGGCTGGGGAAAGATCCCGACTTTAAAGTTGGGATCCTCCCCAGAGTCTGAAGCAGCACTTGGCTCAGTCTGTCAGCAATCTGCTGGGATTCTGAGTCCGCCACTCTTTCCCCCTCTACAGCCCAGCACTCTAGTGAGTGCATGGTGGGGTAGAGCAGACAGTGGTGACTAACAGTCACCGCTCTCTGCTCACGGTGGTGGTGAGAACTCCGTTATCAGCAGTCATGTGATCACTGAGTTCTCATACATAAAGCTGGCGGGGGACAGATGCAGCATTGGACCAATGTTGCATCCACCTAGGTAAGTACATCTCTTTTAATATGTGATTTAACAGTGCTACCTGACTAAAACAATTCAGATGACTAAAATGGCATTTTAGTCAAAAGACTATGACTAAAACTAAACTGAAATTTGATGTAAAAAAATGAACACTGCTCTGGAGGAAACTTGCACCGCTCATCACTTGCCCAATGCCAAACAGTGAAGCATGGTGGTGGCAGCATCATGGTGTGGGGTTGTTTTTCAGCAGCAGGGTTTTTCAGAGACTGGTCAGGGTTGAGGATGTACAGAGATATATCCTCAAAGAAAACCCAATCCAGAGTGCTCAGGGCCTCCTTCTGGGCCGAAGGTTCACCTTCCAACATGACAAAGATCCTAAGCACACAGCCAAGACAACACAGGAGTGGTTTAGGGACAACTCTATGCATGTCCTAGAGTGGCCCAGCCAGAGCCCTGACTTGAACCCTATTAAACATATCTGAAGAGACCTGAAAATGGCTGTCCACTGACGGTCCCCATCCAACCTGAATAAGCTTGAGAGTGAGAATGTCAGAAAATTCCCCAATCAGGTTTGTAAAGCTTGTGGCGTCATACCCAAAGAGACAAAGCTGTGATCCCTGCAAAGGTGCTTTTACAAAGTTCTGAGTAAAGGGTCTGAATATGTAAGTACATGTGACATTTCAGATTTTACTTTTTAATAAATAAATTCACAGACATTTCTAAGTTCTCACTTTGTCACTATGGGGTACTGAGTGTAGATTAATGAGAAAAAACAACTGTAGTATCAGGCTGCAACATAATTAAATTGAAAAAAGTGAGAGGCATCTGAATAATTTAAGAATGCACTGTGTGATTGTGCTTGTGTGTGTGTATATATATATATATACATAGTTGGTTCAAAATAATAGCAGTGTGTTGAAAAAAGTGAATAAAGCTCAAAATCCTTCTAATAGCTTTTATTTCTATACACACAAATGCATTGGGAACACTACACATTCTATTCCAAATCAAAACATGAAGAAAAATATATCTAATTTCTGTTCCTCTAAAAAAAATGGAAGAATAGTGAATATTAGACTGTTCAAAAAAATAGCAGTGTTTGTATTCTTTATAAACTCAAACATTCACTATATAAACTGAAAAATGTTTGAAGATTTTGCTTTCCTTTGAATCACGTAATTAATATTTAGTTGTATAAGCACTGTTTCTGAGAACTGCTGTACATCTGTGTTGCATGGAGTCAACCAACTTCTGGCACCTGTGAACAGGTATTCAAGCCCAGGATGATGAACTTTAGACCTTCTTTGATCTTCCTGGAGCTGATTGTTGGCTGAGTCCTTGCCATTTTGGCTATTCTTCTATCCATTCGAATGGTAGTTTTTCACTTTCTTCCAAGTCTTTCAGGTTTTGGTTACCATTTTAAAGCATCTGCGATCATTTTAGCTGAGCAGACTATCATTTTCTGCACTTCTTTGTATGTTTTCCCCTCTCCAATCAACTTTTTAATCAAGGTATGCTGTTCTTCTGAACAATGTCTGGAACGACCCATTTTCCTCAGAATTTCAGAGAAATGCACTGTAACCAGCATGTACAACATTTGGTGCCTTCCTTCCTTAAATAAGGGCAATAACTGCCACCTGTTTTTCAAAGAATGAATGACCTCACTAATAGAACTCCATACTGCTATTATTTTGAACATGCCCCTTTCAATTAGTGATTCAATTACACAGAATCAGCAGCATGCATGTCATGACTGTTGGGTCTGTTAGATTTCTATTACTCTACTACACCTGCTAGTAAATTATTTCCCATGTAGAAATATCATTTCTACCAAAAACAGTGATTGATCAGGTTAGTGATGTCTGACTGCTATTATTTTGAACATAACTGTATATATATATAAAAGATAAAAATCATATAGCATCAAAACAGTGCAAAATAACAATCCACAGAGGCAGCTTGGAAGCGAGCACACACAAGTGCCCCCAGAGCAAGTGGCTTGCTATGGCATCATAAATTAAGAATTTGTAAAAGATTTTCTTATACCTTTGCATTATTGCTTGTCTTAAATACTGCATCAGGATCATCCCAATCTGATTGTAACCTGGGAAAACATTTTTTTAGGTAGTTTAAGATGTGACAACTGATTTTTTTTATCCAGCAGTAAATGGACCTGAATTGAATGGTGGAGGAAACAACATCAATAGATATAGACTTCAGATTCGTGCTTGGTAGAATATGGCTAGCAATAGCACAGTATGCAAGCAATAGAATAGCCAACAAACAGAAAGGGCTTTGCAATATGGGCCTTTTTCAAGGTATCTGCTTATCACAGCGTAGCAGCTATAGTAAAAGTACCAGAGTGCTGCTAATGTGTCATGTCACCCCCCTCCAGAGGCATGAGTAAGTGAAGATACTAGCAATACCACCAGAGAGGTAAGTGTTTGATTGTGTGTGTATGTATGTGCATAGCTGGCATGGTCTCCAGTAGAAGTCATGGGGCCCCATACAGCCTACTGGACAGGTCCAAGGCCTGAGCTTGCTCTGCAGGCAGCCAGCATTGAAAAAAAGAGGCAGTGTGCATAGTGCAGAAATTTGAGTGTGGTGACATCTTGCTGTGGTAGGGGTTTAAAACTTGAACAGAGCTCAGGAGTCAAATACACTATATTGCCAAAAGTATTGGGACACCTGCCTTTACACACACTTGAACTTTAATGGCATCCCAGTCTTAGTCCGTAGGGTTCAATACTGAGTTGGCCCACCCTTTGCAGCTATAACAGCTTCAACTCTTCTGGGAAGGCTGTCCACAAGGTTTAGGAGTGTGTCTATGGGAATGTTTGACCATTCTTCCAGAAGCACATTTGTGAGGTCAGGCACTGATGTCAGATGAAAAGGCCTGGCTCACAGTCTCCGCTCTAATTCATCCCAAAGGTGTTTCATCGGGTTGAGGTTAGGACTCTGTGCAGGCCAGTCAAGTTCCTCCACCCCAAACTCACTCATCCATGTCTTTATGGACCTTGCTTTGTGCACTGGTGCGCAGTCATGTTGGAACAGGAAGGGGCCATCCCCAAACTGTTCCCACAAAGTTGGGAGCATGAAATTGTCCAATATTTCTTGGTATGCTGAAGCCTTAAGAGTTCCCTTCACTGGAACTAAGGGGCCAAGCCCAACCCTTGAAAAACTACCTCACACCATAATCCCCCCTCCACCAAACTTTACACTTGGCACAATGCAGTCAGGCAAGTACCGTTCTCCTGGCAACTGCCACACCTAGATATGTCCATCAGATTACCAGACAGAGAAGCGTGATTGGTCACTCCAGAGAACACATCTCCACTGCTCTAGAGTCCTGTAGCGGCGTGCTTTACACCACTGCATTCGAGGCTTTCAATTGCACTTGGTGATGTAAGGCTTGGATGCAGCTTCTCGGCCATGGAAACCCATTCCATGAAGCTCTCTTCGCACTGTTGTGCTAATCTGAAGGCCATACGAAGTTTGGAGGTCTTTAGCTACTGACTGCAGACAGTTGGTGACTTCTGAGCACTGTGCACTTCAGCATGCGCTGCCCGCGCTCTGTCATTTTACGTGGCCCATCACTATGTGGCTGAGTTGCTGTTGTTCCCAGTTGCTTCCGCTTTGTTATAATACCACTAACAGTTGACTGTGGAATATTTAGCAGCAAGGAAATTTCATGGATGGAATTCACTGAGCCCGAGACCCATTTTTTCACAAATGTTTGTAGAAGCAGTCTGCATGCCTAGGTGCTTGATTTTATACCACAAAAATAGACTAAAGGGAGCTACCTATAATGACACTGATAGCTAGTGTCATAATCATATCTCCGACTCACTTAACATGTAAGTGTGGATCCATAAACCCAAAAAGAATTGCATACTAAACAATATGGTAGTGTGACCAGAGCACCCCTACCCAAGGAAAGGAGGTTATTAAATGATCCACGCGGAGTAATATGGGTTCAAAGATTACAAACAGTATTTTATTCGATCACATGGATCATAGGGAGGTTAAACATGAGCACGGTGTACATATCAAACAAATAAAATCATTTTAAAAGCACTTGGCGTCCTCATTTCTGGGTCATTTTGGCAAATAGAGTACCATATAAGGCAATGTAAGGTAGTGGTGTGGCTTTGGTTCTAGGTTTCCATAGATCTCCAGCTTGTATCAGGATAAACCATATATTCGGTAAGTATATTTTCAGTATGAGCCAGGGTGTGTAGAATAGCCTTCTGGCCCGTGGAAACTGGAACATAAAAATAGAAATAAATATATATGAAGATATAGGAGCTAATCACAGCTAAGCCCCACCAAACCTCCCTATAGAGTGGTCAGTGAGCACTTCATTACCTTCTCAGTTGTAAGCCTGTCATACCCGCTTCTCAATTGTGGAGACTTCCTGGGTAACCACCCCAAGTGAAAAAAAGTCCACAGTACCAAATGATTCTGGGGATATATATAAAAATTATAATATGGATCATAAAGCATCAATTAAACCCTGAAAACAGAAACAAAATATGGGTATATTACCATCAATGAGGATCAAGAGGACTCCCGTCGACTTGAAATAGGATCAGGTCCTTGATGCTTGTTTAAAGATGCATATGGGGGTGGGAAGCCAGGTGGTCTCAATACGTAATTCCCAACACATATATTATGTATGTAGCAGGACAGAGTATGAATCTAACCCCGGGGCCCTCTCTCTTTTCCCTATTATAGACTGAATTCTTACAATAATTAGAATATTATTGAAATTAGGATCTTGAACCGGGTTTTGATGATCCACCCCTTGAATTACAATGATTACTTTTCTCTATTATCCTTTTCAAAGATGGTCTGGTTCACTTTAGTATGGTCCCTCTCCTTTATTGCCAGCAGTCAATTTAAAATTTAAATACATGCTTTTTAATTCACTTTTGATTTTTTGAATGTAGTGATATTTTTTGAACACAAGAGGGCGACATGGAGACTCGCTGGTATGCAATTAGTGCACTATATAAGGCAAAGGAATGAAGTCCCCTCCCAGTTCTGACGAAGTCTGCGGTGATTGGCGGACGAAACGCGTCAACGTAACGACGTCACTACGCTCGGCGTCTTCATAAGGTGCGGCGCCCACGAGGTGGGAAGGAACGGCGGTGTCACAGCTCCCTGCTAGGAAGGCACAAGGCCCTCTGAAAACTACCATAAGGCTACTATTACAGCGGTCCGCAAACGGCAATCCCCTATGGGAATATATCTTCCACCGGTGGCAAGTTATTTTAGCTCACTGCTGTTTAGACTCATAGAGCATATATGGAGTTAAGAGGGTATGTTATATGTGCCTAATTTACCCTATTTTTTCGGGGAATTTTTTGGAAATCCTCTTCAGAGGATTAAAAATATATACATATACATATGTAATCCTATTGAGGCACTGTTTGCTGTGACAAAGCCATATCCTATATAAACCGCTTTATTTTTCTCAGATTGAGTAATTTTTGGAAACCCTTCATTGGGTATATAGACTCAGGTACTCACGGCCTGCTACATACATAATATATGTGTTGGGAATTACGTATTGAGACCACCTGGCTTCCCACCCCCATATGCATCTTTAAACAAGCATCAAGGACCTGATCCTATTTCAAGTCGACGGGAGTCCTCTTGATCCTCATTGATGGTAATATACCCATATTTTGTTTCTGTTTTCAGGGTTTAATTGATGCTTTGTGATCCATATTATAATTTTTATATATATCCCCAGAATCATTTGGTACTGTGGACTTTTTTTCACTTGGGGTGGCTACCCAGGAAGTCTCCACAATTGAGAAGCGGGTATGACAGGCTCACAACTGAGAAGGTAATGAAGTGCTCACTGACCACTCTATAGGGAGGTTTGGTGGGGCTTAGCTGTGATTAGCTCCTATATCTTCATATATATTTATTTCTATTTTTATGTTCCAGTTTCCACGGGCCAGAAGGCTATTCTACACACCCTGGCTCATACTGAAAATATACTTACCGAACATATGGTTTATCCTGATACAAGCTGGAGATCTATGGAAACCTAGAACCAAAGCCACACCACTACCTTACATTGCCTTATATGGTACTCTATTTGCCAAAATGACCCAGAAATGAGGACGCCAAGTGCTTTTAAAATGATTTTATTTGTTTGATATGTACACCGTGCTCATGTTTAACCTCCCTATGATCCATGTGATCGAATAAAATACTGTTTGTAATCTTTGAACCCATATTACTCCGCGTGGATCATTTAATAACCTCCTTTCCTTGGGTAGGGGTGCTCTGGTCACACTACCATATTGTTTAGTATGCTTGATTTTATACACCTGCGGCCATGGAGGTGATTGGAACATCTGAATCCAATGATTTGGAGGGCTGGCCCAATACTTTTGGCAATATAGTGTGTATATATATATGTACAGATGTATACATAATGTACAAAATTCAGGTGTCAGGAACATGTACAGTGTGCAGGGGTGCGGAATATTCAGAGTTCAAGGCTCAGCAATGTTTAAAGTACTTGTAAACCCTTACATATACTCAGTGAAGTGAATGGCCCCAGGTGATACACAGAGATGAAACAAATCCCACATAAGTTGTACCTGTTTATCTGCACCCATCTTTCCCCTACATCCCTTTAAAGTGCAGAATTTACCCAGGATCTCTCAGCTCTGAAAAGCAGGGGGCGGGGAGCTGAAGTCACATCAGTTTTTTTGAATGAGCTGGGGATCGCGTCTGGTTCCCATGGTGATATCGGTAGTAGTTGACTTGTGAGTCTTGGTTCCATCCCCTCTGACAAAGTCCAGCCCCAGGACGTACCATTTATGGGGGGTGAAGCATAACCAATGGTATCACTTACGGTCATCCAACACTGCTGTGTATTGTGATTTATTGCTGTCTTTCCTGTACTGGTGGACAGTACTGATTTTGTAAGTGTGATTTTATTTCTTTCAATACATTTTTTAAAACGGAGAGCACTATCCTGTTGCCCTTTTGACTTTACATGCATTCCAAATGCCACCATGGAGTCCGGCGTTCAGACTTTCAGTTATAGTGAACTCATCTGTGAATTACCCCATAAGGTACTGTGTGTTTTGACCTACCTGTTAGCTCAGGAGTCACATCCTTGAGATGAGTGGCTGGTTTGCTTCTTGGTGGTGGGATATGCACTTTGGCTGTTGGATAGCTTATTCATCACTCCTTGTTGGCTTTCTTTGCAGTAGATTCTTTCTCATGTTATAGAGACTTATATTTATATATCTGTTTGCGCTGCACTTTCTTTTTGTTTTTAATGGTTCCTGTACTCCATGATGTGGTGTGTTCCCTTATTTATTTATTACAGGTACTTATATAGCGCCGTCAATTTACACAGCGCTTTACACACATATTATATATTCACATCAGTCCCTAACCCTCAAGGGGTGTACAATCTAAGTCCCTAACTTACAGTCATACATACACATACTAGGGCCACTTTAGACAGGATCCAATTAACCTACCAGTATGTCTTTGGAGTTTGGGAGGAAACCCACGCAGGCACAGAGAGAACATGCAAACTCCAGGCAGGTGGTGCCATGGTTGGGATTTGGACCAGTGACCCTAGTACTGCCAGGCGGAAGTGCTAACCATTTAGCCACTGTGGTTCCCTTGATCTCATGCTCCTGCGGTGGCTTGCAGAACTGGACCTTTCCCCCCTATTTATGTATTACATGGGGTGGGAGGCCGGCCCAGGGCCAAAAGCCCAGGAACTGAAATGCTGGAAGTTAACCCTTCCCCAGGCTAGTAAGCTGACTACCTTGAAAGAGCAATACACTGTAGGCAACCTGCCTACAAACCCAAATATTTCCCTATAACTGTAGTGGTGAAATCATCACCGTGCTGTACATAGCCTGTGAAGAGAGAGAGACCTAGCAGTCTCCATCCACTACTGGAAAAAAAACAAAAAACAGGAGGGGGTGGATACAAGACCTGTCACCCTGTGCAAGACTTAGGGCTCGTGTACTGACGTTTAGGAGCTGTTCAGCATTTTTTTCAGCAGCCCCTGAACTCCCCCTAATGTTTTCCTATGTGTCCATGTGCACATAGTCATTTACAGGCAGTTAAATTTACAGTTGCTTTTTTTAACGCACCAAACTTGCGTTCAGGAGCGATTAACCGCGTTTATAAACGTTTGCATTTAGAAGGGTTTTTTTTTAAATGTTCCATGTCCAGATGCTGTCCAAAACCTTTTTTCATCATCAGAAATGCATCAAAGCGTTTTCCATGTATTCAAATGGACCCAGTACACCAGCGCAGTCACTTCCAGGTTTCGCATGAAGGAAAAAGTGGTAGAACGTGCTGCATTATGCTCATGATGGGATCCATAGTGAATACAACCAGAAAAGACAGGTCATCTCAACACATACTGCTCTCTCTGCTTCTGCTCTCTCTATTTCTTTCAAAATGTCTGAAATAGTTAATTTTTTACTGTTTTTCAGTGCATTCTGGGCATTTGGGAAGGTCTCCTGAGGTTATCTTTTAAAAACGCTTCTAAACACTCATAAACAGGTATGCAAACATGACAGGCATTTGGGAAGTGCTTTTAACGCTTCTCAAACGCCTATAAAAATTCTGCACATGGCAGCACAGAGTGCTGTTCACATGGAAGCGTTAGAGTCGCGTCGTGGCAAAACTGACGCCTCGGGTTGAGTCAGGAGGAGTTGAAGCCTCCCATTCAAGTCTATGGTGCCTGGCAGGCTTTTGAGGTGCACATGCGACGTGGTTGCGGAGCGTTAATACCATTTAACTTCATTATAGGAGTTTGTGGTGCGGTTTTATCGCTTGCCAAACGCCTATCAAACACCTTAAAATCGCGCATAGGGCATTTTGGGTGCGTTAAAAATGCTTCACAAACGCCTGTTTAACGCCTCTCAAGCACTATAGGGGCATTTGGTAAGAGTTAGAAATAAAGTCAAGTGTGAATGAGCCCTTAGGCTACGTTCACACTACCCTTTTTAGCAAGCGACAGGCCGCGTTTGGAAAGCGTTTTTACCGTTTCCCAAACGCCTGGGAAAATTCTGCACATTGCAGCACATGGTGCTGTTCAAACGGGAGCGTTAGTGTCGTGTTGCGGCAAACCAAGCGCCTCTGGTCGAGTCAGGAGTTGAAGCCGCCTATTCAAGTCTATGGTGCCACTCCGCAAACGCCCGGCCGGCATTTGCGGTGCGGTTGCGAGGCGTTTGCGGAGCAGTAACACCATTCAAACTTCATTATAGGCGTTTGTGGGGCGTTTTTAATGATTAGCTAACGTCTAGCAAACGCCGCTAAACCGCGCATGTCACGTTTGCAGAGCGGCGGACCAATGTTTGTCAAACGCTATAGGGGCGTTTGGCATGAGTTTGAAAAACAGTCAAGTGCGAACGGGCCCTAAGAACAAAAGTGCCTGGTCTTGATTACAGGAACCTTGTACAAAAAAAGTCAGTTGCACACTGGATTATTACCCAGACCTGGAAGAAATCCACACAGCACACTAAGATTGAAGTAAGAATACATACAACCAGGGGTGGACTGACAACTCATGGGGCCCCCGGGCAATAGGGGATCATGGGGCCCTTGTGTCCTTGCCCAAACTCAAAAAAGCCTATGAAAAAGGTACCAGGGGCATCTCATGGGGCCCCCTACTGACCCCGGGCCCTCGGGCAGTGCCCGAGTTTCCAAATGGTCAGTCCGCCCCTGCACACGACTCTTGTGTTCAGCCAATATTTGATGTTCCTCTTTGCTGGGTTCAGCTTTCTGTATTATTTCTCTGTGCCGGCAGCAGGGGGCGCTGAGGCGTTCAGTCACGTGCTGAGTGGGTCTGTCGGCGCGGTGGATTCTGGGAGATGTGTGCTGATGCTGCAGTGCCGAGCCTGTGACAAGGAGAAGACTACATTTCCCACAAAGCCTCGCTGCTGGGTTTGCAGAGCAAGGATGGGGTACCGGTGGCTGGGAACGGTCTAATACACCGGAGGATGGCAGCGTGTGACAGGGAGATAGTGTACCATAAGGACAGCTCCCAGGTGACAAATAGCGGACGGTACATGTGATGTACCGGGGGGGTGGCTATGGTGTGTGTGGGGGAGAATGGACGTTCATGTGGCGTGTATGGATTTTTTGTGCATCTAGGCATATGATGATCAGTTCCCTGTGTGGTGAGATCCTGAGGGTTGGTGTACACAGGTGTCTGGTCCTGGTGATCAGATGGCCATAGACAGTGTATGGGTTGGTGTGTGTGGGAAGGATTCCATGTTGCTGGAGGAGTCCCATTAATGAGGGGCACTGATTATTTCTTGTAAACAATGGTGATACATCAGGAGACATCTACCGTCTCCTGGCTGATCTGGAGGAAAAAAAAATGCTACAATTTGGCATCTGCTTCAAATAGAAAAATGGATTTTTGTCTGCCTAGCAACAAGAGTGTGGAGGCTGAGAGTAAACTAATTCATGGCTCCTGAAGTCCATCATCATTGGTTATAAAGTCCTTTCCGTGACAGGCTCCACTCTGGGCAACTGTCACTTGTATCACCATCCGTGACAATTCCATCGCTGCCTCCCCACTCCACAACATTTCCATTCGTTTCCCTTTAAAATGCTGCAGATTGCCCGAGGGGATGAATGATCCATGTATTATCCAGCTTCATCAGATCCATAATTCACCTCCCATGTCTTATAAGGAGCAGATTACATGGCATGTGAATGTTACCTTCCACAACGTAGTGGTTTGCCTTCCATTTAAGTCCTATGGATGACATTGCCAAAGTAGTGCTCAGGGGCGGACTGACCATTAGAGCACTCAGGCACTGCCCAGGGTCAGTAGGGGGCCCAATGAAATGCCCTTGGTACCTTTTTATAGGCTTTTTTGGGTGTGTTTTGAGTTTGGGCAAGGACACAGGGGCCCTATGATCCCCTATTGCTCGGGGGCCCCATGAGTTGTCAGTCCGCCCCTGGTTGTGCTTGACTAGCTAATCACTGGGCAAGTATTATGTATGTACAACAATGGTGTTTAAAGCGGAACTTTACCCATAACAACTGATAAAAAAGAATGTTCTTTAGCAAGGAACATACATTCCACATTAATAATTATGCTACAAAACTAGTGTGTGCTGTAAATCGCCTCCAGCATTGTTCCTGTTTCTTTTTGCCAGAGGCTTCCATTTTGCTGAAGCCCAGAGCCCCTGAGTAGCAGTAAATCTTTAGGCGGTCAGCAGATTGGCCGCTACAAAGTCAGCAAAAAAATAGAGAGCAACTGAGCATGTGTAGAGCAGAGTGAGATGGTGTATTACTGGACTGTAAACAGTATAGGCACTTATTTTTTAATGTTTTACATAGCTATACCTGCAAAAGGATCCAGCATGAAGTGATCTAGCCGGGTACTTACTTATTTCAGGTACTTACATAGCGCTGTCAATTTACGCAGCACTTTACATATATATTGTACATTCACATCAGTCCCTAACCCTCAAGGGGTGTACAATCTAAGGTCCCTAACTCACATTCATACATACTAGGGCCAATTATTACCAGCATGTCTTTGGAGAGTGGGAGGAAAGCATGCAAGTGTGGGATTGTGGGACCCCTACTCAAGCACAGGGAGAATATGCAAACTCCAGGCAGGTGGTGCCATGTTTGGGATTCGAAACAACGACCCTAGTACTGTCAGATGGAAGTGCTAACCACTTAGCCACTGTGCTGCCCCTAGTTCCATTTTAAAGTTGAAACAGTTGCATTCAATTCATGCCATGAATGAAAACTGTCATAGTTTCTTATGCTCTCATCTGAACTGTCAAGCCAACAAATAACTGGTGTTGTAACTGATCACATGTGCAGCACCGTGGCAATTGCAGATCAAACAGAGGCTAAGAAAGCATTTTCCTTGGCTGTTACAAATAGGGGAGGGTTTAGTTCAACATGGTACTTTAACAGAATCAGAATTTTTTGGAGGGGTGGGGGAATACCTTCTTTAGCCCTGGTTTACACTGATGCGGTGTGACATTCACTGAATTTTCTGTGCGAATTCCGCACCGCATCAGAGTCGCACCCCGTTCATGCTAACCGCTGCGAGTGTGTATGTTAACAACACCCTGAAAGCAGTCCGCAAAACACATGCGATGTGCAGAATCGGATCGCATAGGTGTGACTACCCATGCAATCCGATTCTAGTGCGGACTAAAAAAAGGGTCCTGCACCTTTTTGGTGCGTGTGCTCCAATCGCACCGCACACAAATCGCATGCTATTTGCACAGGAATGTGGTGCGGTTCCTGTGCGAATCACATGCGATGTACTGCACCGTATATATGTGAACCCAGGCTTAGGGTCCCCTCCCAGCACTTCCTTATTTCTGGTCTAGTTCAGAATGTCATGTACTGTTCCTGCCTGACCATTAACAAGGGTATCCAGTCCCAGGACACTGCAGGGTACTCTACAGCACATACACCACACCATCAGGATCCATGGTCAGCCACTACCCATCACGGGCCACTGCACCACCCAGAGGAGCTAGACCCCTCCCCCCCGTGACCTCAGCAGAAGATGGCAGCATGGGATTGGGTGTGTGCGGTGATAAGCTGAACCTGTTGGGAACATCGCTGGATCACCAGGCTTGTGAGTATACTTTTGGGGAATAACCCAGCTATACAGGTAAGAAGTGAGGGGGGACGTGGTGGTATAACCATACAGTTTATCATAAAAAAAGTTATCTTCCTGCAGGTGGGAGTAATCACATTTTCTCAAGCCCAGTGATCACACACTCAAACTGTATGTTGTAACCTAATGGCAGCTCACAAGGCAAGAGGTAGAAAGGAGTGGCTGATCTGTATGAGACAAAGGGGTTGATTTACTAAAATTGGAGAGTGCAAAATCTGGTGCAGCGTTGCATGGTTGCCAATCAACTTCTAACTTCTACTTGTTCAATTAAAGCAGAACTATACTGCAGCAACACAAAACAAAAACACCATTTAACTGCTTCCCCTCCAGAAATACTGCTACAGGACGGCAGGGGTGCGCAAAATCACATATATATATATGCGCGCGCGCAACCTGCGCCACCATTTGTGGCCTCAGTTTTCAACCACCAGGTCCCGGCTGCTGATTACTTGCTGGCACCCAATGATCACCGAGTATGTCTGACGGGGGAGAGAACTGTATGTAAATAATACAGTTCTCTCCCCTGTCAGCTCCTGCACACTGCATAGCAGAGCCATACAAAGCAGTGTGCTTACAGTGGAAAACACAGACACAGTCTCATCTTAAAACAGCACACAGTTAACCCTTTGATCACCCCGCATGTTAACCCCTTCCTGCCCAGTGCCATTAGTACAGTGTCAGTGATTTTTATTAGAACTGATCACTGTATTGGTGTCACTGGGGATGTCAGTGACACCAAGTCAGTTGCCCCCAGTGTCCGAATGCCCGCCGCAGTCCCGCTATAGATCGCTGCCATTACTAGTAAAAAGAAAACAAATTCCAGTGTATAAACCGCCATTTGTAAACACTATAACTTTCACGTAAACCAATTAATTTACACGTATTAGGATTTTTTTGTTGCAGAATATATTTTGCCCTAAATTAATGACAAAATTAGATTTTAAAAATTATTTTATTGGACATGTTTAATAGCAAAAAGTAAAAAATATTGTATTTTTTCTCAAAATTGTCAGGTTTTTTTTTTGTTTATTATGCAAAAAATAAAAAATGCAGAGGTGATCTAATACCACCGAAATAAAGCGCAATATGTGGGAACTAAAGGACATAAATTTCATTTGGGTGCAGTGTTGCATGACCGCGCAATTGTCAGTTAAAGTAATGCAGCGCCGTAACGCAAAAAATGGCCTGGTCAGGAAGGGGGGTAAATCCTCTGAAGGGCAAGTGGTTAAATAATATTTAATAACTAAATATGATATGCTTTCCTACCTATTTACATAAGAATTAAAAATAGTCAATGTTTATTAAGAGAGGGAAGTTCTGCTCTAAAGTGTTACTAAACCCACTACAGTAAAATCAGTCTGTAAATGCAGTAAAGCATGCAACCTAAGGTGTTAATCCCCTGCATTGTGTAAAAAGGCTGTTTGATCCCGTCTTCTCTGATCCTCCCCGTCTACTGTTCCCAATCCATCTTCTGATCGATCAGATCCTTGGGTGAAAGCTGTACGTGCTCAGTTTGATGTTCTTGAGAGATTTTTGTTCTTTGGAGAGTACATGGAATCAGCACAGGGCCAATCAGCGCTGTCCACACAGAGGGTCAGGGGTTATGCAGCCTCATAGGACAATCAGGATGAATGAAATCCCCTTATACAAGCTTTAACCAGTGCTTAGCTGGACACTGAAGGAATTCACAAGACTGCTCTAACTGCTGATTTAGCAGTATATATTTACTAAAATAATTGAATTTCCATATTCTGTGTACTGTGGGAGACCAGATATAGTGAATGCAGAGCCCTGGGTTTAGTAACACTAAGCTTTGATTAAAAAAAAAAAAAAAAAACAGAAGCTGATTGGTTTCTATGCAGAGCTGCATCAGATTTTGCACTTACCAGTTTTAGTAAGTCAGCCCCAATATATTTACATGAAGTCAAATGCATAAATACTAACATGCAGGTAGTAAGGTTTACATGATTGTATCATGTATGGACACCTGAGCATACAACCCCAATTCCAAAAAAGCTGGGAAACTACTGGTCAGGCCATAGCTATTCATGTATTTACACATTTGTAACCATTTGTAACCAGTACTAGATGAGTTTAGAAAGAAGCCATCACTGATCTCTGTAGCAATTCATCCCCTAAATTTGCAGCAAATGCTAATCTCCAGCCTCCTTCAGTCACTTGCTACCTGTTCACTTACTGTATGTATCATTTGTAATATGGCTGGTGTGATGATGACATTGTCAGCCTCACTTTTCAGGGATTTTCTAATTCATGGGACAGTAACTAAGTGCCAGCAGATTGGATGATCACCACTGGGGTTAGTTAACTTCACAGTTAACCCTTTACATACATAAACAGTAGCTGCTACCGGCGGCTTTTTCTGCATCCTAATTTTAGGTTTTTGTTCATCCATATTTTCCAACATCAAAGATTCATCAAACTGTCACTTACAATACAGTGAATTACAGAAATCATTATAAGCACATTAATAGGCCACCACATTTTTTAGCAGAAACATGCACTGTTAACAGTATCCGTTGTAGCAATTCTAACCTTTGGGAATTAAAATGTCTGTGATACTCACTGTCACTCTAGGCAGGGATGAAACAGAGTTTAACATATGGTAACATTCTTTGAAGAGGCAAAACGTATTTAGAGTTCTTATTTAGAACATTTAGAGAATCAATTTACAATTTTATTTAAACATAAAAGTACTTTAAAGTGTTACTAAACCCAGGACTCTGCATTCACTAAATCTGGTCTCCCACAGTACACAGCACATGGAAATGCAATTATTTTAGTAAATGGAGACTGCTAAATACCTTTTCTCATCAGCAGTGTATAGCAGTCTTGAGACTTCTTTAAGTGTCCAGCTGAGCACTGGTTAAAGCTTGTAGGAGGAGTTTTCATTCTCCTGTCCCTGTCCTGTGAGGCTGCATAACCCCTGACCCTCTGGACAGTGTTGATTGGCCCTGTGCCGATTACATGCACCCTCCCAAAGAAGAAAAAGTCTCTCTAGCAATATACACCATACTGAGCATTTGCAGAGTGACTCCTAAAGCTCTTTATTATCAGCAGATGGATTGGGGACTGTGGGAGAAGGGGAAGATCGGAGAATACAGGATAAACCAGTCTTTTTAAACAATGCAGAGGATTACCCCTTAGGTTCCACAGTGAGTATAACAAGCATGCTTTACTGCATGTACAGAGCTATTTTTACTGTGTGGGTTTAGTAACACTTTAAAAAGTTCCCCTGGTCTTTGGTTCCAGCAGAGTCCAATCAGCTTTCCAGTCTGTTGCATTAAGGTCACTAGCTCTAATAATTAAATCTTAGCAATCTGGGATTGTTTTGATGGAAAATTGAGAGCTCATGTGCTGCAGATACGGCCCATCTCTCCTGGTCCCTGAGGAGGAAGGCGTGTACAGAAATGACATATCCAATCAAAGTGTTTGTGGATGTTTGTAGGATGTAGGCAGTGATTTTTAGAAGATCCTCCACATAGGCCAGATTTGTAAATGTATCCATATTTTTGTAGAACCAGGATTTACAGTCTGACAACCAATATATGGCATTGTCATAGCATATTGGCAATGGCATAGCATAACATTATAATTTGATAGAGACTAAACATGATATAGATTGGATGTATATATCTTTTAGAATGTGTACTATCACCAGTTAGCCTCTGTACATTATAGCATAGTCATGTTTTTATCTTGAACTGGTTGGTAATTTCTACATTTGTGTAAACACATTATTAACTAAGCTCAGTGATAACTTTAATTATGTAAATGATATCAAACTTAACTCTGGTGTATTTCACTAATTCCAGTGTAAAAGATGTGCATTGTGGAATTGCATACCAGGCAGGCCCTTAACAACTGTTGGTAACAGGCCTGGATTAGGATTCATCCTGCTAATGGGTTTTACTGCGTCCATGTAGTCATTTATGACTGGCTTGACAGACTGTGTAGACTATGGCTAAGCAGGATTTATGATACTGCTAGAAGTTTTATGATCTTCTGTTAATGAAATGTAAAAGCATTTATGATGGACTACTTGTCCCTAGCTTGAGCTGTGTTTATTTAATTTATGATATTCAGCTTTGTCATTGGAAAAATGAGAGGGACCCTCCGTTTGGGGGTTGATCCACCTGCATTATCGTCACGGCTGGAGCAACCAGAAATGAGGGGCTGTAATGAAGGCCACCTACCACTTAGTGTTCATATACCAAAAGCTGCCTAATACATAGTGCTAATCTACTGAAGGTTGCCTATCACTCAGTGTTAATCAAATCTGACCTTTCTTTGCACTATCATTGTTGAATGGTTTGTCTCAACCCTCTTACTGCCACTTTTGCTGGATAGCTTGGTCTGTTAAGGAAAGTTGACAAATAAGTCTTACTGGCCAAATCAACAGGCGAAAATGAAAGACTAAAAAGAGAAAACTAATGCAGTTATCACAAGGATTGCTAAGCTACAGTATATTAGATTTTTATATCTTAACTGTACAGGACATAAGACTTGTATTCAGAGGCCATGGGTTACATGTAGGCTACCTTCAGTTGTCTGGACACTAGCAGTGTAGTGATGTAGTATCAGGATGGTGGTGTAGTTGCAATACGTCTTCCAGCTGATGCATTTCCACCCACCATATTTGCCGAAATTGTGCAAACCACATTTACTGCACTTCCTGCTGCCTTCTGCTACAGAGACACAGTCATGGAACACAATCAGTGCCTGGGTTATAGCAGCTTCTGTATTCCAGACAAGGGATCCTCCCACTTCATCATTGGTGGACCACAGGTGCAAGGGAGCCAGTACAAGTAGGCCAAATGACATGCTCAGAGATATAGTTGGTATAGCAGTAGTTGGTGTGAGCAGGGCAGTGGATGGTGTCAGTAGTTTTTTATTTTTTTTTACAATTTTTTACAGCCATTTTAGGGGGCTTTGGTAAAATATCGTGTCTAAACAGACTCCTGATGTCTCACTTTTGAAACGGAGAAAGGAGAACCTCCATCTCTGTGGGCTCAGCTGCAGAGAATAAATAAAAAAGAAGAGCTTTGCACTGTCTCCCTGTTCGTTAAAAAACTAAAGCATAGTAAACACAGGGGAAGCACACAGGGGATCTTGTACGGCAGAAGGAAGGAGAACCTGGACAGGTGAGGCGGCGTGTACTGGAACTGATCCCCTGTATTTTCGCCCTGCAGCGGCTGAATGCCTTCAGGAAGGAGAGGAGGAGAAGCCATCCTTCAGCTTCTGCAGGAGGAAAATATAGGGGATCTGTTCCAGTAAATTCCGGCCCTGCTCCTGTCCAGGTTCATAATTACTCATACTCATCACCTGCCTGCGATCAACAGGTAGATCCCGATTGACGGGTTGGTGACCTCGCAATAAAGGGAAAAGGAAGTGGTCATAATATTCATAATAGCTTTATGTCCCCGCAAGGGTGGCAAGAGTTAGAAGAGTTTCTTCCTGGCAGAAAGGTGTTATTGTCTGGGTTGTTTGGATTTAGTGTCAGGGGTGCTGGGGGGCAAAGAGGTCCAGAGTGAGGGGTGTATGGGGGTGCAGGGTGACAGGGAGATGCAGTGTCAGGTTGCAGAGTGCCAGCAATACTGGGTTCCTCATGCAAAGGCCTGAATGCAAAGGCTGTCTACTTATAAGTAGGGATGAGTTTTACGTGAGTTTGAGATCGGAACCCAAGTTCTGGAAAACAACACTATTAGAGTAAACCGTAGGGATGCACCAAACTTTCGGCCGCCTAAACATATCGGCTGAAAATAGTTCTATCTGCATTTTGCCGATAGGAAAAACTTAGCTGATACATTTTTCTTTACAATAGCTCAGAGAATGAGCTATCACTTTCCGCAAGCTAAAGGAAACTAAGGGGCGGGGTCACTGGGTAATGTCACTGGGTGACCCCGCCCCTTTGTTTTTTTTAAGCCTTCTGAGAAGGACAGCTCCTTCTCTGAGCCAGAATAATGCTCAGCTAAGTGTGAATGTAGCCTAAAAAAGCCTTCCCTGCAGTCATTTTTCAGTTTCTTTTGCAGTGATTTGGAGTAGATATGGAAAGATTACAGTGTTTGAAGGTAAGAAGAGAAAAATGGCACAGGAGCAGTGCTGGACATACAAGTGGGCTGTTCTGCGCCCTTGAGAAGGAGGAAAATTGCACATTACCAGGCACAAAAGAGGAGAACACGAGCCAGGAATTGTAAGCTAGATTATATTGGACGGATTGCAATGGAAAGAAATTTGCCAAATGAAAATATGGCTACTATGCATGCTAGAGTAGGAGGAGGTGAAAAAGGATGTATTGGCAGGCCAAAAATCATGGCTGCTATGTGCCCTAGAGGAAGAAAAGGCCACATTGAGAGCCATAGAAATGATCATTCATGTCTGAGAGGGAAAGGATGCATTGGTAGCACTTGTAGGCAAATGGCCACTTCAATAACTCCTGTGCCGTTTAGCACCATGTGTTCACCAGGTGAAAGAAAATCCAGCTCCCAAAAGCTACTCCACGTCGTCTGATATACTGTATTTAAAACCAATAAAGGAATGTTTATTTGGGGAAGGGTTGGTAGCCTATGGCCATAGAATTGTACACTTCTTTTTCTGCTGCCTGCTATTTCCCCCAGCCTTAGAATTTCTCCCCTCCATTTGCTGCTGCAAGGTGGTGGTGTATAGGCCTAGGACTTCATTTTTTTGTTAAGGGAGTCTGGATCAAATGTGATAGAAATCCACACAGTTTAAAACCCCTTACGCTTATGTCCCCTTTCACACGTGGTGGACCCATCAGCGGATCCACTTGCTCAGGGGGGGATCTGTCTGCTGATCCCTGCTGAACAAGCGGATGACAGGTCTGTGTCTGCGCCGCTTGTGCAGAGTGGACACGGACATAGCTTGGTGTCCTCTATGAGCGGTCGGATGGAAACGGACCACCTGTCTGTTTCCGTCCGACTACCATACGATCCGAGGGACAGAAGGGGAACAGAACCCATCTGTCTCCTTTTGGCAGATCGGATCAGACTGGATCCCGGTGGGTGTAAACAGACATATGTCCGTTTACACCCGCCGCTCCATAGAGGAGAATAGAGGGTCTGATCAGGTCCGCCTGAAAAATGGGCAGGTTGACCTGATCGGAATGTCTGTGTGAAAGGGGCCTAACAGGAATGCAGAACTTGTGTGCTTTGATTTTAAGGATTCAATAAAACCTTGGATTTTACTTAGTCTGGGAGTGCTGATCAGTCTTCAGAAATATGCTGTATTTACATGTTAAAGCAGAGGGATTGTGCAACCTGAAAATGTTATTAGAGCAAGCAGATGGGTGAGCTGGTCACGTCTTAAATTATGTCTAATATTTTATTTAATACAATAATATCAGTTTGTATGGTAATTGATTAGCAATGATACCTGCCTAAAAAAAGGCTTTTTACCATAGCCACCTGTGGCACACACATTTAAAAGTATTTTAACAAGACATTATACTCGAGGTATAACATGTTTTTTGTTATAATGATCATTTTTTCAGCTCCAACCAGCTCTTGCTGCAAAAAAAAATAACCATTTTCTCAAAAAATAATTGTTATAGCTTAGTCTCGCTGAGCAGGAGGTGGTCAGACATTTGCTCAACCTTACGGAAATATTAGGCGCTCTCAGATGAAAAGTTCATAGTCTGTTGTTTGTAGATTACAGAACTATCAGTAGTCAAAGATATTCCAGGGTGTTGGAACATTCTGGTGTGCTATAACAAGCATTTCAACTTATTGTAATAGATGTTCTTGTTCAGTCCACGAGCGAAGCCATAGAAGAATGGCATCATCATGCATGCAAGAAAAACCTATCTATACAAGGTGCAGCTCTACATGGAGGTAACAGGAAATAGTCAGTATATCTAGGACCCTACAGCAGCAGTCCATATAGAAACCTCTGGCACTTAGTTCCCTTCAGGCACTTCTCATAGTCCCAGCATCACATGTATATACAAACAGGCTGACAAACACTACAGGTAGGCCCCCTTCTTCCAGCATGATAAAGCACAGGGAACTCTAAACTTTCTAAACAAAGGGGCCAATGTCTTGTCCTTTAGATTATAGGAGGGCCGAACTGTGGCCAGTGGGAGTAGAAAATGCCTTGGGCTTGGATGAAAATTTAAAAAAATGAC
The DNA here is from genome assembly GCF_062004578.1 of Staurois parvus. Taxonomy (NCBI): domain Eukaryota; kingdom Metazoa; phylum Chordata; class Amphibia; order Anura; family Ranidae; genus Staurois; species Staurois parvus. The sequence continues at coordinate 2,784,974 of NW_028317849.1, forward strand.
AGTGCCTGTGGTCAAAAGGAGAAATAGTGCCCCATCATTGGCATTAGTCGGAGGAATAGTGTCTTATCATTGGAATTAGTGGGAGGAATAGTGTCCCATCATTGGTGTCAATGTAAAGAATAGTGCCCCTTTATTGGTGTCAGAGGGTTAGTGCTCCATCATTAGTGTCTGTGGAAGGCATAGTGCCCCATCATTAGTGTCAATGGCAGGAATAGTACCCCATCATTGGTGTCAGTGGGAGGAATAATGCCTCATCATTAGTGTCAGTGGGAGGCATAGTGCCCCATCATTGGTGTCAGTGGGAGGAATAGTGCCCCATCATTAGTGTCAGTGGGAGGCATAGTGTCCCATCATTGGTGTCAGTGGGAGGAATAGTGTCCCATCATTAGTGTCAGTGTGAGGAATAGTGTCCCATCATTAGTGTCGGTGGGAGGCATAGTGCCCAATCATTAGTGTCGGTGGGAGGCATAGTGCCCCATCATTGGTGTCGGTGGGTGGCATAGTGCCCCATCATTGGTGTCGGTGGGTGGCATAGTGCCCCATCATTGGTGTCGGTGGGTGGCATAGTGCCCCATCATTGGTGTCGGTGGGTGGCATAGTGCCCCATCATTGGTGTCGGTGGGTGGCATAGTGCCCCATCATTGGTGTCAGTGGGAGGCATAGTGCCCCATCATTATTGTCGGTGGGAGGCATAGTGCCCCATCATTATTGTCGGTGGGAGGCATAGTGCCCCATCATTATTGTCAGTGGGAGGCATAGTGCCCCATCATTATTGTCGGTGGGAGGCATAGTGCCCCATCATTAGTGTCGGTGGGAGGCATAGTGCCCGATCATTAGTGTCGGTGGGAGGCATAGTGCCCGATCATTAGTGTCGGTGGGAGGCATAGTGCCCCATCATTAGTGTCGGTGGGAGGCATAGTGCCCGATCATTAGTGTTGGTGGGAGGAATAGTGCCCGATCATTGGTGTCGGTGGGAGCATAGTGCCCCATCATTAGTGTCGGTGGGAGGCATAGTGCCGCATCATTGGTGTCAGTGGAAGAAATAGTGCCCCATCATAGGTGCTTGTGGAAGGATATTTGCCCCATCGTTGGTGTCAGTGGAAGGGATAATGATGATTATTTGGTGTCATTGGAAGGAACACTGCCTCATCGCTGCTACCTGCAAGAGAAATAGTGTTCCAACATTATATCAGTATGCCCCATCCTTGATGTCAGTGGAAGGAAAAATCCCCAATGTTGGTGGCAGTGAGTGTAAGTATGCCCCACCATTGGTGTCAATGGAAAGGATGGTGCCTCATTGTTGATGCCAGTAGAAGAAATAATGCGTCATATCAATGATAGGAATAGGGCCGAATAAAGACCGATAAAGGGCCGCATCCGGCCCATAGTCTGCAGTTTGGAGACCACTGCTCTAGCAGGTACAGAAAAAGAATCCTACTGCAACATGTACGTAAAACAAACCTGGGACTGGTTATTGCAAAATGTATGCAGCTGTAACTTAATGACAGGTGGGATTTCTTGTCTCATAGAGTGAGCGTTGGAAGAATGCCGCAGGAGGTGATATGAAGTATGTGTCCCAATGGCTGTGTAGACTAAGCTTGTGAGATGTGTACATAGTAGTGTTTGCATAAAAGGTGAGAAGTGTGGATGCTGGTGACGGGAAATGCATGTGTCCTGAAATATCTTCTCTCGGGTCTTGCAGAGTGAAGATATTGATGAGTGGGACGATGCTGCTCTTATTAAATCCTATGAAAAGGCTGTCCAGTCTTTCCAGGTACCTATACCTACTACATAGTTGTATTTCTATGTCCCTTTTTTTTAGGGGAACCTTTTTTTCAAATTTGATATCCCAGTGTGACAGCAGTAACACTTGTTAAGCTTGGTAATAGTGTCCGCCCAGTGGTTGAAATAGAAACCTGTTTTTCTGAAGTATAAAGAGGGACAGTCACAGTGCCGCTGGGCATTGATATTAAGGTAAACCTCTACTGTTTGATTTGTTATAATTGTAAAGCATTACTGCACAGTAATTGTTTGTCTTTTTATTATTTACCTGCATTATTCCTTTCAGAGCAGAGGTGTCAGTTGAGGGTTGGACTGTAAGGTCATCCTGCCTGAGCTCAGTGCCACAAAGACACATTCAAAATCCTAAATCTGCTGTTAGGATCATATTAAAGAAAACAAAAGGTTTTATTAACTGAACATTTTATTCTGTTTGGTAGCCCAGATATTAACCTTGAACACAGGCAGGAGACAAGTCTTCCTCTATAAAGACCATACAGACTGACACTGGACTGACATGTCTGCACTGACAGACATGAGGACCCTAACAGAGAAAAGCTAATGGAACTGTCTGCACTGACATGGAAAGAATATAAGTGAATGACAGCACTCACACCTATCTCTGAGATTAAAGAGTGCCATGTTATAACAACCTAAGGAGAATATGTCCCCATAAGGGTGAAGTGACAGTCTCTTACTAGCTTCCAGATCTCACTTATATTTACCTTCACCATGCTTCCCCACTGTTCCACTGCTTTATAAATATATATGCTTTATAATATATATTGTAAATATCCAAAGCTTCCAAGCATAGGGGGGGCATGAAACCTCTTCCAAGTATGCAGTGCTCAGGACTGAGCGGGCAGTCGCCAGTTCCGAAGGCTGTTACCTGAACAGGGGGACTATGTTTTCTAGCCTGTGTAAGCTGGAACATCATGACAAATGAAGCTTACATAGTAAGAGTTAGGACTGCAGAGCAGGGGAGTGCAGGGAAGGTCAATATTTTAGAAGGTTGGGGGAAGAGACTGAATGAGCAAAGTGACAGTCTGTTTAGCATTGCAGATTGAGAGTGTTACTGGTTCTCTTTAAATTAGTTTAGTCTGTATTTAGTTATAAGCAGAGAGACTGCACTTTAACAATGGGTCTTGGGGCCATTTATAGAAGATTTCTTGGTTTGACTGGTTAAAGCAGTATTAAACCCAAAAGCAAACAGTTAATAAATTGCAGCTTACCGATTCTTAGATATGATGGCTCCATTATTTTCCCTTTTTTAGGCTTTCTTCTATTTTCATCTGGTGATCCATCTAGCAAGTCAGTTTTTCAAAAGCTCAAGCCCTCCAGCAGAATGTATTAGCTTACATGGATGAGACAAACCATTTAACACTGGCAGGGGTAGTTAAAATGATCAGCTTTTATTTATTCATGTGAAACCTCTAGGCCCCTTTCACATGGGCGTACTCTGCCAAGCAGACCCACCTGCTCAATGGGGGATCTGACCCACTGATCCCCGCTGAGCAGGCAGATGACATGTCCATGTCTGCTCCACTTGTACGCCTGTCCCTTTACATCTAGCTGTCATTCAATCCTATCCACTAGGCAGAGGGGGAATGGATCCCTTATCCATCTCTTTTTAGAGGATCGGATGCCGGTGGTTGTAAATGGACACATGTCTGCTTACATTCACCTCTACATAGAGAACAATGGATGGTCCGATCAGGTCCGCCTGAAAAATGGACAGTTGGACCCAATTGGTCCATCCGTGTGAAAGGGGCCTTATCCCAAAGGAAATAACTGATTGCTGTAACTGATTATAAAGTGTGAACTGGAGTTTGGCTTCAATTAGTTACTGTTTTTAAATCTACCAATACATTTAACACTCCCCTCCTCCAAGACTGGCAATGCTGCCTGCTGTGCCTCCTGTGCTCATTCATCCAGAGTGGGGGCACTCTAATACAGGAGGTATGTTACTGGTCAGATCATCACGTGAAAACAGAGGGGGGAAAAAGCATAAAAAAAGAAAAGGAATGCAGCCACCACATACAGTGCATCCAGAAAGTATTCACAGCGCTTAACGTTTGCCACATTTTGTTATGTTACAGCCTTATTCCAAAATGGATTAAATTCATGTTTTTCCTCAATATTCTACAAACAATATCCCACAATGACAATGTGAAAGAAGTTCATTTTAAAATCTTTGCAATTTATTAAAAATGAAAAAAAAACACACATGTACATAAGTATTCACAGCCTTTAATCAATACTTTTGTTGAAGCGCCTTTAGCACCAATTACAGCCTCAAGTCATTTTGAGTACGATGCTACAAGCTTGGTACCCCTATTTTGGGCAATTTCTCCCATTCTTCTTTGCAGTACCTCTCAAGCTCCATCAGGTTGGATAAGGAGCGTTGGTACACAGCCATTTTCAAATCCCTCCAGAGATGTTCAATCGGGTTCAAGTCTGGGCTCTGGCTGGGCCACCCCAGGACATTCACAGAGTTGGCCTGTAGCCACTCCTTTGTTATGTGGGCTGTGTGCTTAGGGTCATTGTCATGTTGAAAGATGAACCATCGCCCCAGTCTAAGGTCCAGTGCGCTCTGGAACAGGTTTTCATCAAGTATGTCTCTGTACATTGCTGCATTCATCTTTCCTTCGATCCTGACTAGTCTCCCAGTTCCTGCCGCTGAAAAACATCCCCAGAGCATGATGCTGCCACCATCATGCTTCACTATAGGGATGGTATTGGCCAAGTGGTGAGCGGTGCCTGGTTTCCTCCAGACATGACGCTTGGCATTAAGGCCAATGAGTTAAATTTTTGTTTCATCAGACCAGAGAGTCCCTCAGGTGCCTTTTGGCACCCTCCAGGCGGGCTGCCATTTGCCTTTTACTGAGGAGTGGCTTCCGCCTGGGCACTCTACCATACAGGCCTGATTGGTGGAGTGCTGTAGAGATGGTTGTTCTTCTGGAAGGTTATCCTCTCTCCACAGAGAAACGCTGGAGCTCTTTCAGAGTGACCATTGGGTGCTTGGTTACCTCACTGGCTAAGTCCCTTCTCCCTCGATCATTCATATTGGCCGGGTGGCCTGCTCTAGGAAGATTCCTGGTGGTTCCAAACTTCTTCCATTTACAGATGATGGAGACCACTGTGCTCATTGGGGCCTTCAATGCTGCAGAAATTTTTCTGTACCCTTCTTTAGAACTGTGCCTTGATACAATCCTGTCTCAGAGGTCTACGGACAATTCCTTGGACTTCATGGCTTGATTTGTGCTCTGACATGCATTGTTAACTGTGGCACCTTATATATACAGGTTTATGCCTTTCCTAATCATGTCCAATCAACTGAATTTCCCACAGGTGAACTCCAATCAAGTTGTAGAAACATCTCAAGGATGATCAGTGGGAACAGGATGCACCAGAGCTGAATTTTGAGTGTCATGGCAAAGGCTGTGAATACTTATGTACATGTTTTTTTTTTCGTTTTTTATTTTTAATAAATTGCAAAGATTTCAAAACAAACTTCTTTCATGTTGTCATTATGGGGCATTGTTTGTAGAATGTTGAGGAAAAAAATTAATGTAATCAATTTTGGAATAAGGCTGTAACATAACAAAATGTGGCAAAAGTTAAGTGCTGTGAATACTTTCTGGATGCACTGTATAATGATTTATTAGCTGCAATATATTACATTTTTGGGTTTAATATCGCTTTTTAATGAGAAAATGCCTCTGTTAACCAGTAACACCTTACTGAAACAAAGTTTTGCTTTCTCATTCCAGGGAAATTTGGTTCGAAATCACTTTAACCAGTCCTAGAGTGTCACCACAGGGTCTCTTTTACAAAACAGGTCACCTGTAAAATAGGCATTTATATAATTCTCTTTCTGGCAGCTTGTGTAGTGAAAAGTCTGTTTCTCTGCACTCCAGCAGATGCAAGTATTCTACACTTCTGGGTGTGTGGAATACCTGCTCTCCTTCTGGCCGCTGTGGTTCCTTCCACCTCTCTGAATCATTTTGTCATGTGATTTTCACAGAAGGTAACCTATGTTACTTAGCTTTAGGGCTTGATCCCCTAAATGCTACTTCAAGTACCCAAGAGTGAGAACAAGAGTGCTAACAAAAAGAGTAGGTGAAGATCTCCTGAACAAAACAGAATATTAACCACTTCCATCCCTATCCCTAGGATATGCTTAGATGCACTGATAAAAACCGGAGGCCAGAAGAAGCTACTGCATCAGGTGATCCCCAAAAAGATTGTCAGCGAGACGTGACACGAGAATCAGAGTGGGAGAGAGACGGTCACAGGGATCACCCAAAGGATGAGGGGGATAAGTGGAGTAAGAAGAAGAAGGCACAGCCTCCTCCTCCTATGACACATCCTTCTTCTCAGTCAACCTCTCGCTCTCTTGCAACCAAAGTGAGTGGCCTAATAAAAAAATAGATTCATATCCATAAATGTACACAGTTGCAAATTAAATTGTATTTTGTGTTTCTTCTTTTAACTTTGGTTTCTGAGAGTGAAGTCAGTTTTGCATGGAATGTTGTATACCTGCATTTTGCCACGCATGTTCATTATATTTTTGTCCCTTCTTAGTGGAAAGTGGGAGACCCTTGTAGTGCAGTTTGGTCAGAGGATGGATGTGTCTACCCTGCTACAGTAAAATCCATTGACAGAGAAAGCGGCACTTGTGTGGTCCAGTATGATGGCTATGGAAATACCGAGAGGCATCAGCTGGATGAAATAGTGTCTGTGGGGAGCAGTGGGGATAGCACCCCACCTGTCAAACAGGTGACTGAATCTTTTCTGTAGTACCAAACCGCTTACCCTAATGGACCGCACTGCCCAGTGTCTGTATTGCCACCTTAGTGCACCCTTCGTTTTACAATACATGTATATTTTCCCTGCTAGTTCAGTGATTACAGTTTCTAAGTTACATTTGTGGCTTCTTCTACTCCCTATAACAAATGATTATCACAGTTCACTCTAGTTGTGATACTTTGTTACCTTAGGGGGGTCATTTATAAAGTACAATGGAATGAGATTTGCATAAAACCATAGTTATGGAGTTGACCACTATTTTTTATATTTCAAACTGTGTTGACATGTCAACAGTTGTTAGCTTAGCTTGGATAGTATCTGTGAATGGGGTAAATCAGTTGGATTTAACGAATCATTAGGTCAACACTTATTAATTTAAAACAAGATATTGTAAAACAATTTTTGTCAAAGGGGTTGAATAGTGACAGTAAAAAAATTGTTTCATGATGTTGAGGGTAATTGATCCAAGGTTTTAACAGGTCTGTAAGTCATCATGAAAAATGAATGCAATTGGTGAATTCAAACAATGTTCACAAACTTGTTGGAAGGGTACCTGTTTTCTGGGACAGCACAAAAAATAGTCTCATTCTGCCGTTTATAAATGACCCTTTTGTGCATCTACTGTCTCCACCATCAGATTAATGAACAGCAAGAATTTTTCCAATTAACCTTCTTCCCGTCACCTCTGTCATTACAATGACCATTAATGCCAGGCATTTCCTCTCCGTATTAATAAATAAATCCAACCATTTACACCACTATGCTTACAATCTCTGCCAAGCCAGTTGTCCTTCCTGTTTCCACCAGGGCAGATACTGGATTGATTACCCCACCCCTCCCATTGCTTCCACTGTTATTCCTAGATAGTGTCAGATTTCCTCCTTTGTCAAGTTGTAGTTTCTCTACACACAGACGTTTTCATCTAATGGCAGATCTACTATTTTTCTTCTCTTTCTCTTTGAATTTTTCTATTTAAAATCTCTTATAACACCTACAAGTCCACAATCTCTCATTTTTTTCTCTCATATAGTGGAAGGTTGGTGACCGTTGTTCAGTGCAGTGGTCTGAGGATGGACAGCTATACTCAGCCGTTATTCGCTCTGTGGATGAGGTTTTGGGCACCTGTGTGGTGGTGTATGAGGGATATAACAATGAGGAGGAGCAGAACTTGGCTGATCTGATGCCTCCATCCAGACTCCCCGCACACACTCGCGGCAAGAAGCAGGCGAGTCCTGCACCTCTAGGACTGGATAGCTCAGGGGTACAGCCTGATATGTGTGGAACTGAGTGGTGTTTGGTGCCTGGACCATTTAGGGCTGTAAGAGGTAGAGGTTTAAATTTATTACCCTTGTGCTAATATTGGGGGTGGTAGCTGTGACACTTCTAAGACTTGAAGTAAAAAAAGTAAATCTTTGTGCATAGTATACAGAGAGACAGACGATGACTTCAGACATAGCATATAATATTATTGAGACTGACCAAAGAAATAGACTATTATCTACTTCTGCCTAATGGGGATAATATATGTTTAACCCTTTCATTGCCACCAAAAGAACCCATGCACAGCACGTCCAAATATTTGACAGGTTCATATCTGTGAAGAGTAAAAGATTAACAGCTCACATGCTAAAACTAACATCTGTTTGGATGCACAGGCAGCTTGTAAAGCACCAAAAAATTGTATTAAAAAGTATGTCCAGAATCACGACGAAAAGATACTGCAGTATGTTTCAGCCATGATGTTCTTTCTCTAGTCTTTTTCTATAGTTCACACACAAAGCAACTGCTCAAGAAAGGACATAATAGGGGAATTAACAAAGAGTGGCACAGGCTTTATGCCTGCACTACTTTTCTAAGCTGAGAAAACAGAGTAGATTCTGCTCCTGTTTAACAAAAAGGGCACTGGCCCCTCTGTAATTAGAAACAATGTGTTCTGTGCCGTGTTTGAGGAATACACAGCACAGAGAACAGTTCAGCTGGAGCTGCAGGAATCTTTGTTAATTCCCCTGAATGTCTCAAACATAAGTTGTTCTCTCGATAATCCTATGATTTTGCATGGATCTGTGATGCCAGATATACTTTCAAGATTTGCTTTGTTATACACACGTTTTTTGCTTCATTTCCTCTGGCTGGCAATCAAAGAGTTAAGACTATTAGGTGAGCAGACTGTGTTTGTTACTAGTACAAAAGGTGCAGGGGGAGACTGAGCATGATTCCTTAGAGGCTGGCTGGCTTTCACATGTAACAGCTTTGATTGGCAGGATGAGGAGGATACAGACTGGCTGTACACAAGGAGAAGTTCTACCTCTTCACCTGATCTATCACGTAATTGGAGGAAACAAGGGAAGAAGTCTGATTGGATGTATACTTTTCCACCACCTCCTCCGCCTCCCCCTCCACCACCTCCACCGTCATTACCTCCTCCTCCTCCACCCAAGGTGAGCATCCTACAGTATGTTTGGTTAAGAAAAACTTACCTTTGAATTCTAGTGAGATAAGCCTTTCACTTCTCTGAGACCTGCTAAAAGTAAATATTAAAAAAAAATGTAATTTCTTTATTTTAGGGCTGTTTTTGGCCACCACCTCCACCACCTGTGAGAGCTCACCTTCCTGCCTGGCACAATTGGCCCCCAGTAAGTGACTGCATTTCCTCTTCATTTATTAATTTGCCTTATTTAGTTTTCGGCTCCTAAAATGGTGTATTTTACTTTTGTCAGTCAGCTCCCCTCCCTCCACCACCGCCACCACCTCCTTTCTTCAGCACAGATTGGGAGGACTATGATGAAGAAGAGCAGGAAGATGAAGATGTCTTGGCTTGTATGCTGATGGCTTGGTATATGACTGGGTATCATACAGGCTTCTACAAGGTATCTATTTTTGCTGCCTTCTTAATGAATAGATAGTTAGATGAAAGTTCATTAAGATTAAAATGAACCTTTTGTTTTCGCCTATTGGGCAACAGGTTCTCTTTTAGAAATGTATGTTTACCTTATCTGCACTCGCCTTCTTTTTTAATCTACTGTCTTGCCACTTGAGTTCCTCTATACGTTTTTATTTGCTGAGCGAGTCAAAAATTAGAAAGAGCTATGCATATTTCCGTCTTCCCCATATGACAGCACTTAAGCCTGATGAGTGATCACTCTTTGAGCACTGCCTTTGGGGGATGCAGGGAAGTGTCACATGTTCCTCCCCACTCATGCACAGGTACAGGGTATTTTTCAGGCAGTCTGGTATTGGGGGAGTGCAGAGAAAGTAGGTAATGACCACTTTTTTTTAAAGTGAACCTATTGCTTTCCTTAGTATGGGCACAGCAGATGTTTGTTTTAATGAGGAAATTAACTCTGGTTAACTATAGTAACTATAACTGTAGCTACCCCAAAGAACTGGACAACACTGGTTTTTTGAGTAAAAAAGAAGATCTGCTTATTAGGGAAACACACTGAATTTATACAGAAAACCATCAGATAAGAGCTAATCGCATGATCATAGACCATGCCCAGTCCGGCACTCACATAAGAATACATTATACATAGGAAGCCATATGTTACAATGATAGTTCTTTTTGGATGACTTGAAAACACAATAAAACACAGAGTTCTCCAGCCTATGGTTCTCCTGCAGCCCCAAGTCTGTGACAATACTCTCCCCTGTTCCATAGTCTGGCAGACCTGGCTAGATCTAATACGGGTCAGGTTGGGGATGTCCGGAAGCTATACTACAGTCAAAGGTCCGTTTGCCGGGAAAGTCCGTCTGTGTTTTCGTTTTGTTGTCCCGGCCTGTACTCCACAGTAAAGTTGTAAGGCTGCAGGGCAAGACTACCGCAAAAAGCATCCATTGTTCCAGGATACACGATTCAACCAAATCAAGGGGTTGTGGTCAGTGAGCACCATGAAGGATCGTCCATAGAGATAAGGATGAAGTTTAAGGGCCCACACTAGCGATAAGCTATCTTTTTCCACGGCTGCATACTCAACCTCTTGGGGTAGCAGCTTGCGACTGATGTAGGCAACAGGGTGCTCACCGCTGTCAGTACCCACTTGGCTTAGCACTGATCCTAACCTGAAGGTAGAGACATCTGTATGACACAAAAACGTTTGTTTGGGTCAGACTCAGCCAAGGCCAGAGCAGAAATTAAAGCATTTTTTAGGTGCTGGAAAGCATTCTCACACTTTGGGGACCACAGTACCTGACGGGGAAGATTCTTCTTGTTCAAGTCAGTCGGGGGTTTAGCTATCGTACTATAGTCAAGAACATACCTCCTATTGTACCCTGCAGTGCCTAGGAATGCCAAGACCTGGGTTTTCATCTGGGGGTGGGCTAGTTGGCAACTGCCTTAGCCGGTTTGGGGCACTGTTGCCCAAGGCACAACTGATGCCTGAGGTACTGAACCTCGGGCATCCCCTTGCTGCATTTTTCAGGCTTTAATGTTAGGCCACATCAGGGCTGTGGAACTAACACAGTTCCAACCTGGAGCAGATGTTCCTCCCAGGTATCCTACATCAAGCATCTCCATAATCTCCCTTCTCTTACTGACTTGGGTACCCAGTAAGGTTCTCGGAATCTTCCCAGGCAAGAGAACATTTGGTGGCTATCTCCTCGGGCCTTTCCTGGTACGCTTTGAGCATGTTCACTTGAAAGGTCCGCCGGTCTCTTTCATCTGAGCACTTATCTGCCAGGTAGGTAGTGTTGCATACTTGATGCACTACCTTGTAGGGTCCCTGCCAAGTGGCCTGTAATTTGTCTGACTTGGTAGACTTGAGGGTAAGAACTTTCTGCCCTACAATCAAGTTGTGGTTTCGGGTGATACAATCAAACAGAGAGAACCCAGTAGATTCCTGCAGCACTTTCCGGTAAGCCAACAGGAGGTGCAGCAGAAATTTCTCCCAATCCCGTTGAGAAGTTGCGAACGTCTGAAGCAATTGCTTCAGCATTCCATTGAACCACTCACATAGTCTGTTAGTCTGGGGGTGAAAGGGAGAGATCTATAGAGTCTTAATTCCACAGCTGCTGGGTCAGGTCTGCAGTAAATTGAGTCCCTTGGTCCAAGATAATCTCCCAAGGGAAACCAACCCTGGCAAAGATCTAGGGCAGGGTCTTTGCCACTGTCTCCGCATGGATGTTTGTCAGGGAAATTGCCTCTGGGTAATGAGTAGCATAATCTACCACCATCAAGATATACTGTATCTCTTCCTGGAGGGACACGGTTGGGGTAACAGTCCTACCAGGTCTACAGCTACCTGGCTAAAGGGCTCAGCTATTATCAGTAGGAGGTACAAAGAAGCCTTAGATCAGTCACCGTTCTTTCCCACCCGCTGAATCACAGGTACGACAATTCTGTCCAAAGTCCCTGGTTATCCCTAGCCAGAAGAATAACTGAGTCGAACAATGAAGGGTTTTGTTAACTCCGAAGTGACCAGCTAAGGGAATGTCATGTCCGATGCTAAGCAGGTGCACCAATATTTCTGCGGCATGACCATCTGTTGCTTGGGCACAGGATGAGGTCTCTTCCATTCGGAAATGCAATACTGTAATCCCCGATCCCACTCTATCCGTTCCCTTTCTAATCCCCCGGGGTCTATTCCTGCCCTCTCCCGGTAATTAGCTAAGTTTAGGTCACAGAATATACAGTAACTGGATACTAACATTTATAGGTAAAGTTGATCCAGGGAATATCCGATTGCCTCTGGGGGGGATCAGGAAGGAATTTTTTTCCCCTGCAGGAGCAAATTGAATCATGCTATGCTGGGTTTTTTGCCTTCCTCTGGATCAACTGCGGGTGTAGGATTATAACTTTTTTTTTTTTTTTTTTTTTAATGGTTGAGCTGGATGGACTTTTGTGTTTTTTCAGCCAGACTAACTATGTAACTATGTAGGTCAGATAGTAGTTCCTGGGTAAAGTCAGTCGGGGTAGCTCAGGTAAGGGGTAGTTGTTAGGTCCCACCGTTGCCACCAAATGTGAGGGACTCTTGACACCCCAACTGGGTATCTCCACCAAGAAGCTGCTTCCCAAGCTCTGGAACACGAGACAAGTGACTATAGGTGTAGCTACCCCAAAGAACTAGACAACACCAGTTTTTGGAGTAAATAAGAACTGTTTTATTAGAGAAACACACTGAATTTATACAGAAAACCATCAGATAAGAGCTAATCATATTATCAAAGACAACGCCCACCCCACACAGTCTGGTGCACACATAGGATTTCATTATACGGAAGAAGCCATATGTTACAGTGATAGCATAAAAGTCAACTAGTGACCCGCTTCTGGATAACTTAGAAACACAATAAAACACAGAGTTCTCCGGGCAATGGTTCTTTTGCAGCTCCAAATTCATAACAGCAGTATTGCTAGTGGCCTCCTTGCAGCTGATCTTGATTTGCCATGTCCTGTTCTGCACTGTGTCTCTGTGTGGAGGTTGCCATCTTAGTAGAGGCGGGCCTTTTTTTCCTCATGTCAGTCAGCATGGAGAACATTGAGCAGCACAGTAGTGACATCACTCTAGATCTGGTGAGAATAACAGTTGGATGCAGCAGTGCATTACTGTAGTTCTCACACAGCAGATACACAGGTATGAGGCTGTAGGCACAGGATTACATAGGTACTCTCACATACCTGGAAGTGCACTGCTATTTTTCAGGAGGAATTTAATACAAACCTTCGTGTGCTGACATTTCTCGCTCACCAAAAGTTTCTGCGTTTTGTGGTAAAAGACTGGCATTTTCAGTTCGTGGCACTGGCCATGGCTCCTCGAGTATTAACAAAGGTTCTCGTTGCAGTGTTGGGGCTGCTCAGAACTCAGGGAGTATCAATCATGGGTTATCTAGACAATCTGTTACACATGGGCCAGTCTATTCCAAGCTTCAGGCAAGATGTGACCCTTACGGTATATATGATGGAACATCTTGGCTGAATGCACAACTTCGAGAAGTCCACCCTGGAGAAAGTACAAAGCCTGGAGTATTTGGGGATGGTCCTAGACACGGTTCAGGCAAAGGTATTTCTGCCTCCAGGGAAGTACTGTGCCCCAAGAGACAAGGTCTGCAGTTTAAGAAGTTGGTTTGGGGGGCTGTCCTGGAGGAAGCCACAGTCCAGGGGACTTGGTTTTCACAAGAGAGGATTCTACCCATCAATATTCTGGAAATTCGGGCAGTACAGTGTGCCCTGAGGTATTGGACATCCAGGCTTCGAGGTTGGCCAGTAAGGATTCAGTCCGAACATGCCACAATGGTTGCATACATCAACTTCCAAGGCAGCACCAGGAGCCAAAGAGCTCAGGAGGAAGTGAATCACATTTTGGCTTGGGCAGAAGGGCATGTTCCGAGTCTGTCAGCAGTGTTCATTCTGGGAATAGAGAAGTGGCAAGAGGATTATCTCAGTCGCAGTTAGTTCTGTGGGAATAGGCCTTGCATCCTGAGATTTCCGCTGCAATCTGACAGCGGTGGGGGTGCCCTGGGCATAGATCTGTTGGCTTCCAGATTAAACAACAAAGTCGACAGGTTTGTGTTTTCCCTTATTTATGTTTTTCCCCCGGTCCAGCTCCTGCCATGTCTCTTGTGCAGGATTCAAGAGGAATTAATTCCATTGATACTGATTGCCCCCACTTGGCCCAGAAGGACCTGGTACATGGACATAGTAAAGCTAGCAGTAGACAGTCCTTGGTCTCTGCCATACTGGCCAGAACTGCTGTCTCATTGACCTACTGTATATTGCACCCCTAAATTTGACATCATGGCTATTGAGGCCCAGACCCTGAAGGACAGGGGAGTGGTGGATTCAGTCATCCCCACAATGCTGAATGCTAGAAAGCTAGCTTCTAGGAACATTTATTACAGAATTTGGAAAGCTTACATTTCCTGGTGTGAGGTCCAGAAATGGCACCCGTGGAAATATGTGATTGGTAGGATCCTGTCTTTTCTTCAATCAGGTTTGGAGAAGTTGGCTATTGGTAGTATTAAAGGCTGGGTTTCTGGGTTGGCTATTTTTTTTTTCAGAGACCTATTGCATCTCACTCTTTTGGTTTGTACATTTTTACAAGGAGTAATGCGTATAGTGCTTCCTGCCAGACAGCCTTTGTGTCCTTGGGACCTTAACGTGATCTTGGCAGTGTTGCAGAAACCACCATTTAAGGGACAGTTCACACTATAGAAATGCAGTCCAGATGAGTTCCAGTGCATTTTTTTATGTGTTTTTGCTGCATTTCGGTGCATTTTTGATGCGTTCCAGTTCATTTTTCCTTTTTCTTAAATTTAAAGATACATGTGCGTTCCAGTGCGTTTTTGGTGTGTTCCAGTGCGTTTTTGATGCATTTTACAGCGTTCCAGTACAGTTCTGTGCCGGAAAAATGCAGCCTGTTCTACTTTTTTTTACTGCATACGGAATGCACTGGAACTGCAAGCACTGATGTGAAATATGACATTGACAACCATATAACCTACTCTGTGTGTTTTGGATGCAGAAAAAACACACTGAAACACACTGAAACGCATATAGTGTGAACTGGCCCTGAGCCTATTAGGGAATTTCCGCTGGTCCTGTAGACTCATAAAGTTCTGTTTCTAGTAGTAAGCTGGCAGCTCTTTTTTGTAGACTACCATTTCTGGTTTTACATCAAGTGAGGTAGTGTTGCGGGCCTCATCTGTTTGGCAATGGTGGTTCATAGTTTTCATTTAAATCAGGATGTTATCCTGCCTTTATTCTTCCCTAGGCCTCAGTCAGCAAGAGAAAGAGATCTTTGCATACCCTGGATGTGGTAGGGACTGTAAGGGTCTTCCTGAGAATGATGGCGCAAATCGGATTCTATGTTTGTGCTGCCAGATGGGCCCAGGAAAGGGCAGGTGGCATCCAAAGTAACTATTTCTCATTGGATTCGCCAGTTAATCCTTCAAGCCTATGGTTTGAAAGATAAGATAAGATCCCACCATTTCGGGTGAGAGCACACACTACCAGGAGTGTGGGGACATCTTGGGTGATCCGCCACCAGGCGTCAGTTGCAAGGCTGCTACATGGTCTTCGGTTCACACATTCACAAGGTTCTACAAGGTGGATATGAGGGCCACGGAGGATTCTGCCTTTGGCCACACGAACACCTGAAAGGTCCTTGGGGATTGATGGCAGTGGCTATTATGGTGTCACCCACCCCTCATATTTTTTTATTTTTTTTTTGCTTTAGGACATCCCACATGGTCATAAATAGCCTGCTCTGTGTCCCATGATGTATAATAAAGAAAATTGGATTTTATTCTACATACTGGAAGGTTTTTTTACCTTAATGCATGTAAAAAAGAACCTTATGACTGTAGAGCCACTTTGACAACTTCAATACAGGGCACATTTACCCCCTTCCTGCCCAGGCCAATTTTCAGCTTTTGGCAATCTCACAGAATAACAATTGCGCGGTCATGGAACACTGTACACAAACTAAATTTTTATCATTTTTTTCATACAAATGAGTTTTCTTTTCGTGGTATTTAATAACCACTGGGTTTTTAATTGTTTTGGTAAATTAACAAAAAAATACTGAAAATTTTGAAAAAGACATGTTTTTCTTTGTTTCTGTTATAAAATTTTGCAAATAAATAGCTGTTCTTCATAAATTTAGGTCAAAATGTATTCTGCTACATTTGTTTCATTAAAATAACCCAAATTATTTAGTCTGTAGGTAAGTTATAGAGTCCACAAACTATGGTATATATCTGAAAATTGATCAGTCCTGATGTACTGACGGAACAGATCTCCTTTCTTGAGGCCCAAAAATGTCAGGACAGTACAGACATCCCCCAAATGACCCCTTTGTGGAAAGTAGACAGTCTGCGATATTTAGTAAAAGGCATGGCGAGTTTTTTGAAGTTGTAATTATTTGTCATAGTTTTTGGAAAATGGAGAAATGAAAAAAATACATTTCATAATTTTTTTTTTCCCCACATACTGTCACCATGCAGTACAGCGTCATCTTATAACTGGTGTGGTGTTGATCGTGCGGGAAAAAAAAAAAACTATACACTATATTGCCGAGAGTATTGGGATGCCTGCCTTTGATGGCTGACAAGGCACTGATGTTGGACGAGAAGGCCTGGATCGCAATCTTCACTCTAATTCATCCCAAAGGTGTTCTATCAGTTTGAGGTCCAGATTCTGTGCAGGCCAGTCAAGTTCCTCCACCCCAAACTCGCTCATCCATGTCTTTATGGACCTTGCTTTGTGCACTGGTGCGCAGTCATGTTGGAACAGGAAGGAGCCATCCCCAAACCGTTCCCACAAAGTTGGGAGCATGAAATTGTCCAAAATGTCTTGGTATGCTGACGCCTTAAGAGCTCCCTTCACTGGAACTAAGGAGCCAAGCCCAACCCCTGAGAAACAACCCCACCCCATAATCCCCCCCTCCACCAAACTTTACACTTGGCACAATGCAGTCAGGCAAGTACCGTTCTCCTGGCACCCGCCAAACCCTGACACAGCCATCGGATTTCCAGACAGAAAAGTGTGATTTTTCATTTCAGAAAATATGTCTCCACTGCTCTACAGTCCAGTTGCGGCATGCTTTACACCACTGCATCTGACGCTTTGCATTACACTAAGGCTTGGATGAAGCTGCTCGGCCATGGAAACCCATTCCATGAAGCTCTCTACACACTGTTGTTGTGCTAATCTGAAGGCCGCATGAAGTTTGGAAGTCTTTAGCTCTGCAGACAGTCATGTGACCTGCTGTGATTGGTCACAGCAGTCACATGGTACCAGCAACAGGCCATTACACAGATCGGTCATCGGCTGTGTCCTTGACAACCGGTGACAGATCTTGCCGCAGTGCAGCCCTATGGGCGCATGCAAAGCTGCGATCTGGGAGGACATCATACGACGCCCACCTGGATTGATGAGAGTCCCGCTCAGCCGTTATTTTCCTATAGGCTGGGCGGGAACTGGTTAAAGGCTAGGAAACCCACATCTCCCAAAATCTACAATCGCAACTTCATAATTTTTATGCTCTGTGTGAGGTGAGGAACTGTCATCCTAGTCCGCAGGACATATTTTATCTTTCCGCCAGCCATTCTGGGTCAAAGTCTGGCCTTGAGTATTATCAAGAGATATATCTCAGTCTTGGCTGTTTTGATTTAAAGGCCTCTGGCCTCTCACTTACTGGTTAAGGCCTTTGTACAGAACTGAGTTTACATCTCTCCTTCTGTCCAATCTCATGTGTCCCCTTGGGAATTTAGTCTTGTTCTCTCTGCTCTGCAATAGCCAACCTTAGAACCTATCAAAGATACTCAGTTGTCTGACCTTACATGTAGGTGTTTCTTGTGGCTTTTCTTGTTGCTATCACATCTGATAAGAGTCTCTGAAAAAGTGGTGTTATTCTGTAAGGAGCCCTTCTTAGTGTTGCACAGGGACAAATCTGTGTTGAAGGTCTAAAGACCTCCTTCCTTCTGATGGTGGTCTCTGCCTTAATCAGTACATTGTCCTTCTTTCATCATGTCCTGCTGCGAATTATCCTAAGGAAATTTTCCTGCACTGTCTAGATGTAGTGTGTGCTATGAGAGTTTACCTCTCTGTCTCCTTTAGGAAATCAGATCTTTGCACTTCCTGAGGACTTCTCTATTTCTTTTGCCAAGTATCGTTAATAAATAGGATTCTTCCCTTCACTGGTACATTCTACCAGATCTGTTAGTGCTTAATGGGCTTTAACATCAGGTACTGTATCTATTTCTCAGATTTGCAAGGCTACCACCTGGGTGTCTGTTCATATGTTTAAGTTCTATCAGGAGGATGTCCAGGCATCTTTTGATACCATTTTCGGGCTGCTACAGGCTGCTTCCTGAGTTTATCAATTCTTCTTGACCTGTTTTGTTTTGTGGACCTGTTGGTGTTGTTTGCTGTGTTCCCACCTAATATTTGGACTGCTTTTTGACATCCAAGTCCGAACGATTTAGTTAAGTCTTTGTCCTGTAATGTACAATCAGCAAAGTAGGATTTGAGACTTTCTAGTAAAATCATCTTCAGTAATTTTGATATTTGTTTCCAGTCATTTGAATTATAGCT
Organism: Staurois parvus; assembly: GCF_062004578.1. NCBI lineage: Eukaryota > Metazoa > Chordata > Amphibia > Anura > Ranidae > Staurois > Staurois parvus. The sequence goes on from NW_028317849.1 coordinate 2,803,596, forward strand.
TCATATAACCCAGTGGTAATGTTTCTGTTCTGTACTGTATTTCAGGAAACAGATGTTATTTGTAAATTGAAAATCCTTATGTTCAGGGTACTGCTTAGGCACAATTACAATTCTAGATACTATCTATTATATAACAAATCTTCACTTTTCGAGTTTAGGTCCACTTTAAATGGTCAGTCAAGCACAATCAATATTTCATTTTGCAGGTAGATGCTGACAGTTTGAATCTCTCCCTGGCTTTTTAGTCTCCAGCAGAAAGACTTCTGTACCCGATTACTTACCAAAGCTGGATTAAAATAGAGATTATACAGACTCAATAATAGTGAAACCCTGTAGCAGGGTCTGTATAGGTCATTAGATCAAGCTGCTATATCTACAAATAAATTGATGCTACGCTACTGACATAAAAACTAACCCACCATCATTAACTAAATAAAAGACAAATAATAAACACCCAGCTGAGCAACTCACCTAGGGGTGAAAAAGGTGACCAATAACATCAATAGACGTCGCACATATAGATAACCAAACCTTCAGTGACAGTGAAAAATGAAATAAATTTAAAAACGTAAAGTAATAGCCCAGCTGAGCACCTCTCCTAAAACTGAAATATGTGACTGCACAGTGGATTTGTGGGAACGCAATTAGGTGCTTGCTGCAACTCGTAGATTAGTGACTGTCGGCGCAGGAGGGTTTTATCCATATTTGTAGATCAAACTGCTGCAGTCCCTGAGAGTTTGAAGAAGAGTTAGAAGAAAACCTCCTGTAACTAAAATGTCAGCTTGGTTTAACACATCCTTTGAAATTTGCAACTTGTCTACCAACAACTAGGTCTCTTTTTAGGGCCCATTCACACCAGAACGTGGGTCTTGAAACCTTTGTTCCATGCATGTTTTCTGAACCGTGTTCAAAATGCACTGGGTATGCAATCTGCTGCAACTGTCAATGTATTCCTAACAACACCCCAAACGCAGATAGCAAACGCAGTGCGTTTGTCTGTATTGGATCACTCGGTACTGCAGAACCATGCAATCTGTTAGCAGTGTGTTTTTAGAAGTAGTGCTTGCACTACTTTTGGTGTGATGCAGTGTGATTTTAGCCCATTCAAATGCATAGGCTGAAAATCTCATTGCACTGAATCACACAGGAATTGCATAAGAATGCCGATTTGCATTCCTGTGCGATTGCGGTGTGAACAGGCACTCGCTGTCGGATTAAAATGTTATTTGCAATAAATTAACTTAATGTGTAATGATAATATCAAATTTGTGTTTAAAAATGTTGTGTTCAATAGATTAGAATTACAAAATCTTTTAAATAAACAATTTGTTAGATTGAAAAAAGTCCATCTAGTTCAACCAATAAAAAAAACACACACACACAAATAGAAAACCTCTATATACATAATGTTATACTCACAGTTGATCAAGATGTAGGCAAAAAAAAAAAACAATAAACATGATACAATTCGCCACAGTGGGGGGAAAAAATTCCTCTATGATCTCAATTGCATATTCCTTGAACCAACTTTCCCTTTTGGTATTACCTCTAAATATTAATACCCAGTTATATTTTGTGCATTTTGGAATGCATTCAGCTCTTTTCTGCAACAATCTACTGAAATGGCCAGAACCAGTTTTTGAGGGAGGTTCTTCCACATTTTCACAGTTCTTACTGTGAATAAGCCTTTCTGTATGTGGGGGTTAAATCTCTTTTCCTCCAGTCGTAAAGAATGCGAAAAGAAAAAAGAAATTTAATAACTCTACACCAAATTCACAATATGGACCACTGATGTATTTATACATGTTGATCATATCCCCCTTAATCACCTCTTCTCAAGAGAAAATAAATTCAGTTCCTCTAATCTTCCCTCATAGCTGATCTCCTCGTATCAGTTTGGTTACCCTTCTCTGCACTTTCTACAGTTCGCCGATATGATTTTTATGAACTGGTACCCAAAACTGAACTGCATATTCTAGATTCAGGGGTCTCCAAACTTTCTGAACAAAGGGCCATTTTACTGTCCTTCAGACTTAAGTGGGGCCAGACTGTGGCCATTAGGAGTAGAAAAGGTACCAACGTCAGTGGGAATAAACAATGCCCAATTTTTGGTGTCATTGGGAGCAATTGTACCCCATCACTGGTGTCATTGGGCCCGATTGTTGGTTTCCCTTAGAGGAACTGTGATCCATCTTTGGTATCATTTGGAGGAACCATGTCCCATCATGTCATTGGAATTATGTCCCATTGTTGGTATTGGTGGATTAAAATAGTCCCCCTTGGACCAGAAAAGCAAGCAAGGGGCAGCCTCTGGCCCCGGGCTACAGTTTGGAAACCACTGTTCTGGATGAGGTCTTACTATTGATGTGTACAGGGGCAAAATGATGTCTGTTTCACTGGAGTCTATACCTCTTTTGATACAAGAAAGTATTTTGCTCTCTTTAGAAACTGCAGCTTGGTATTGCATGCTATCATTAAGTCTGTGATCCACTAGAACTCCCAAATCCTTCTCCACCATTGACTCCCCCAGCTGTTCTCCTCCTAGAATGTAAGATGCATGCATGTTTCTAGTGCCAAGTGCATAACTTGATATTTATCAACATTAAACCTCATTTACCACATAGCTGTCCAAGTAAAAAGTGCAAAGCTGGGAGAAAAAAAACAGCCAAACCTCTTAGTAAAAGAAGCACATATTACACATATTACACTTGTTTGGCACACAGTTAACCCCTTGATTACCCCTTCCCATCCAGTGTCATTTGTACAGTGACAATGTACAGTATTAGCACTGATCACTGTATTAGTGTCACTATTGATGTCAGTGTCAGTTAGTGTATCTCCCAGCCAGCGGCAGCTAGCTTGCCACACTATCACAGTCCCACTGTAAGTCGCTGATCCCCACTGTCACCAGTATAGTGTCATAGCTTCATAAATTCCACTATATATATACCATAGATTGTAGACACTATAACTTTCACACAAACCAATTAATATACACTTATTGGGATTTGTTTTTACCAAAGACATGTAGCAGAATACAAGGCCTACATTTATGAAGAAATTAGATTTTTTTTTATTGGATATGTTTTATAACAGAAAATAGAAAATGTTTTTTTTTGTGGTTTAAAGAACCCAGTGGTGATCAAATAGTGTTGCATGACCAAACAATTGCCAGTTAAAGTAGCACGGTGCTGAATAGAAAAACAATGCCCTGGTCATGATGGGGGTAAAACCTTCCAGTGGTCAAGTGGTTAAAGCATCTCCTATGGAAGCTTCAGGTTACTAAAGTTTGTCGCTGTTTCACAGTGCATGCAATTTTAAGGCTTGACATGTTGAGTGTCTTATTGATGAGGTGCAACCTTATCTTTTATATTTTACAAAACAAATTGGGTATTGTACTGCATTTTTTGTGATCCAAAAATTAACTTTAGCATATTTTTTAAATACTTATATTTTTTAAAAATTCTGAGCTTGATAAAACCATTGTGCCAATATCGTGTGACATAAAAAGATTTTATTCTCCAGTTTCTGCTCTTGGAAAATATATAACATGTTGGGGGTTTTAAATAATCTTTGAGCCTAAAATTATTTTTTAAATGTGTGCAAAAAACACACGTAGGCCTCTTGCACACGGTACTGATGTTTGAGCATCGGCATTTCTGGATGTAATTTCAGGTGTTTATTTTGTGCGTATTTGCACATATTCACGTGTATGTGCAGTTACGTGTACAATTAATTCTTAAGTAAAATACAATAAAATGGGAGTAAACTCCCGTTTTTGCTTTGTACCTACAGGTAAACCTATGATCAGGCTTACCTGTAGGTACCATAAACATCTCTTAAACCTGCACGGTTTAGGAGATATTTACCTGTGTAGCTGCTGGTGACATCACCTGCGCATGCGCTCCAAAGGAACGGCATACTCATGCTGTTCCTTCAAGGCCCAGTGCCATAAACGCTGACTCCTGATCCAGTGGCTGCAGCCAGCGAACCCGGAAGAAGGCCAGGTCAAGATCGATTCCCTGTTAGCGGTGACAGGGCGCCGCTGGAGGAATCCGTTTCACAGGTAAGTCTGTCATAATGTGCTAGTATGCAGCGCATACTAGTACATTATCACTTTACCCTGTGGAGGGACCAGTTTGTTTTTTTTTCTGCAGCGGTTTACTACTGCCTTAATTTTTGTGTGCATATTTGCATGCATTTGTATGCACCAAAAAATTGGTGACTGGGAACGCAGATTTTTTTTAAAATCAAGAATATGCAGCATTTATTTACGCACCTGTGAATGCAGGCACATTGTAAACGAGCTGCATTTTAGATCTGTAAAAAAAAAACCACTACTGAGCCTTTTCAAGATGCAGTGTGTAAGATGCCTTTATAGTGCTTTTCTGAAAAACTGAAGTATGCTGGGATAGGGAGAGGTTATACCTGGCTGGCCAGTTACTTTTTAGTTTTCCAGTGTCCAGATCCTCCTGTAGCTAGCAGTATAGTATACAGCTAATGCTACTAAATTCTGTGTCCATTAACCTCTTGGCGCCGGCCGAATGTGCAGCCTCCAGGTATCTGGGACAAGATGCCCAGCAGTCGCACATTTGCGTTCTATTACAAAAACACATGTGCTGAGAGTGTGCGCCTTGCGCTCTCCCAGCACACACGTTCGGTGCTCACAGAAAGATCCGATCTCCTCTTTCGATCGGGACCTTTCCCGATCATGTGACCGATGTGACAGCGAATCACGGCGGTCACATGACCCTAAAACCCCGTCCCGCCTCCCGGCTTCTGGAACCCTTAAAGGGCCGGGAGGCGCCGGCGCCAATAAGGTAAAGGATAAGTTCACCTTTTGTTAAATAAATGCACATCTTTTTGCTGCTAAAAAATGTGCATTTATTATTTTATTTACATTGCAACCCTTAAAGCACTGCACCTGTGATCAGCAGATCTTGGGTGCAATGCCAGAATTGTGCAGACTCTCATTAGGCTGTCTGCCAGTACCTCCTGAAATGGGAGGCAGTTACTGAATAGCAGGAAGAATCGATCAGCTATGAGAGAGCTTGTCAGCTGCAATGGCTGATGGCACTTGTAGTCTAATTCATTACAAGTAACTGTGAATGAATGATGTTGCCTTGTGTCAAATTGTGACAACAGATGCATAGAGTGCGTTGGAGTACGCGCTACATATTACACCCTAAATGTAACATGCTCCTAAAGGTGAACTTATCCTTTAATGAACTTAAAAAAAACGGAATCCTGTTCCTAGATTAAATATAAGGGCACTGATGTTTTCTGTATATTGCATGTTAAGGTGAGATTATTTCTGATTTTAATTCTGCATGTTCACTGCTTTTTGCATTTTAGTCTGTATGCTGTATATGAAAAGCAGACCGCTTTCCTGAGGTGTTATGCTTACTTTCAGTACTTGCAATCAGCAGGGACCTCTGCTGGCTAGTATTGGGAAAAATATTTTCTTGGAAATATTACAGTTCAAACCAATATTAATATCTAGTTGGCAGAGTTTCAATTTTGATATGGAAAAAAGTAATGACAAGTGAACAGTTGTTTTATTAGGCAGATTCAGAATGGGCAAATGACACTTTCTTTGCTTGAATATAGTAGCTCTGTTGCATAGAGAATCTCATGTTTCAAGAATCTTCTAGACCTTGCGATTAATACACAGCAGGACTATCTGTAGATAGGTCAAGTGTCATCTTGTGAAAAATAATTAAAAATGTAGTTCTCTCAATTTCTCATTTAACCAATTTACAGATAGGGGTGATTGCAATTCTGAACTGCATTTTAGTTAATGAGGCGGTAAAAGGTTTAATATGCAATGGCAGTAAAAGAGTTAATACAGGTTGAAAGGGTGGGCGGGAAGGGTGGCTGCCCTGGGCACAATGGTTTACTGTAGGGATTGGGAAGCTTTCTTTCTGTTGCAAGGCTGACAGGAGTAGCGATAACAGCATCACTACTTCTGTCAGCCCAGTGCTGGGAGCAGTGAGGAGAGCAGAGAAAAGCTGGGACATGGTGCAGGCTGTGTTCTCACTCCCCCTCCTCCTTCTTGCCAATTAACAAGCAGGTGGTGATGTTCACAAACACACAGGAGCTGTGCTAACAGGAAAGAGGTTGGGGATATAGAGCACAGCACACACGCAGAAGTGTCCAGGATAGAGCCGGGAGTGGAGAGCCATCAATACAAGAATGTGCCCAGTATGAAAACTGAACTGCACAGTGATTGTGGCAAGTGAGTGACTGCTGGGAATATGATCCCATAAACTTGCGCATCATTAATGGGGGTGGGGCACAGGTTGGCATCTCTGCCCTGGGCGCTGGATGACCTTGTCCCGGCACTAGTTTAATATGTACAGTTTTGAAGAAAGGAGGCAAAGCAACACGTGAATTTGAATTAAATATATTAACCTCTTGGCGCCGGCCGCACGCAATTGTGCGGCCTCCTGACGTCTGGGCCTTGACGCCGAGCAGCCGCACATTTGCGTGCAATTAAGAAAAACGTGCTGAGAGCGCGTGCCCTGTGCGCTGCCAGCACACATGTCCGGTACTCACGGAAAGGTCCCGATCTCCTCTTTCGATCGGGACCTTTCCTGATCATGTGACTGCCGTGATGGCGAATCACGGCGGTCACATGACCCTAAAACCCCGCCACGCCTCCCGGCTTCTGAAACCCTTAAAGGGCTGGGAGGCGCTGGAGCCAAGGGGTTAAGGGTCTCATTAAGGGGGACATGACCCCAAAGCAGCAGGAGGAAAGTTTAAAACTTACCTTAGAAAGTATTTTTCTGAAAGAGTAGTTAATGCCTGGAAAACACTTCCAGTAGAGGTAGTGAGTCAGCCAGGCAACAGTAAGTGAATATTAACAGTAAAAGTTAAAGTAAGCATAAAGGTATACTTAGTAAAAAATGTTCTATGTTTCTGTAAATTATTATTATTATTATTCTACAGGATATATACTGTATAACACCAGCAGCGCTTTACAAAATAAAAAGCAACAGTATAGTTACAATACAATTCCAGCCTATAAAAGCTAATATTGATTCCATGTATAATTCCAATCCTTTTTGTGTGCATGCCTTTCTGTGAAGAACTTACTCATCATTTGTATTCCAGGGCCTGAAGCAAGGACGAGCTGAAGCTTTGAGACCCAATCTTAAAAAAGGACCTAGAAGAAAATAACATGAAAAGGTAGCCATCACACTGATAGAAGAGTAAATGATCATTATCTACAGTAGAAAATGTATCATTAAATGCAGTTGAAAATGTAATAATAATCTTGAAGTGATGTATACCAATTTTGGACTGGAAGCCTCCATATTATCTGCAGCAACATATTGTTAAACATATGGACAAGTCAAACGTTGTAATATTCAGAATGCTTACGGGCACTTAATTATCATTGTTCTGCTATTCTTTGTGGACTATATGAAGATTCTGAGTTAAATAAAGAATTACAACAACAACAAAAAAAACCCCACATACATATGGATAGCTCTTTTTTGCTGGGAACAAAAAAGTTAAGCACTTTACAAAAGATATTGGCTTATATACAGTATAAGCTAATACCCCTAAGGTTAAACAGATTGTTCAAATCTCCCCCAAAACATATCCCTTTGTCTACCCCATTGGTTAACTAAGGTCATTCAATTCCTTGACTCCAAGTTCTGCAGTATTAGGCTAGACATACATACAAGAGATGTCTCTTGTTCAGTTCCATGGGTTGTGACAGGTTCTCTTCAAAGAGACATCAGGGTTCTTTTTGACCCCTGATGTCTCACCTGCCCTCCATTGCAACTAATGGAGTGCAAGCCATGCCCCTTTAGTTTCTTCCCTGGCCTCTGTGGCAAGTGACAGCTGAACCCAGAAACTATCTATTACACCTTGCTTCTGAGTTCTTACTAGGTAGGGTAGATGGCTTGTCTCTCTCCCCATTACTGGGCAGCACATGCTATGGGGTACCTGGGCCCGCAGTTGGGGGCGCAGAGCCTGGAAAACATGGCCGGACTGTGCTCGAGGGGGAATGTACAAGTGGGGTGTGAGTATACTGGGGGTGCATGGAAGTGATCGGCATCACACATTAGCTATAGCAACTGAGGGTGTGTTTAAACACCCAGTCTGCATCCCCTATCCCACCACTGCTGCAGACATACAGTTGTGCTCAAAAGTTTGCATACCCTGGCAGAAATCGTGAAATTTTGGCATGGATATTGAAAATATGACTGATCATGCCAAAAAGCTGTCTTTTATATAAGGATAGTGATCATATGAAGCCATTTATCACATAATTGTTTGGCTCCTTTTTAATCATAACAGAAATCGTCCAAATGGCTCCAAAAGTTTACATACCCTGGAATGTTTGGTCTTGGTACAGACGAAGGTGACGCACACAGGTTAAAAAGACAATTAAAGGTTCATTTCCGACATCTGTGGCTTTTTAAACTGCAATTGGTGTCAAATAAAAGACAGTTTTTTGCCAAAATTTCACAATTTATGCCAGGGGATGCAAACTTACAAGCATAGCTGTATGCCTTATACGGTGCTAGTGGTTAAAGGGTTTAATTGTTGTGTTTGGATACAGTGTAAATGTAGAAATCTGTATAGAATTTGCCTGGGTTGGAGGGAATTTATGGGAATGCAAAGATGATTTAACCACATTTTTATAGAGAAAAGCAACTGTTCCTGAGATGATAATCTTACGTTGTGATTTATTATTTTCTGTTAATTGCTGTTTTTTTTTTTTTGCTCCAGGATGAAAGGATTATCTCTCCCATGGAGAAGGCAGGACACTTCGCTACGTTTCTCTTTTCCCCTTGGACAGCCTCCTCCACTGCCCTCTCCCTATTTCATGACATCTGCTCACACATGTTGAGAGACCCACATACAGAGATATTAAATGATATAATAATAAAATGTTTCCAGTTTATTGACATATTCTATTTATCATGTACACAGCTATTATATTTTTCCTTTCTCTTTTACTGACAAAAATGATAAATTTATCTGAGTATTAAACCAACTTTGCAACAAAATAAAAAAAAAAAGATTAACAGGGTAAAATAAAATCAATGGTGAAAATGCTTTGTAAAGCTTCTTAATGGAATGTTATTAGATGATGTGATATAGGTCAGTATTAGATTGCGGTAAAGTGTAGATCAGAAACTATATACAACTCAGTCTATTCCATCTAAATACTCACAAAACAAGGCTCCATGCACGCTATGCGTTTTGATAACGCTGGTAACGTTAGCTGTGTAAAGTCATGTTAAAAACATGAGTTTTTCAGTTTTCTATAGCTTTTTTGCATTAGCGTTTAGCAGCGCTTTCCCATGTTTTGAGTTTTTTAGCGTTTTTTTTTAACCAAACAAAATGTTTTTTTTTGGTCAAAAAATGTCCAAAAACGCTGGTTTGCTGTGTTTTACCGCGGTATACAGTTTTTACAGCTAAAAAAACTCCTCTAGAAACCCAGTAGTCCTGAGTTTTTTTTCCAGCCAAAAAACGTCCCTACTAAAAAAATGTTGATTACAGTCTGTGTGCATGGACACATAGGATAACATGCTGGGGGGTTTACTAGCTGTAGAAAAAAAATGCCAAAAACAGCAGCTGTAAAAACGTCAAGTGTGCATGAGGACTAAAATTGTTGAGGCTGATTTTGCTATGCATATTTAGACTGAAGCAGTAAGAATCGCTGTCTTATTCTGGCACAGAGGTTTTGTCTTTGGAGCAAAGGATCTTGGGGCAGGTGGGTGACTATGCAAACCAGTATTTGGTAATTAACTAACTAGTGGAGATCCTAGGTGGCCCAATATTTTGTGTTGACCACCACCAATATATATTACCTTACATCATTCTGCCCAGTTTGAAATTGGGGTATTTTTTCAAAAGGTCAGTACATGTAAAACACTACAGAACGTATTATAAATGACAAATTGTATTATTCATTAGTAGTGCACCAAAATGAAAATTCTGGTACTGAAACCAAAAATTAAATTTCAAAATGCACTTGGCCAAAAAACGAAACCGAAATGTGCAGTTTTTAAAAATGAATATATATATATATATTTTTTTAAAAAATGCACTTTGATTAAAAAAACAATATATACCCCAATTGTTTTCTAAAATATGAAAGAGGATGTTACGGCGAGTAAATAGATACCCAACATGTCATGCTTTAAAATTGCACACGCTTATAGAATGGCATCAAACTGCGGTACTTAAAAATCTCCATAGGTGATGCTTTAAAAATGTCTGCAGATTAGCAGTGTAACGTTACAGAGGAGGTCTAGTGCTAGAATTACTGCTCTTGCTCCGACGTTCGTGGCGATACCTCACCTGTGTGGTTTGAACACCGTTTAGATATGTGGGCATGGCCTACGTTTGCATTCACCACTGTGTGTGAGGATGGGCACGTTAAACTTTTTTTTGTACATTTATTGAAATGTTTTTTTTAGCACTGTCCCTTTAAAAAATTTTTAATCACCTTTATTTTTTTCACAAGGAATGCATGCATCCCTTGTGATAGGAATAATTAGTGACAGGTCCTCTTTATGGAGAGATATGACATCAATAAGACTCCACATCTCTCCTCTGCAATGTAAAGCATTAGATCAAAAAAAGCATTGTTCTAGTGCTTTTACAAAAAAAATTAAAATTTCCCAGAACCAGAAGTGACATCGCTCCGGTCCTCCAAGGGCATAGAGATGAGTGGAGGCCATCTTTTCTTCACTAGCCCCCCCATCCCCCCAAAAAAAATATTAAATAAAAATGTACCTCTACAAAAAAAAAAGTTACAAAAAAAATAAATAAACATAGTAAGGGTAGATTTAGACATGCATCTAAATCAGCCCTTGCTTCTGAAACCTGATCCATGTTTGGATCCCGTTTCAGTGGCTACTGACTGGCAGTGAGGAAGCGTCCTGTTTTAACCCTATTTTACAAATAAATGCGCCTCAACCACATGCATTGCACGATGTTGCGGGGCATTTGCAGCGCTTCCTCACTGACATGAATGTTTAGTGTTCAGTGGACGTCATTGCTACATGTTGGGTAAACTTGCCACAGGCATGAAGCATCACGGCATCATCACCCTGTCCATTGCCTATTGCAGCTTAAGGGGGGCATTTGGCAGGCAGCAGAAACACTCAACTGCGCATTTTTGCCACCCTGCGTTCACACGGGCATACTACAGCGAGGCCATGTTTAGCTGCACGGGGATGCACAGGTGTTCTGTGCATCCCCATGAAGACAGTTCCATCCCTATCAATTGGGATGCAGCGGCTGCATCAAGACAGCCACTGCTCCCAAATTGACAGCCATGTGGGTATCTGTCCCTGAATTCACACTGCCTGGCAGCAAAAGGGTATGCTTCTCCTTTACTGTCTAATTGCGATGAAGGTGCAGAAACTAGACCTAATTGTATTGTTAACCCCTTGATGCTGGCGTCACACAAATATGCAGCCTCACAGAACTGGGCTTTTTTCCATGGGGCCACATATTTGCGTACCTGTCTTTGTGCTGGGAGCACGCCGCACTGCACGCGCCCAGCACAAAGACCACGGTGTCACTGAGAGCCCCGGGTCCTGTTCTAACGATCAGGACCCAGGACTCCTGATTCCAGGTCACACGATGTCTGTGATAGCCTCTGATTGGCTATCACAGTGATCAGTCACTGTACAGCCCGGCCCCTTGGTTTTTTTTTTCTTTCTATGAATGGAGGAGAGAGATACATTGTATCTCTCTAATTCCTGGCACAGAGGGAAAAAATAAAATAAAGAAAAAATACCTAGATCAAGGTTTGATCTAGTTCAGTGCCAGGGTAAGTGTTTTGGTCAGGGTCAAAGGTCAGGATTTTTATTTATTTTTAATTGGTGTTAGTGTCAGTATCAGTGTGTTTTAGCTAAACAAAAAAGAAAAAACAAAATTTGCACTATTGTTTCTGGGCTGTACAAACAGCAAATAAGATACACATATATATGGTATCGCTGCGATCATCAGATGGAGAATTTATTTTGGGTTTTCTTTGGTGGTAGGTTATGGTAGTAACAAAAAACACATAGCTAAATTTAAAAAAATGTTGGTTTTTTTTTACTATTTTGGGCCAGTTTTCCTTTGATAATAAAAAAAAAGTCAGGAGATATCCATTACCATTTACCACCAAATGAAAGCCCAATTTGTCCTGATAAAATCAAGGTATAATCCATCTGGATGTACAAAGTAGTTGTGATGATCTGTACGGTTTTACTAACACATGTCAAAGTTGTAAAATTGTGCTTCGGCATTAAGATTTGTTTTACCCTTAGGCGTGAAGGGGTTAAACTAAAGTAAAGAAATGTCAGGTTAATAACATGACTATGCTATGAGGTGGAACTGAGCCCAAAGAAGTCCCTATGTTATTCTATCAGAGGCTGTCTATGACCTAGTATACGTGTTATTAGGGTGTCTTTTGCTCTGTGTAATTCACCTTCAAGATCGTCTCCCTTGAAAAGAACCAAAATGCTAAAATACTGGCAGTGCTGTTAACCCCTTCACGCCTAAGGGTAAAACAAATCTAAATGCCTAAGCACAATTCTGCAACGTTGACGTGTTAGTAAAACCCTACATATCGTCACAACTACTTTGTACATCCAGGTGGATTATACCTTGTTTTTTTCAGGACAAATTGGGCTTTCATTTGGTGGTAAATGGTCATGGATAGCTCCTAATTTTTTTTTATTATTAAAGGAAAACTGGGCCAAAATAGTAAAAAAAATCATTTTTTTAAATTTAACTGTGTGTTTCTTGTTACGACCATAACCTACCACCAAAGAACAACTCAAAATACATTCTCCAGTTCTTGACGATCGCAGCGATACCATATATGTGTATGTTATTTGTTGTTTGTACCCGTAGTACAGTCCAAGAACAACAGTGCGCATTTTGTTTTTGTTTTTTTTTTTTTTTTTTATATAAAACACACTGTCACTGACATTAACACTAACTGACACTGATACCAATTTTTTTTTTTAAAAAAATCCTGACCTTTGACCCTGACCTTTGCCTTTGACCCTGACCTTGACCCAAACACTAACCCTGGTACTGAACTAGATCAAACCTTGATCTAGGTATTTTTCTTTATTTTTTCTTTTATTTTTTAATATTTATTTATCTTTTTTTTTTTTTTACAAACTTTTTTTTTCTCTCTCTGTGTCAGGAGTTCGACAGATACAATGTATCTCTCTTCTCCATTCATAGAGAGAGAGAGAAAACAAGGGGGCCGGACTGCACAGTGATCACTGTGATAGCCAATCAGAGGCTATCACAGTGATCACGTGACCCGGAATCGGGAGTCCCGGGTCCCGATCGTTAAAACGGGACCCGGGGCTCTCAGTGACACCGCGGTCTTGGTGCTTGGAGCGCGCCGAGCGGCGCGCTCCCAGCACAAAGACAGGTACGCAAATATGCGGCCCCACGGAAAAAAGCCCAGGTCCGTGAGGCCGCATATTTGTGTTACGTTGGCGTCAAGGGGTTAAGCTGGCCATACACTGTTAGTTTTTTTTTTAATTTTTTGTTCCCCCAGCAAGCTGAATGAAAAAAAAATTAACATAATTGTCAGGGCTCTGTCCTTGGTAGAGGAGACCTGCCACCCCTGCCAGTACCTTGCATGGCCGCAGAAGTTCACATCGGCTCCAAACGGCCTTTATAAGGAAGCCCTGCCCTACTCTCAGGTGCTGGTTGATCTCTGGCTTCCTAGTACCTTGTTCCTGTGCTATTGTGATCTGTGATTTCCTGATACTGACTCGGCTTGCTCTTGGACCTGTCTTCTCTGCTTAACCCCTGATCTGGCCTCGGCTTGGCTAACGGATATCCCCTCTTTGCTCCTCTGTGTATGAGCTCGGCTATCCCATCTGATTACGTCTGCTCTGATTTCCACCTAGTACCCGACCTCGGCTTTGAACTGGCTATCCTGTGATCCTCTGTTTCCTGGAAGGTTTGCATACCTCGCACAGGCACAACCTGTCTGCAGATCCCATCTCAGTGCATCAGCTGTGCTCCTGGGTGGACCACCAACAAGCACTCCTACAGGCGACCTGTGCTACTTTTGACCTGACTCCTGCTGTCCCACTCTCAGGGGAGTCTGGAACTTAGCCGCAAGGGAAGTCCTCTCTCCACTGGCCTCTAACACCAGGTACGTGATAATAATCTTCCATCCACACAAACGAGAAGGATGGCGGAAAGCCCCTCTCCACCAGGACATTGTATTCTGAAAGGGGCACCTGCTACTATCAGAATACACTGATTATAAGCTGCTGCCACTGAGCAAGAAACAATTTCAAGCATGGCATTCTGACAGAAGGCAATCAAATGATGTGCTGTATGAAATTCAATGGATCCCTGTTGAAATGTGTCTGGGAGACCATGCTTTAAAGCAAAGCTATAGAGAAAGAATAGACCAGCACTACTGTCTTTCTTCTGAAAATGTTTGTTGTATTAGCACAGTAATGTGATAGTTTTAAGTTTTTGGGGTTTTTTCGAGTTGTACAAAGAGATCACACAAACATTTCTATGTAAAATCAAACTGTAAGTAACATTTAATTACTGTAAATAATAACAGATAAAGATAAATGTATTCATATTGGAAAATGTAACAAGAATACTTAGCTATAGATGCCTTTTCGTCATGTATTCCCGCTTACGGCTTGGCACAATGATCAAACCAGGCGCATGCATTAACCGCTTCCCGACCACCCTACAGCACATATACTGCTACAGGGTGGCACGGGTGCACAAAATCACATATACTGTATATGCATATATATGCATTTCCGGGTAGGGGGCGTGCACGTGCCCTACCTGTGACGCTTTTTGCAGCCATGGCTTTCAATCACTGGGTCCCGGCCAGTGATTACTTGCCGGCGTCCGATGGTTGCCGAGCATCTCTGACAGGGATTAGAACTGTATGTAAACAATACAGTTCTGTCAGCTCGTGCATTACAGTGAAGCACACTGACACAAGAAAAACAGCATGCAGTTAACCCTTTGATTCCCCCTCATGTTAACCCCTTCCTGCCCAGTGCCCATAGTACAGTGTCAGTGCTTTTTGTTAGCACTGATCACTGTATTGGTGTCACTGGGGATGTCAGAGACACCAAGTCAGTTCCCCCCAGTGCCAGAATGCCCGCCGCAGTCCCGTTATAAATCGCTGATCGCCGCCATTACTGGTAAATTTCAGTATCTATACCGCCATTTGTAAACACTATAACTTTCACGTAAACCAATTAATTTACACGTATTGGGATTTTTTTAGCAAAGACGTAGCAGAATTAAATTTGGATGCAGCATTGCATGACCCCGCAATTGCCAAAGTAATGCAGTGCTGTAACGCAAAAAATGGCCTGGTCAGGAAGGGGGGTAAATCCTCAGGAAGGCAAGTGGTTAAGCAGCCCTGTGACGTGTTTTTGGGGTTGTATTCGATATGTGCAAAGAGAGATCACACAAATACTTATCAGTATAACATTTATTACAACTAATGGCAGATACAGATAAAGAAAATTTAAAAAGAATACTTAACTAAAGATGCTGTTTCTTCCACGGTCCCTCCATTATATGGCATGGCCGATGATCAGAACAGACACATGCTTAACGCAAGCTCTGGGTGGAGAGAAATATTTCCAATCTAACTGTGTGTTATATTTTCTTTATCTGTATCTGTCATTACTTGTAATAAATGTTATACTTATAAGTATTTGTGTGATCTCTCTTTGCACATATCGACTACAACCCCAAAACCCTAACAGAACAGGACGGGACTAGTTTATTCCACTTTTGGCTGTGGTATATACAGGACCAGTAGGGTAAGTAACGAGCAATTGTAAACACTGAATAGCAAGGAAGATAGCACACATTCCTGAAAGGGCTTGATCATTTGATTAGTTCGTATTGACATTCTTATAGTATTAAGTCAGCTAAGGGAACCAGACTTAAGATCCATTCTTATATGGTCCCTTAACCAGGTTTTAGAGGCATTCTTATACATCAAGGAAAAATTAATTTCTCCATCACTAGCTTTCCATGACAATCAGGAAAATAACAATGAAGTCAAAACTCCAAACGTGCTTAAAAGGAAGGTACTAATGCCACTGAATCAGCATGGCAGTTAGGGAACTAATATTCTCAAAAAGAGAGGTCAGCAATGGTAGCCTGCATTCTTCTTCTGTGAAGGTCTCCTTTAAGCCAACACTTAATAATCTGTTCACACACAATGTCAGTGTGGAAATCTGGACGTACTTTTTCGAGTCTGTTTACGTAGCCTCACAAACACCAAGTTCAGGGCCACTTTCTACCGGTATAATGATTCTATTCTTCTGATGACTGAGTGCCATTTTCACAATTTCTAAAAGGCAGTGTGTCAAGATCAGAAATAATAGGTGGGAGGAGAAATCTAGAGCACTGACGCATCATCCGCGACCCTGTTTTATTCCTCACTGGCAAGGCCACTTTGTGCAAACATTCACCCTTTCAGTATTCAGTTTCATATATTCTTCCTAAACATGTCATTTATTAGTAAGAAATGATGCATCTCTCTTACATGAATGTCATTACACTGCAAAATTAGGTTGGCAGATGTTATCATTATATCAGTAATAGCTCTGCTCAAGTGTAAACAAATGCAGATTGGTGAATTTGACAACATATCAGCCAAGGGAAATAAGAAGTCACGCCAAAGTGAGAATAGGTTTTCCAATTCAGATAAAAGGATAAACAGAATCATTGGAAAATGAAGGGCTTTTGCTACCCATACATTTTTAAAGTTTAAAAAATATTTGCAAATAGGAATGAAATTCAGATTTGGGTCAAGGGTCAAGGAAAGCACAGCCCAGTTGTAGTTCGTGGATCTGGAAAATGAATGCATAATTTCCCTCCCATAGAAACCATTTGGTAATAATGCGCTTCTTGGCTTTTGAACCTTGGACAAATCACTTAGAGGGGCCAATAAAGGGACGTTGACTAAGCCAGCCCCCCCCCCCACTATAAAGGTTGGATTTCCATATTGATGTCTTGCCTAGCTGTGTTAGGGAAAAGGATAGGAATGTCACGCTTACTCATAATGCAGGTGGTCAGGCACTATAACTGGCTTCTGTGCTCTTCACCTATAGCAGCCCAATTTACCATAAGTCAAGAAGGCCTACTGGTATTCAGTTGCCCTCAAAATGTATACACAATGCTATAGTGCCTGGCTACCATGCTGGGGCAGGTGCAAACTGACCTCAGCAAACAGGTACTTGCGGTTGGCAGACAGACAGAGTGGTTCAATGAGGCAACAAGGCAAGCAAAGTTCTGGATAGTCAGGGTCAGATCCATAGTCAAAAGGCAGGCAGAGTTCAGAGAGTAGTCGATATCTGATCCACGGTCATCAACAAGGGCATCTAAACAGTAGAGCAGGACAGGCAGTCTGAGCACATGTAACCAGCCGTATTGCAAGCATGAGACCATAGGCTTGGCTGGCTTCCATCAGGTTTGGTTTCCACCCAGACTGGCCACATCAATTACCTTGCGGGTGGACAGACAGACAGACAGACAGACAGACAGACAGACAGACAGACAGACAGACAGACAGACAGACAGACAGACAGGGATGCATCATAACCCAAACCAAGATGCTGGAATAAGACCAGCAGCTGTCAAAGTGTCAGGGCTTGACTTGAACCCGGAACGTCTGCTGTGTTTGGCAGTAACTCTTCTCACTGATCTACCGGGAATGCTGGACAGCACTCTGCCTGATCCATTGGACAATCCTGCCTTGTGCCTTATTTTCTGCTGAACCTTGGACTCTGCTCCTCCCATGAACTTCCTGATTTAAGCCAAGTCTTTGCACTTCCTGTTTGCCAGATTATTGTGCCTTCTTCAGCCAATATCCTGCTCTTGTCCCTCCTGCTGCCTCGTTGCTACAATCGTTACCGACCTTTAGCTTGTTTCTTGACCGTGCTTCTTCCCGATCCCAACCTGCAACCACTTGTTACCGACCTTTGGCTTGTTTATTGACTACACTTCTGTTTGATCCCTACCTGCTATTTTCACTACTGGACCCTGGTTTGCTCACTTCCTGGTGGGGCAATCCTGAGGACTGCAACCTGGTACTAGCACACAGCAAAACCCATCTCCACCATCAGGAGCTCTAGAGAATACCAGTTAGGGCTTAGACCCAGCACCTCAGGTGAGCACACGTCATCTGTCAGGGTGACCTGCTTGTAAACCATCCTGCTTGGTTGGTGGGATCTTTTCTGCTGCTATAGCTACTGGTCTCACCTGACCGTGACACAAAGAACAGGAGCGTTTACACACTCCTGACATGGAGGTTCTGCTGCTGACAAATAGCATAGGTTTATGTAGAGCTTGTAGGCATTAGTCATTTAAAGAAGATAGAAACTCTTAGGTAGCAAAATGCTGTGGATCTTGGGAAATTTGAGGAGGAAAGGATTTTTACATCTTAATGCTGCTGATGTGTGCAGGGCTGCTGTTAGAAACCACTGGGCTCCATACAGCCAACCTGACAGGGCCCCCTCCCCCCCAAAAAAACGCTGTTTACTTAGCTTCAGTTATGAATGAACACAGTGAGTGATCAGCACCAATCACCCATTGTGTTCATAAAGGAATGGGCTGGTAAATGTGACATATTTACTGAACCCTTGTAGCACCGCGGGGGTGGGGGTTTTGGGTGCGGAGGAGGGAAACACCCATCACCCTCCCTGCCCACATCAGATTCACCCAGCTGCCTGGGCCCCTCTGGCTGGTCTGGGCCCCATACAGAAGGACTGGTGGTACCCCCTTATCCACAGCCCTGGATGTGTGTGCTGCAGCTTCTTTACATGCACTACAGTCATCACAAGTTTCAGATGTTTTTCACAGGGCATACTTCCTAATTTTTGCTGCCTGCAATTGATTTTTTTTTTTTTTTGCAGTCCCTACAGAGCCTTTCCTTGTGTTCCTTTCAATGTACTACACTGAAAATCTGTTGCTGGTAATTTTTTACAGGGCATATTTCTAATTTTTGCTGGCTGCAATGGATTTTTCACAGCAGGACTCTGTGCACATGCACTACCTGTGTGCAGCAGCCCCCCCCCAAATACTCACCTAAGCCCCCTCTCAATCCAGCGATGTGCACTGGAGTCTCAGCTATCCTGGGAAGCTCTCTTCATTGGCTGAGATAGCAGCGGGAGCCGTTGGCTGCTGTCAATCACAGCCAGTGAGCCAATAAGAAGAGAGAGGGTGGGGCCAAGCCTCGGCTCCATGTGTGAATGGACACACAGAGCAGCTGGTGCCCCCATAGCAAATTTTTACACAATTTGCCTATAGCAAAGAATTACTTTGCTATAAGCAAGCATTTACCTGAATGACGTCGATTCATTCAGGGGTTTTTTTTTGTGCTTAGCTGTGATTTGGCCACAGCTAATCACATGACATGTGCATGTGATTAGCTGTGACCATTCACAGCTAGACACTAGTATACAATGGATGGCATGAATGAAGCCATCCATTGTATACAACTGTCATGTGACCTGCTGTGATTGGTCACAGCAGGTCACATGGTACCGGCAACGGGGCCAATACTCAGATCTGTCATCGGCCGTGTCCGAGGTACACAGCCGGTGAAAGATCGTGCCGCTGCACCGCTCTGCAGGAGCGCAATCTGCGCATTTGCGGGAGGACGCCATATGGCATCCACCCGGAATGCTGATGACATTTGCCGGCCGCCATCTGGCCATAGGGCGGGCGGAAAATGGTTAATATTCAAATAAAACTTCCCCCATCCATCCATGTCTCCATGTTTTTTTTTTTTTGCTGAGAAATAATTTTGATAAACATCCCCAGGCATTTCTTGCAGTGTCCATCTTGAGTAAGGGTAGACGATTCATGTAACATTTAATTGCTGGAATCCACCTACCCTTAGGCATTGACTGAGCTATGAACCCTCCCTTCCCTCCTGAAGGCTGCTGGGATGTATGATATCATTTGCTTAGGAATGGAAACCAGAAAGTAACTGAAGAAATGTTAAAAACATTTTCAACGTTAATACTAGCAGCATAAGGATTAAAAATAGACCATGTTGATTGAGAGAGTGCAGTTCCACTTTAAGTATCAAGACACTTGTCCATCCAGATGTGTGTGTGTTCAATATATATATATATATATATATATATATATATATATATATATATATATATAGGAAGAAACATCATATTATCTAAAAAAGGACTAAAAGGGAAGTTATAATCACATTATATATTTGGTTTGTTGTATTCTCTAACATCTCTATCATTATTTTTAGAAATGTGTATGTTATATTGTAGCCATAATCAAATAGTAGTCTAAGTATGCAAATGATTTTAAATCTTTTATGTGTATGATCAATATTTTATTTATGGACTGAAATGTATGAAACTCCACCGCTTTCCAGTTAAAAACTTTTCCATTTAAATGTTGTTATCACAAATTAGAAAGCTGTCAGACCCTCAAAGGCATGTCATGGTTTCAGGCTACCTAACATGGTTGAATCCTCTATAGAAAATGATTAATTTATCATAAAAAGATGAGTTAATATAAAGATGAGATGTTATAGAAAATTCATTTTCCCTTCAAACAAGTATAGACATTTTTAGTGCCACTCATTGGCCAAGTGAGCTAATGATTGTGTAAACACATGATCGAGTAGTATCCTGATCCACCAATAGGAAAGAAAATTACAATAATTATTGTATTGTCTAACTATATAAAAACAGCAAGTCAGGTGACAAAGAGATAGACATCATCTGAGACACATCATCTGGATCTGATCACACCGCCGCATCTACGACACACTTCCCAACTCCACCCATTGATTGGCAGCCATCTTGTGAGATTCTGATCCACAGCCATTTCAAAGCCTACCTAGTAGACTTGGACGGTAAATATAATATATTATTTTCTTGGTGATTTTTTTGCTTAAATTAATAGGCCAATTTCAATAATCCTTGCTGTAACTTTGTATTTCTGACACGATAACATAACCACTCAAGTTAGGTCATTTTTTAAAATGTATTTTTGTTATTATTTTTTCTTTGTCCATATTAGCGCACAGTTTTATGTATTTCAACGCTAATTCTTTCTGTAGGAGGATAACAGTCTGTCTCAATTTTAAGCAAATTCTTGCTTGCTCGGTTGTTATCATTGGCTATGCTGTCTACGAGGGGACATTAATTATTTAATTTAATCCAATATACAATATATACTCTGCTGTCACAGATCATTTTAGAGCATCATTGTAAATATCTTTGTGTCTGTGCATATCCCAATCTGACTATTATTTATGGTGTTTGTAAAGTGACTTCTGTCAAATAAATATTAATTTATTTTTGATAGTCTCAGTCCATACCTACACCCAATCTTATTGTGTTATTAAAAGATGTTCTGCATAGCAAAATAACGCAGGAATAATTAAGTCATTTAAATTATTTTTGTATTCGGGGCACTGTAGTTCACCTGTCAATTAAACAATCGATACAGCTGCCTAAATTAATCAGTCAGACATTCCCTGACAGTTCTATCAAGATTTGGCTGCACCATAGTCAATGGAGCTTTTTTAAGCAGCTTCCTACTGTACCGTGGCCCTGCTGGAAGGAAGACACAGGGCCGGCCTGTAATGTTGCTACCAGAACTGGATCCTGCTGTGTACATACTGCATGGCATGTAGTGCAATGCATGAAGTTAGTTTCAGTGTGCTTTACAGGTCCAGACCTGTGGTCTGCCTTGTGCAGAGCCTAGTCTTTGAAGACCCCTGCTTGGGTATGCCAATCGTGGAAGGCAAAGCCAGGAAGGGGCAATCCCCTTTTTCTTGCTATCAATGTGGTAAGAAAAGGACAGAAGACCTCTAAACATTCATCCTAGGATGCCCTGTTTTTGGTTGCCCCTTTAGGGATATGGGGAATGCTGTAAGTTTGTGGTAGTGTGATACTGAGATCAGGACTATGTGCTTAGTCCAGACAGCAATAACAGCATCCTTACATTTGCCTATGACCACTGTCAAGTGGACCTTCTATTGGCCTTCTAGTCTTTCTGGTCCCAACAAATCTCATACATGTGGGTTAAGAGTGTCTTTTCCCAGGGCTACAAGTTGGTGTTTCACACTCTACCTCCTTGTTTCATGCTCTCAAACATGTCAGATTCCCAGTCTTGACAAGTGGGTCTCCTGACTGCTGTGCAGAAGCTCTTGTCCCAGGAGGTCATCTCCCTGGTAAAACAGTGGAATGATTTCAACTTTTACTCTATATGAGTCCAAAGCTGAATGGAGAAGTTAAGCTCATTCTGGATTCTCAAATTGGTCCTGAAGGCTCAATAGTTTTGCATAAAAAATGCTAGACAAGTCATTACCTCTGGGGGATTTTCTGGCTTCCAAAGACATCAGGGATGCTTACCTGCACATTTTTATTCTTTTGCAAAACACCAATGCTGTCTCCAGTTTGTGGTGCGCAACCACCAGTATCAGTTTGTCTCCTTTCCATTTGGTCTGTATCTCCTGTCCCAAGGACCAATACTCTGCTTCCTGGTTACTGGCTTAAGCGGGATGGCTGTTAAACTCACAGTCCTGAGGGACTGGGGCCTGTCAGATTCCATCATCCTCATCGTCTTAAAAGGTAGGAAGTTGACTTCTTGCAAATCTACCATCACAAGCTGGAAAACTATTTTGCTTGGTTAGAGGCGAGTATGCTAGAAAGTACTCCTAAACCTATTTTGCTTGGTGTGAGGCAAGGATACTAGAATGTTCATGGGTGATATTCTATCATTTCTTCAGTCCCATCTAGACTAACATCTGGCTCTGAGTACCATCAAGGGACAAATTTTGGCCTTAGTCATTCTTTTTGGAGACCTCTTGCCTCTCATGCTCTAGTTAAAGTGCATTTAAAGGAAAAACCTTTTATTGTTGTTTTGGAAAAATATTGTGCTTAGTTCAAGGCAAGGCTGCCTTCGTGGGTCATATTTTATAGTTTCTCCAGTCCAGCCTGGACCAACATCTGGCTCTGAGTACCATCAAGGGACAATTCTTGGTCTTAGCCATTCATTTTCAGAGACCTCTGGCCTCTCACTGTATAATTAAAATACAACTAAAGACAAACCCTTTTTTGTTTGGGATGGAGTGCAGAGGGATTACAATGTCTGTCATGTTTGTATTGCTGTCTGTTCAACAAGTGTCTGTGTCTCTCCATTTGTCATGTTTACCATTACCACTAAAAATGAAAGTGAAAGACTCAAATTTTGGATTGTTTTAACAACAGGAATAGAGGGGAAATGTTCCAATGGGAACATTAGTTCTTGTGACAACCAGGGGTTCCCTTACATTGGAAGGATTTCCTCTCAATTCCTGTTTTTGCTTTAGAACAGGAAGTGAAGAGAAATCTCCCTAATGGGACACCGATGACCAAAAAAACTGACAGGGATTTTGACCCTCTCTTACTCTAATGAAATTTAAAAAAAAAAGTCTTACCCTTAGTTTTACGTTATGGCCTTTCTTCACAGTATAGCTAACATCTCTTCTAAAGTCCAATGGCCTTTCTTGTAACTATTACATCTGCAAGGAGAGACTCTGATTTAGCTGCCTTATCCTGTACGGTGCCTTTCTTATGCCGGCCATAGACGGTTCGAAAATCGGCCGATTTTTCGTCCGAAAGATTAATCAGCCAATTTTCGCACTGTTAGTGGGATACTTCGCATTTTTTCAACTTTTAGATTATCAGTCATGTTGGAAAATTTGTGGAAAATGACCGATTTTCGCTTCAATGATGGCCAAATCGCACGATGGTTCTTACTAAAAAAAATACGTGCATGAGCCGTGACAGAAGTTTTGCCTGTTATATGGGGTGATCTTTATGACTTTATGACTGGGAGTGCACGACAGTGCAGATCCTGGAGTCATGGAGGATCTCAGTGTATATGCTGCTGATGCCTGTCTTTGCAAGCCCAAGCGTGCAACTCTGCAAGGGAGGAGAGAAAGGAACTTGTTGAGTAGCACACAACTGCACCAAAAATACACAGATGTCTTGTGTGGCCACCAGGTTTGACTGAAGTGTAGTGCACTTGGTAAATTGTCAGGGAACTGTGCAATCTGCTGCTGGGATGTTGTGTGTGTGTGTGTGTGTGTGTGTGTGTGTGTGTGGCTCTGGGGGGGGTTTTGGTGTGGTGTCACTTTGACATTTAGTTCCTGGGCTCTTATTATCTATTGTTGGAGCTGTACATTGCTCTTTTCTCTGCGGTCTGCCAGGTTCAGTGCTGCCCTGGTGATCACTCTTCTTTCCATGCTACCCAGTTTGAAATTGCTTGTTGCAAGTTTGTATTCATTTATATTGGTGTATGCATTCGAAATGCAGGAGAAATGAGGAGTAACTGTGCAAAAATGTCTGTTCCAAGGACTTAACATGACATTAAAAATAGGTGTTTAAAATATGCAGAGAATTGACGCTCCTCTGGCTTCCACATAAACTTTGCCCTGCAAACCTGAGCCTGCTTATGCTACATGGTTTGAAAGTATGGGATTTAGTTAGATATTCAGGCAGCCTCATGTCCCCTTTCCTGCCTTTTTTGCCTATCATTAACAGTCCCCTATTTACCTAGATTAGCCTCAGGCATTTTCCTGGAGGGTCTCCCATAGGTTCACGCACGTGTGACATTTTCTGTCAACTCTGTCTTTTCCCATGTGGGCCAGGAAATGCATGAGGCCCCACAGTCGGAGTTTTTCTATTACCTTCATCTCCAACATTGTCATCTCCAACTTATCCCTTCCAGAAGATGCACTTTCAAAATGTCTGTCAACATTCTCCAGGGTTGTCGAGCCTCACTTCTACACGTCATGCTTTCTTTAACTCTATGCATCTTCTGTTCCTCTCTTGTATGTGACTCAGTGGAACAAGACTTCGCGGTTGAGGTAGAACAAGCGGACTGGAGCAAGGCCTGGTCTTCCATGGCAAAGTGTTCATTTAACACCACTACCCATGAAGCTGCATACGAAATGCTCCTGCGGTGGTACTGGGATCCAGCCCAGATTGCCCATGCCAATTCTAGTTACAGTGACTGCTGCTTTTGAGGTTATGACCATCATGGGGATGTTTTGCACACTTGGTGGACATGCCCACGCTTGACAGATTTTTGGTCTCAGGTCTTTGGCTTACTGTATACTTTGTTCCATCTGCTTGTCTGAAAGGATGCCAAATTTACTTCATTACATTGCCCCATCCAGGGACTGTTTGCTCGTCAGAAGAAATTAGCATCCTATTTATTTTTGTCAGCTAAGCAAATGATGATCCAGGCCTAGAACAAACCCAAAGTCTCTTTCCAGACCGTGAGAGACCACATGTCAGCTTTAATGCTCAATGAATACATAAGGAGCATCCTGAAGGATTTTTATGCCCAGTTTCTCAAAATCTGGGAACCTTGGCTCGAGAACACCTTTCCCTCACTTCCTCCAGCTAGCATTGGGCGTTCATGATTTCAATCTTTGACAGTTCCCGAGTCCATGTTTCCCTGGCTCCTTCCCTCCCTTCTTCCTTTTCCCTTGCCTTCCCTCCTTTCATTTTTTCTTTTCTCGTAGGGTCTCCTGTCCACCACCCTACTTCTTCTACATCTGAATTATTACATTATCGGGCAGTCTATTCCTTACGGTCAAATACCTTATGTCTTCAGGTTCCCTTCAGTTGGCTCACACCTACTGCGCCTTTATTAATATATTTACATGTCTGTTGACAATGTGTTATGCTTTGTACTTTCTAATGCTTTGTATCGGATTCCCTGTGTGGGCGGAACTCGTGCTTTCTTTGCCATTTTCTGTAAATTGAATAAAAATTATTGAACCAGAAAATATGCAGAGAATTGGAGATGTAGCTAATGGGAAGCAGATTTCACTGTTTATTTCTGAAGAAACATTTTGTTCCCTTCAGTTTTAATGGCTTCCTATAATAACAAGTTATGGATTTAAAGTTCATCTATAGTCCAAACATTTTTTGTTTGTTGTGGATAGAGTAGGGAAGGTTTTAAATGGGCATCGGCAATAGGCTGATCATGATCTACAGTCAGTCATGGCCATATTGGGGTTTGGAAGGTTTTGTAAGACTTTACTGGGCCCTGGTCTTTCTACGGTTGAGAACCACTGACATACATCATCTCACATTATATCACTCACATTCCCTGCAGCCAGGGGCGGACTGACAACTCATGGGGCCCCTGTGTTCTTGCCAAAACTAAAAAAAGCCTATGAAAAAGGTACCAGGGGCATCTCATGGGGCCCCCTACTGACCCCAGGCCCTCGGGCACTGCCCGAGTTTCCGAAAAAATGAGGAAGGGTTGTAACAGCGCAAACACTGCAAAGTCCTGGGAAATGGTAGTATGGGTGATGGTGGTATTAGTGGCTACTGTATGAAGAGCGTAGGATTCCGTGTGGCACTGAGGGCAAGGCTTCCAAATAAGCTGTAGCAACTTCTGTAGATGAGAAAAAGGAGAGAAGCGCCTCTAAGTGCAATAAGTCTTTTAATTCAAGTCTAAATGTAGAAACACTCACATGTGTGAAGTAATCATAAGCATAAAAACCGTGGTTAACAATCGTTAACGGTGGGGTGGTAACCCGGGTGAAGAGCCGTCATCTCTCTGCGATGTGGGGAGGTCAGCTATCGGCTGGAACAGCGTGGTGGCTGGAGGGGGAACAGCGGTGAGGCCAGCCTTCATGCACGTCCTCCCTCAGAGCCGGATGGAACGCACGCTGGAACGTAGCGGCGGCGTGGCCGTGATGACGTCAGATCCCAGGGTGCACTGCGACGCGTTTCGGAGCATGCACTGGCCGTGGAAGGCGAAAGTGCACTCCTTTTTCAAGCAGTTTCGTGCTTGAAAAAGGAGTGCACTTTCACCTTCCACGGCCAGTGCATGCTCCGAAACGCGTCGCAGTGCACCCTGGGATCTGACGTCATCACGGCCACGCCGCCGCTACGTTCCAGCGTGCGTTCCATCCGGCTCTGAGGGAGGACGTGCATGAAGGCTGGCCTCACTGCTGTTCCCCCTCCAGCCACCACGCTGTTCCAGCCGAGAGCTGGCCTCCCCACATCGCAGAGAGATGACGGCTCTTCACCCGGGTTACCACCCCACCGTTAACGATTGTTAACCACGGTTTTTATGCTTATGATTACTTCACACATGTGAGTGTTTCTACATTTAGACTTGAATTAAAAGACTTATTGCACTTAGAGGCGCTTCTCTCCTTTTTCTCACTGCCCGAGTTTCCAAATGGTCAGTCCACCCCTGCCTGCAGCCCATATTCTCAAAGATTAATTAAAATAACGGTATATACCTGTTAGGCCTATTATCCCTGATTAGATTCTGTATATAGCCCTACGAAACAGACAGTGCACAGTCTACATGTGTTTATCTGCTGCTTCTCTAGAAACAGCAACTTTAACCGCTAGCCTACAGGGCACTTCTACCCCCTTCCTGCCCAGGCCAATTTCTAGCTTTCAGCGCTGTCGCACTTTGAATGACCATTGCGCGGTCATGCAACTATGTACCCATATGAAATTTTTAGCATTTTTTTTGTGACAGATAGAGCTTTATTTTGGTGGTATTTAATCACCTCTGGGTTTTTCATTTTTAATTAAAAAAAAACAAAAACCACTGAAAATTTTGAAAAAAAAAAGTTTTTGTTAGAAAATTTTGTAACTAAGTGATTTTTCTCCTTCACTGATATGCGCTAATGAGGCTGCAGTGATGGGCACCGATAGGCTGCACTGATGTACACTGATAGGTGGCACTGATGAGGAGGCACTGGTAGGCGGCATTGATGGGCATTGACAGGCATCACTGATGGGCACTGAAAGGCAGCACTGGTACATGGCACTGATAGGCGGCACTGACTGGCACCACTGATAGGCGGCTCTGACTGGCACTGTGAGGCAGCACTGACTGGCACTGATAGGTGGCACTGATTGGCATTGATAGGTGGCATTGACTGGCACTGATGGGTGACACTGAAAGGCAGCTCAGATGGGCACTGATATGTGGCATTGATGTGCACTGGTAGGCACTGATATGTGCCATTGATGTGGAACTGATGGGCACTGGCACGAGGCACTGATGAGCACTGACACAAAGCACTGATGGACACTGACAGGTGGCACTGCTGGGGCTACACTGATCATCAGGACACACTGATCATCAGTGCCCTGATGATCAGTGTACATGTCCCCTCCGCGGAAAGCTGATTACCGGCTCTCCTCTCGAGCTGTCAGCGTGACAGCTCGAGAGGAGAGAAATGCAGATAACCGGCATTTCCCTATTACATGTGATCAGCTTTGATTGGACACAGCTGATCACATGACCAAGCCGACATCTTCAGCTCTTTCCGTGATCGGTGAGCCGCTGTGTCCGAGGGACACAGCGCACTGCCGATCGCCGCGCTCCCTGAGCCGCGCATGCGTGGTGAGAATGGGAGGATGTCATATGACGTCCCCCCAGAACGAGAGAACCACCTTGCGTTCATCATATTACTATATGGCGGGCGGGAGGTGGTTAATATAGAGAAAAGACATAGCGTTCTATCATAGATACAGCTACAAACTTGTAAACACTGCCATCCACTGGTTGAAGAATATATCTCTACTGAATATGAATACTGATGTACAGTAGTTGTTGCACAAAAATGCATGAATATTGTATTCCAACAAAAACTGTCCTGCTGCTGGACAGTTATACAGTGCTGTATCCTCTGTTGTATCGAAAAATCTTGTAATAAAGCCCCAGCTTATGCTTTTATTTCTAATAAAATGACCCTAGTCTTGCCATTTGAAAATTGTCTGGCTAGTTTTACCCTGCTGTGGTATCTGAGTATTTTACATATTGTAGTAAATCTGTACTTGTGCACTTTGTTTCTAGTAGTTTGGGCCTAAAATTACTATTTAACGCTGCTCTGCCGCTGGCCAGTTTTACACGGCTGTGTCCTTTGTGACCTCTTAATTCTTCTGGTAAAACCTATACCTTCGCTGTTTGGGGTTGATTTACTAAGACTTGAGAGTACAAAATCTGGTGCAGCTCTGCAGAGAAACCAATCAGTTTCCAGTTTTTTTGTCATTGATTAATTGAACGAGGTGAAGTTAGAAGAGTTAGAAGCTGATTGGCTACTATGCACAGTTGCACCAGATTTTGCTCTTTTAGTAAATCTACTTCTATGTCTCTCTTAAATTTTTGCCTAAAATTGCTATTTAAAGCTGATCTGCTGCTGGACAGTTTTACACAGCTGTATCTGATGAGGTCTCCTAATTCTTGTAGTAAAAAACCTGCCTGTACCCTTTGTGTCTACACATTTCAAACAATGCTCCCCAATTAAAAATGTACCATCCGCGGTATCTTAATTCTTTTTTTTTTTAAAGCCCCAACCTGTGCTCTTCATCTCTACTGTAGTAAAGTGTACCTAACCTTGCTAGCCTGTGCCACGCAGTGTCCTCAGAGCATTCTGTGTCAACCTATGACTACAGTGCACCCTGAATTTCCATGATACCTGTGTCTTCATGCTGCCTCAAGTAAACGTTTCCTGGATTGTCTCTCTCTCCCTATTGGTATGAACCCCTGTCCATGACAACAGGCAGGGAAAACAATGCAAACTAGGCACTAGCATCACAGAAAGGAAGTCCTAGAGTCTACTCTACTTTGTTCTTTGGAAAAAATTAAAAAGGCTGCACGCCCTTCCATGGCAAAGGGGAAGGGCAGGAAGCAGTAAATGGAGGGGGAACGGCAGCATGGTCACGCGATGGTGGAGTGAGGATGTGTGTCTCTGGAGCTCCGCACCATCCCGACTGCAGTCTGGTCGTCACTACCTCCCCAGCCCCCCTATCATGCCCAAGGGGGCCAGGAAGACTCAGGGCACAGGACCGGTGACTCAAAGCTCCTTAGTCCTGAACTTTTCTCTCCCCAGGCAGCGGGATCTGGAGTGCAGGAAGGCCTTAATATGGCGCCCGTACCACATGGGTCTGCAGAGGCGGCGCGGGCGGGAGAGCTCCTGGACGGTCCTTACCCCTCCTTTCGGGTAAGTGTCCCAGGGAGCTGATGCCCCCACCATAAATGGACATCCACAGGGATGACCCGGCCTCCTGACTGGAGGACATGGTGTCCCCCAGGCCGAGTGCATCGGTCCTCCCGGCCAGCATATTGGATCTGGAGGCACAGTCTTTTCTGGCTACCCTGACTACTAAGAAGGACATTCAGCTGCTTTCTTTAACGTTGCAGCAGGCTTTTAAGGAGGAATTTCAGGAGGTTAAAGATACTCTGAACTTGTAGGAATTTGAATGCCTTTGGGCACAGGTGAGGGCTTTGATTCAGTGCCTGACTGGGTTTGACCCTGCTGGTTATCTGTTGCTCCACTCGGATCTCTCTAGGAAACGTTTCAAGCGCTCTTTGTTGGTGCACTTGCTCAATGTTGCTCGGGCCTGCATTCCGGCTTTCTGGAAACAGGAGGCTCCCCCTTCTATCTCTACGTGGTTATCCTGGGTAGAGGACATTCACTCAATGGAAAGTATCATGGCGGCAGTCTGGGGTCAGGAGGTCCAGTTTCACCAGAAATGGATTCATTGGTCTCTCTTTACTTGCTCCAGTGATTATGTTGCCTTGCTGCGATCAGTGGCTTGAAGTCCCTTCGTCGTTCTCCTTTTTACACCTCTTCTCTACCTTCTCTTCATCCCCCCCCTTTTTTTGTCTTTTTCTCTCTCCTTACCTTTTCTTTTCCCCTGTCTTGGATGCTACTGCTGTTTGTTTATGACAATAGACTGATCTGTTTGTACTAACTTTTGGACCAGTGTGCTATACTTTGCTGTTTTTGAAACCGATATTGAATCTCTATGTAATTGTACCGCACCTGGTTCGTTGTCTTATCTGCTGACATCCACTCATGCGTCTTAATTTTGTATATGTTTGTACTCTAAAAAAGCTGTTTAAATAAAGAATGTTCAAAAAAATGGAGGGGGAAAACTATATGACCATGGGGGAGATCAGGCAGCAGCAAAAAGCATAGAACTACTACTGCTATAGGCTGCCTGTCAGAGCCTGGAATCGAACCTGGGCCTTCTGCGGTGAGAGACAGTGTTTCTTCTCGCTGAGCCACCTGGAATGCTGGACAGCTCCCTTGACAATTCTTTGGATGATCCTGCCTTTGCCCTGTTTTGTCTTGAACCTTGAACTCCTTGCTCCTCCCATGAACTTCCTATAAAAGCCATGTCTCTGCACTTCCTGGTTGCCAGATTATTGTGCCTTACCAGCCAATATCCTGCTTACTGTTCCTGCTGCTGTCTTCATCTACGTTACCGACCTTTGGCTTGCTACTGACTACGATTCTGCCTCATCCTATCTACTACCATTGGTGACCGACCCCTTGGCTTGTGACTGACTCCGCTTCTGTTTGATCCCTGAACTGTTTGATCCGCTTTTGGTTTCCAGCCTACTCATTCCCTGGTGGGGTGATCCTGAGATCTGCGACCTGGCATTCACACGCAGCCAAATCCATCTCCACCATTAGGAGCTCTGGGGAAGACCGGTGGATGCTTAGACCCCGCACCTCAGGTGAGCCTGCGTCATTCCCAGGGTGGGCCGCTGGTGTACCAATCCTGCTGGTTTCAGGTAAGCCTTACAACTGCTGTAGCAACTGGTCTCTGAACCTGACCTTATATCGTGACAGAATAATCTGGCCCAAACATGGAGGCCGCTATAGCAAATGTTGTGAATCCTCTTAGGCAGCAAATTGCTGAGCTGCAGGAATTTGGGGTTACCCATCAGGAAAAAGTTGCCAAACTGGAAAGCATTGTGGATAGGCAACAGGGAGAGATTCAGGCTCTGCAGAGGCAACTGCTGAACCGTGATGATCCTAGCTCACATATGCCCCAGCCCCAACCATCTAAGTTTAATGGAGACCGCCGCCAATACAGGGGTTTCCTTAATCAATGTCGCATATATTTTCAAATGTACCCTGCTGCATTTCCTTCAGAGAAAAAGAAGGTAATGTTTATCATTGGGCTTCTTACTGGGGAAGCTTTAGCTTGGGCCTCCCCTTATATAGAGCAAAACCATGGCATTCTAAATAATTTTGATACCTTTTTGACCGCGATGAATCAGGTTTTTGATGATCCCAACCGTTGTGCTTCTGCCGAAGCAAAATTACATAGTCTAAGGCAGGGTAGACGCTCGGTCGCCGAATACACAGCCGAGTTCAGAAGTTGGGTTGCAGATACCACTTGGAACCCTGCAGCACAAAAGAGCCAGTTCCGCCAAGGGCTTTCTGAACAGGTAAAGGATGAGCTTGCCAGAGGTGATACTCCTAATGATCTTGAGGAATTCATCCAATTGTGTATCCGAATCGATCAAAGACTTACAGAAAGGAGAAAGGAGAAGCTGGGAATACTTGGAAGTAATAGGGGCATGCATCTCTCTGCTAGTCCATTTGTTCAGCAGGATTCAAGAGTCTCTCTGGGTTCTAACACTCCTGAGCCTATGCAGGTTGATGCAATCAAGAGATCCATCTCCATTCAGGAGAAAGAGAGAAGACGTTCAGAGAATTTATGTCTTTATTGTGGGGATTCTGGTCATTATGCAATTAATTGTCCTAACAAGGTTAAAAGAACTATTGCTGTGACTGATGTGATTGAGCCTGAACACATAAACTCTATAAGCCAGTCTGTCTCCCCACTGATTTCTGAAGAGAATAAAGTGAACTCCCTACTTTCTCACTTTGTTATCCCTATTAAACTTGTATTTGAGGGCCATGAAATCTCCTGCTCAGCTATGCTGGACTCCGGGGCGGGGGGGAACTTTATGGATATAGAGTTTGCCAACAGCAATAATATTGACGCAAGAGACACATTTACCCCTATTGATATGGAGACAGTTGATGGGTCACCCTTATCTTCAGGACCTGTTACCCATAAAACGGTCCCCCTGAAACTGTTGTTTGAGGCTGACCATTGTGAGACCATCAGCTTTCAGCTGATTACATCACCCAAGTTTCCCATCATCCTGGGCATTCCTTGGTTCTCCACTCATAATCCTTCCATCAACTGGGGAGCACGGACTATAGATTTTACGTCCTCCCACTGTGAAAAACATTGCAAAAAACCTTGCCGACCAAGTTCATCACCGACCAAGGAAGCGCAAGGTGATATAGTGGCTACCCAGTCATATGACAACTTGCCCACACATTACCATGAGTTCCGGGACGTCTGTGACAAGAAGAATGCAGATCTATTACCCCCTCATCGCCCATATGATTGCCCCATTGAGCTGCTCCCAGGGGCAGAAATACCTTTTGGCCGCCTCTTCAATCTGTCGGAACCTGAATTAAAAGTACTCAGGGTGTGGATCGATGAGAATTTGGAGAAGGGCTTTATTAGACACTCAACTTCTCCAGCGGGGGCAGCCCTGTTCTTCGTTGAAAAGAGACTCCACCTTGCGTCCATGCATTGACTACAGAGACATGAATAAAATTACTATTAAAAACCGCTATCCATTACCTTTGATCTCTGAAATGTTGGAAAGACTTCGCTCTGCCAAGATCTTTACCAAGCTTGATCTACGAGGGGCATATAACCTTGTCCGCATTCGTCAAGGAGACGAATGGAAGACTGCCTTCAGAACCAGGTATGGGCATTTCGAGTCCTTGGTGATGCCGTTTGGGCTTTGCAATGCCCCTGCAACATTTCAACATTTTGTCAACGATGTTTTTCATGATCTGCTGGACCAATTTGTGATTGCCTACCTAGATGATATCCTTATCTTTTCCAATAATTGGGAGGAGCACCGCAAACATGTTTGCACAGTCTTTGAAAGATTAAGGAAGAATAGACTCTACATTAAATTGGAAAAATGTGAGTTTGAACAAACCCAGATCCAGTTTTTAGGCTATATCATTTCTCCAGAGGGCGTGAGCATGGATCCTGAGAAGATCAAAGCAGTGGTAGATTGGTCAGCACCTGGAAATGTTAAGGAAATTCAACGTTTCGTTGGGTTTGCCAACTTTTACAGAAAATTTATAAGAAACTTTTCTAAAGTGATAGCTCCAATCACACAGCTTACAAAGAAAGGGGTACCCTTCGTGTGGACCTCTGAGGCACAAGCTGCGTTTGAAAAACTAAAAACTCTTTTCACTTCTGCACCAATTTTGGTACATCCGGATCCTGAACTACCCTTTACAGTGGAAGTGGATGCCTCCAATTCTGCCGTGGGAGCGATCCTGTCTCAGCGAAGTGGTGAAAAGATGCAGCTTCATCCTTGTGCCTTCTTCTCCCGTTTGATGTCCTCAGCCGAAAGAAATTACGACATTGGGAATAAAGAGCTACTGGCAATTAAGGAAGCCTTTTCTGAATGGAGGCATCTGCTAGAAGGAGCTAATCATCCTGTAACTGTTCTCACAGACCATAAAAATCTGGAATTTATTCGTTCGGCCAAGAGATTGTCTTCTAGACAAGCTCGCTGGTCTCTATTCTTTTCCAGATTTAATTTTGTTATATCATATCGACCGGGATCGAGGAATGGTAAGGCCGATGCTTTATCAAGGATGTTGTCCGAGCCTCTCCTGGAGGGCAACTCCGAATATTCCATCCTAACACAAAAGAACTTCCTAGGGGCCACAAGTGCAAAGACGTTCTTGAGTCTTCTCAAAGAGGGGTATGAGAATGACCCACTTCTCAATGATCCTCCTAGGGACATGAACCTGGTGTACAAAAATGGCTTTTGGGTTCAAGGACATCATCTTTATGTACCTGAATCTGTTCGGGTGGAAGTTCTCAAGTTGGTTCATGATTCCAAACTTGCTGGGCATTTTGGAGTTACTAAGACCGAAGAACTGTTGTCACGTTCCTTTTGGTGGCCGGGGTACAAGAAGGATGTCAAACGCTATGTGGCCTCATGCTTGACCTGTGCACGCAATAAAACTCCCCGAGCCTCTCCTTTGGGGTTGCTTCAGCCACTCCCTGTTCCATCGAGACCATGGGGGTCTATTTCTATGGATTTTGTGGTAGATTTACCTCCCTCGAAAGAAATGACCACCATTTTGGTGGTGGTTGACCGTCTCACAAAGATGGCCCATTTTGTTCCAGTGAAGGGGGTGCCCACTGCTGAACAGACTGCAGAACTAATGGTTCGAGAAGTATTTAAACTGCATGGAATCCCTGATGATGTGGTGTCTGACAGAGGTGTGCAGTTTACTTCAAAATTTTGGAAAAGCTTTTGCTCAGCCTTGGGTGTTACAATCAATCTGTCCTCTGCTTTTCATCCCCAGTCTAATGGTCAGACTGAGAGAACTAATCAAACAATGGAGCAGTATCTTCGATGCTTTGTCACTTATCTTCAGGATGACTGGGTGGACTGTATTCCCACTGCAGAGTTTGCATACAACAATTCTAAACATAGTTCCACCTCTCAAAGTCCCTTTTACTTAAACAACGGTTATCATCCAGTTTTTATTCCTGATCTCCCTATCACAACTCCAATTCCTGCTGTTACCAACAGACTAACTACATTGCAGGAGATTCAGGAGAAATTGATAGAGACTTTGAGGGAAGCTCAGGAATATTACAAAAAGGCTGCTGACAGACACCGGAGAGCACTTCCTACGTTTCATGTGGGTGACAAAGTTTGGTTATCAACGAAGAATCTGAAAGGTGCATGTGCCATCTGCTAAGTTGGGTCAAAAGTTTGTTGGTCCTTTTCAGATTTCGGCTCAGATCAACCCAGTTACCTTTCGCTTAAAACTTCCTGACAGTATGAAGATTCACCCGGTTTTTCATGTATCGCTTTTCAAATCATTTCATGAAAATCCTTTCTCTGGAAGAATTCTTCCACCTCCTCCACCTGTTGAGGTACAGGGCGAAGAAGAATATGTGGTGGAGAAGATTCTTGATTCTAGGATGTTTAGAGGAAAGTTGCAATATCTGGTCCAATGGGAAGGATATGGGCTAGAGGAAAATTCTTGGGAGCCTGAGGAAAATGTTCATGCTCCTAGACTAACAAGAGAATTCCACCAGAGGTTTCCCCACAAGCCTGGTCCTAAGACGTCCAGGGGACGTCCTGTGAGGAGGGGAGTACTGTCAGAGCCTGGAATCGAACCTGGGCCTTCTGCGGTGAGAGACAGTGTTTCTTCTCGCTGAGCCACCTGGAATGCTGGACAGCTCCCTTGACAATTCTTTGGATGATCCTGCCTTTGCCCTGTTTTGTCTTGAACCTTGAACTCCTTGCTCCTCCCATGAACTTCCTATAAAAGCCATGTCTCTGCACTTCCTGGTTGCCAGATTATTGTGCCTTACCAGCCAATATCCTGCTTACTGTTCCTGCTGCTGTCTTCATCTACGTTACCGACCTTTGGCTTGCTACTGACTACGATTCTGCCTCATCCTATCTACTACCATTGGTGACCGACCCCTTGGCTTGTGACTGACTCCGCTTCTGTTTGATCCCTGAACTGTTTGATCCGCTTTTGGTTTCCAGCCTACTCATTCCCTGGTGGGGTGATCCTGAGATCTGCGACCTGGCATTCACACGCAGCCAAATCCATCTCCACCATTAGGAGCTCTGGGGAAGACCGGTGGATGCTTAGACCCCGCACCTCAGGTGAGCCTGCGTCATTCCCAGGGTGGGCCGCTGGTGTACCAATCCTGCTGGTTTCAGGTAAGCCTTACAACTGCTGTAGCAACTGGTCTCTGAACCTGACCTTATATCGTGACACTGCCTGCTGTTCCTCAAGTCTCCCAAGATTTAAAATGTAAAATGTTTAGTGATGTACTGTGTGATGCTGTCATTAGAAGTGGACTACAAAAGGAATTATGCATGATATATAAACAAAAAAAAACAAAGGCAAATGAAAGGAACTTTAAAGGCATCAATGGCAAAAATAAAAAGACATTTAAAAAGTTATTAAAGTTTTTTATTACAAAAATATTCAATTAAAAACACAGTGCATATAATTACACAAATTTGGTCCATAACATGATTCCAACAACCAAGAAGTAATATGGTTACTTAACATATGGCAACCCCGACACATTTCAATTCTTAATATTAATCTTCCTCAGGGTTATAAGCCCGGTAGTTGAATCTACAAAATAGACATACATATCAAAAAGTAGACATACGCATGAACATATGAACAGTATATGCATAAAATGGCAATACAAACAGTAGTAGATAACTTACTGGACCAACAATAAAAAGGGCACTATTAGCATGGGGCTCAAAGATCCACCTCCTATAGATGGAACTCAGACTGCAGGAACACAAAGGACACCAAAGAATATCTCCCTTTTGTCATTAGACTTCAAAAAAATCATGCTAAAGATAAAAAATATAACAATCAAATTGAAAAATTGGGGTCGGGATTGTCATATGTTATGTATCCATATTTCTTTTTGGTGGTTATTGGAATCATGTTACGGACCAAATTTGAGTACTTATATGCACTGTGTTTTTATTGGATATTTGTGTAATAAAACTTTATACATTTTTTAAATCTGTGTTTATTTTTGCCATTGGTGCCTTTAAAGTCCCTTTCCTTTGCCTTTCTCTTTTTTAAATTTGGGATGTCACACCATTTCATAACCAGAATGGGCACCTATTATACTTTTTGTATAATATATAGTTTTGAAGGGCTTAGTGATACTTTAAGCTACTGCTTTGAGCTGTTGTGCACTAAATTGAAAATGGAATTGTCCCAGTTTTCTGAGCTAGCATACTGGGACATATTAATATACAAAGTACTGTGTGAAGGCAAAGAACACCCCATTCCTTGCCCGCTTAACAGGGGGAGGAATTAATACACAAAAAATATTAAGTACAATCTTGTGAGCTGCTACTTCAAATATCAAGTACCAAAACAAATATATATATTGTACGGTGTAAATATTAGCAGATCGCTCGCACCATACACATATCCATACAAATGTGCCAATACTTATAAATATCAATAACAGTGCCACGCTCCACTTAAATCTAAAGTACTGAATATACAGATCTTCCAACAAATAATTTAAATGTCCACATAAAATCCGTGATTCTCTATAGGCACTATAGTGTAGCAATCGCGTAATCCTTGGTTTATCTCTTGTGATTTTATCAAACCAACACTTGTACACCTCCACCAGTTGTGTTCTCATCTTATATATATGACCAAACCGTTAAGTGAGGTCATATAAAGCATGTGTCCCTTTATTTGGACTATGATGAGATGGGATTACTATCCAAAGGGTCTGGCTCCCCTTCACTTCTCTAGTTGTCCTCCTCCATCGTTTCAAATGCCAAGAAAATTAATCAAAACATAGTGCTTTATCCTTATAAAAAGCATTTATTTAATATAAGCTGTATTCCACTCACATGTGTAATATAATAAAGCACTTTACACAAAGATTAATTGCTCCAAATAGCCGCTAGTGATTCTAGCCTGCTGATACCTTTTCCTCTGTTAGTCGAGCGTCGTGACGTCAAAATACCTCCCCTACATGTTACACCACAGGGTCACGAGGCTTCACCAGGAGGCAATGATTGGACGGCACGGCACTCATTCTTTTTATACAGGGACCACCTGAGTGCCATTTTGTTGTAGTCTGTTTGGTGGTGGCCGTATTCCTTTAGCTTACTCTGTATTGGATCGGTATTACTGTAATATTACTGCTTTCGCATTTAGTTTATAACCCTTATTGGTATTTTCACCAATATAATAGAATCAAATATTACTGGCTGAGCGCATATATGTAACATTAGATATCGATATATATTATGATACCTCCACCTATGCACTGATCATGGTATCTACTACTACCCTAAATGCAACTGGCATAATTTGGACAGCATACAATCATATGCAATAAAACATATACATACATATGAGCGTGATTGCATCATTTAGAATCAAAATCTAAAAGAATTAAAATAAAATATGAATTTTTTTTTCTAAAATTAAAAATATAAATACAAATGAAAATAGATATAAATAGATATAAATAAAATTAAAAATGTAATATAAAATGTAAAATATATAAAAATGGAGGAGGACAACTAGAGGAGTGAAGGGGATCCAGACCCTTTGGATAGTAATCCCATCTCATAGTCCAAATAATGGGACACATGCTTTATATGACCTCACTTAATGGTTTGGTCATATATATAAGCTGAGAGCACAACTGGTGGAGGTGCATAAGTGTTGGTTTAATAAAATCACAAGAGGTGAACCAGGATTAATTGATTGCTACACTGCAGTGACTATAGAGAATCATGGATTTGATGTGGACACTTGAATTATTTGTTGGAAGATCTGTATATTCAGTCGTTTGTTTTACTTTAGATTTAAGTGGAGCGTGGCACTGTTTTTGATATTTATAAATACACAAAAAATGATTGGTGAATCCACAAGTGCTTTTTTCAACTTTTCTTTTACACTGTCTTTTCAAAATAAAAAAGTAATATTTTAGAGGTTGAGTGAGAGGTTTAAAGTGATACTTAAGGTTTGTTTGTTTTTAATAACATACATGTTATACTTACTTGCTGTGTGCAATGGGCAATGGCAAAGAGCAGCCGCAATCTTCCTTCTCTGCTCAGGTTCCCACTGGCACTTCTGGCTCCTCCCCCTCTGAACAGGGCCCCCATAGCAAGCCACTTGCTATGGGGGCACTAGTATGTACTCACTCCCAAGCCCCCCTCTCTGCTTCCATAAGACATAGCAGATCACGGTTTGACTGCTCTAAAAATTCTAATTATATGCACCTGTCACACAGTTGCGGAAAAATTGGGCCTTGGGTGCTGGTGGTGCCTGAACATTGTAACTCCTCACAGTTACTCTTGCTAGGTGCAGGAATGCGCCCTGCAGTTAAAAATTGTTAACAATTAGACAAAAATGGTAAAAAAACTGAAATTAGATGTACCTGTCAAACAGGTGCAGAAAAATTTGGCCTTGGGTGTTGGTGGTGCCGTAAGCCAAAAACATTGTTTGGAAGTTAGCATAATCAAGATTCAGGAATAGGCAGTCTTCAAGGGATCCCAGATCCCTAACAAATGTAATCAGTTACATCAGTATCAGGGGCTTGATAGTGGCTGTTGATCCAAGACTAAATTCATTTTGATTAATGTCAGCTGGTCAATGGAGTCTGTGGACAGACGCACTCTTTTATCTGTCACAAAACCTCCAGCAGCACTGAATGTTTGTTCGGAAAGCACGCTGGATACAGGACAGGCCAGTAGCTCTATGGCATGTTGAGCAAGTTCTGGCCAGTGATCCATCCTCAAGACCCCGTAACCCAGTGAATACTCAGTTGGAAAGGTCTCCAAGTCTTCTCTTGCCCCTAGATAAACCTGCACCATATGATGCAGGCGCTGCCAATGGGTGCTTAAACCAAACAGCCCTGGGCGCTGAGGACTAAAGAACGTGGATCAAGAATGGTTGCCAACCAGTATTAATCCCTCTTCTTGACTTCACAAATCCTTAGGTCCTTACACAGGCTTTGTAGAATCAGGCAACCCATGCAGCGTAAGTTTGAGGAGGCAGGAGATTCTGAGTTCTCTGTGCCACTGAGGATGACATTGTCAGGAACTACCTTCTCCCAGCCACATACTACTCATGGCTGTGTTTCTGGGGACTGAAAACCACCCCTTGAAGACTGCCGTATGTTATCCTCTACTTCCATGCTGTTACAATCCTCCTCCTCTCCCTCCTCCTCCTGTATGTTCTGCGGCCCCGCATGAATGGTTTCTGCATAAAGGGGGCCTTGAGAGGACAGGAAGTCCTCCTTTTCCTCCCGCTGTTCTGCCTTAAGTGCCCTGTCCATGATTCCATGCAGCATGTGCTCCAGCAGGAAGACTAGAGGGATAGTGTCACTGATGCATGCATGCATGCATTGTCATGGCTCACCATCCTTGTGGCCTCCTCAAATGGTGACAGGACAGTGCACGCATCCTTTATCAGCAGCCACTGACGTGGTGAAAAGAAGCCAAGCTGCCCTGAGCCTGTCCTTGTGCCATATTCACACAGGTACTCATTGATGGCCATATGCTGCGTGTGCAGCCACTGCAGCATTGCCAATGTTGAGTTCCACCTGGTGGGCATGTCACAAATGAGTCGGTTGGTGAGCAGGTTGAATTCTTGCTGAATGTCAGCGAGCCGAACATTGGCCGTGCATGACAGCCGGAAATGGCCACAGACTTTTCTGGCCTGCTTCAGAAGATCTTGAAAGCCTGGGTACCTGTTCAAGAAATGCTGCACCAATAAATTCAGGATGTGTGCCAAGCATGGAACATGTGTCAAATGTCCCTGTGGGGGGGCGGAGAGAAGGTTGGTGTCACTGTCACATACAACCATTCCTGGTTCAAGCTGCCATGGCATCAACCACCTCTGAGCCTGCCCCTACAGAGCTGACAGAATCTCTGGCCCAGTGTGGAAGAATCACCACTAGCTTTTTGGAGGCATGGTGGTGGAACAACCTCCAACATTGAACCCAGTCCTGCATCCTTCCCAGCTGCTAGCAGAGTTACCCAGTATGCCATGAAGGATATGTAACATTGCTGACAATGCCTGCTGGACCATGTGTCAGCAGTAGTGTGAACCTTGCTGCTGACTGCCCTAACAAGGCAAAAACATTGCCTTCCACATGATGGTACAGAGCTGGAATGGCCTTACGTGAAAAGAATTGTCTTTTCGGAACCTGCAACTGTGGTACAGCACATTCTGCAAATTCACGAAAGGGGGCAGAGTCCACCAGATGGAAAGGCAGAAGTTGTAATGGTAGCAATTTGGACATCGGAGCATTCAAATTTCTGCACATCCTCCAGCAGCATGTAACTGACACTGATCAAATTATTCCAGTGACTCCTCTGTGCATGATTGTGGGGCTACAGAAGGAGTAGCTGTGGTGGACAAGGAGCCTGTGGAATAGGCTGCTTTGGCAGCTGCGGTGAAAGGCAAAATAGTATGAGCCTGGGTGACAGAGGATGAGGATGGCTTAGTTATCCACTTCACCACCTCTTCTGCATCTTGTGGCTCAATAACATGGCCAGGACCAGAAAAAAAGGACAAGCGTGCCCTGCCTGCAAAGGATACACCATGTCTACGACCACCACTTTTCACTTTGGACACAGAGGCTGCTTGCCCTCTCTTAGCTGCCTGTGAGCAGCTGTCTCCTTCTTGGTCTTTCAGACACGATGGGGATTTTTTTAGGGGATTTATATAACTTTATTTTTGAGTGTGGGATGGGATTTTGGTGCTTGGGTGCAATATGTTCTGCACTATAAACTGTTTTATTTTTTTTTTTTACCGAAAATAAGCGGTACTGTAACTATGGATACTTTAATTTTTTTTTTTGGCCACAGCAGTAAAAAAAAAAAAAAAAAAATTAAGTAAAAAAAAGGGAACCACTGCTGACACAGAAGGAGGAACACCTGCGATGCAGTAGGGGGGAACAGCAATTATGCCATAAATGGTTTTAGTGCTGCAGCCAAAAAAAAATTTAAATTACAAAATAAAAGTGAAAAAAGGAAACCACTGCTGATGCAGAAAGAGGAACACCTGCGACACAAAAAGGGAACACTAAAGATGCAGCAACAGAACCCGATGCTGAAAAAAAAAAAAGTCATGAAGAAAAAAAATATACTAGTGATGCAGAAGTGTTGTAAAAACAACACACTGACACTACAACACTGCACTACACTCCCTACTCTGTCTCCGACCAAACCACTAACTAACCTCACCTAACTTCACTAACACGCTACACAAGGCTGCTGTGTAAGCAGCCTTATATAGCATGGACTTAGCCCCTGAGCCATGATTGGCCAAAGTCACAAAGACTTTGGCCAATCATGGTTCTTACTGTAAACTCAGCTGTGAAAGGCCAAAGCATTGCACCTGACCTGTGGTCAGGTGAAATGCTTTGGCCAATTACAGTGCGCCACCAGAGCCAAACGCCCCAGATCTTCATGTGTTGAGCGAACACATGAACGTCCAAAGTTCAAGTCGAACATATAGACCATCCCTACTGGATACTAATATTTACAGGTAAAGTTGATCCTGGGAATATCCTATTGCCTCTCAGGGGATCCGGAAGGATTTTTTTTCCCTGCAGGAGCAAATTGGAACTGTGGGTATATGTGTTGTGTATATAGGATTGTATCATTTTTTTTTTTTTTTTTTCTTTTAATGGTTGAACTAGATGGATGTCTGTCTTTTTTTCAACCAGACTAACTATGTAACTATGTAGCAGTAGATCTCTCCTCAATGGTTCCTTGTTTTGGGGGGATACATGAAAAGCGAGCTAACAAGATAATTTCTTGTTGCCAACAGCAATCAATCAGAATTTGTTGTTTCATTCTCAGTTTTGCAGTGCAAAATTGATAGTTGGAAAAATATTTATTACTACTTTTTTCATACATATGTCTTGGAGTGTGCAGGTCCTGGTTCTGTGGTAGCAGCTGGCACTTGTGTTTATAAATCCAGACATATAATTAAATCGGTGACAGAACCATAAAATTGTGTTTGTATAAGTTTCTTATTACTGTTTTGCAATATCATTTTCTTTAAAAAAGAAAATGCTTGTTATCTTTGTTAACATTGTATGTAATGTTAGTTGATTTGTTTCTCTTTAGAGGATGAGATCTGTTTCTTGGGGAGCTAATAAATTCAAAGTTTTCAATGCTTACAAAACCTCCCACCTCTCAATCTGATTTGATCCCCAAGAGCATGGCTGCAATGATCTCTATTAAGGTAATGTAATCTAAATTTCAGATGTTCACTGTAAAAGTCAAAGGGTTAATAGGAAAACGTGAGTGTCAGGAAAATGGGTGATGTCTGCAAACAGTAAACATGAACACATCCTTGGATGGAGGAACAGGACTGACGTCTGTATAATGGTAATAGTTTAGAGGTGAGGTATAAAAGTGTGTATCAGGACCACAGACAGTTCAGTAAAGAAGCATTCTCAACATCAGCACCATGGTGAGCTGCCGGCTACCTCTTGTTCTTGTCTCTGTTTATCTTTTCTTACTCCTTGTATATGGCGATGAGACAGTTGGGATCAGGTCTGCAGAAACCACTGATAACAGCAGCCAAGAGGAAAAAGAACTGGTAAGGATGTTTCTTTTGATCATTTAAATATTGGCTGCAATAAAATACTAAACTATAGAGGGTTTTTTACTTTAAACTACACACATTTTAGCCTATAATTTCTTATTTCTAGATTTCCTCCAGGTCAGTAATTTAGAAAATAGTGAAGTCAAAGATTAGTATCGCAGTCAGGCAATTATCATTTTCAGGAATAGCAGCCTACAACTTTTTTTCCTTGTAGGAGGGGTAGGGTCTCTATATTTTCAATTTTGTATACAGTATATACATCAACAAGAATTGTGTCAAATTGTTGCCTGTGTTGTCTTCCTGATTTGTTTAATTAGATATTATCTGTCGGTACATGGAGGGTCCCAATCAAGGGTCCACGTTTTATTTTGTCAGCGAAAACAGATATTTTCTTGGTGAGAGCAAAATCAGCACAAAAATACTTCCCTGCCATTATTTTCTCGCTACCTACAACTAACCTACCACCATCCCCATTCCCTCCTCCCAATGGACAGCAAATTCAAATGTTGCATACCACATAAAGGGTTACAACCAGTTGTGGTTGGAGAGCTGGAGTAGATTCTAAACATATGCCTTTTAAATGGTCCAGCTTGAATGGGTCATGTAAAGCTTTATTTTTTAGAACTAGTCAGAGAAATTTTATGAATAGTAAAGTGTATGTAAACCCTAACAATGAACTTCTCTTGTATGCACCCTTTTGTCTGAAAAATATGCCACTGAATACATCTTGGTATATCTGTTTAATAAGTGA
Organism: Staurois parvus; assembly: GCF_062004578.1. Classification (NCBI taxonomy): domain Eukaryota; kingdom Metazoa; phylum Chordata; class Amphibia; order Anura; family Ranidae; genus Staurois; species Staurois parvus. Next base: position 2,848,451 of record NW_028317849.1, read on the forward strand.
AAAAGTACCCATTGACCCTGCCAGTAGGCATGTGCAGAATGAAAAAATGTCTTTCGTTTCGCATCAATTAGTTAAGTTACTAATTTAATTTCATTGCATTCGTAGTGAAATTAGTTTTTAGTTTTGTTTCATTTATTCGTTTTTGACCGGATTACATTTTTTCCAGTGGATTCCAAGTATTCAAATCGAATTCGAATAGAAAATATCAAATCAATCCAAATTCATTGTGAAGGATAGCTGGTTCTTTTCTTTTTGAAATTCAAAATTCTAATTTCAGAAGATGGCTATATTCTTTCTATTGTATACTTTTCTATTCCAATTTCAAATCTTGGAAGATGGCTGTATTCAATTTTATTTTATTCTGTTCTAATCTATTTGATTATTTTTCTATTCTATTCAATTCAATTATTTTCTATTCTATTATTTCCTATTATATTTCTATTCTATTCCTTTATTTTATATTCTATTCTTTTGGAAATTCAAATTTTGGAAGATGTTTATATTCTTTATACTTTATTCTATTCTAATTAAAATTTCAGAAGATGGCTATATTCATTCTATTTTACTCTACTTTACTTTTCACATTTTTGACTGCGGTATCATGAGATTTTTGTATAGTTTTAAAGGGTGTTGTGACTGAAAAAAGATTGGGAAACGCTGTCACAGAGATAAGGTGGGAGGGAAAAGGAAGACAAAATTATCAATGGTATAAACAATTCTAGTAGAAACAGTATGGTTGGGTCATCAATTTATCATTGGCAGCACAAACATAATTATAAAGGGTAACTCCACTTTTGCCGAAAAAAGAAAAAATTTAAAAAAAAATGAATATAGCTTATACAACTGTCACAAAAGTTATATTGTAATTGAATTCCAGCTGAAAAAAAAAAAATAAAAGTCAGCCACTTACCTGTCCCTCGGTCCAGCGGTGTACTCACCACCCCTGGTTTCACCAGCTGTCTTTTCCCCTTGGCACCAGCATCGTCCGATCGCACCCGGCTGTGACAGCTTGATAGCTGGGTGCCCACTGCGCCTGTGCAAGAAGTGCTGCGCTTTTGTGAATGGCCCCGTAGTCTTCTGGGACCTGTCACGTCACCTGACACCTGTCAGAAGACTACAAGGAGGGAGGGAGGACAACTTCCGATTCCAATCGCCTAGGTGATCGCAGCAGAAGTGGGTGCGGGTGCCTGTCAAATTCGGGTACCTGCTCCTCCTCGCTCCCCAAAGTATTAAAGCGGAACTTCCCCTTTTGGGTGGAGCTCTGCTTTAAGTTACCTTTCCTTTTCAGTTTCCCACTCTGTAATTTTCAGTAAAATGCAATACAAAAAAGCAACCTAGAGGAGTTCTGTACACAGTTGGTATACAGAACTCCCCTAGAAATGTCATTTCCTGCTTGTGAGATTGACTTACTGATTTTCCCAGAAGTCTGCACCAATATACAAATCAGATTTTGGGAATCCCCTGCAACAAAAATGTAATTTTTGGTGAGATACTTTCAAAGGGAAATAACGTCTAAAGGGATGCAGACCCTGCCACTTTCCTCATTAAATCTCTGCAAGTGCAGCAGCTAATTGATAATTATTAAATCCCTCCCATTCATATTGACTTTCCCCATGGACACAGACAAACAGCTATTTCTTCAGAATAACAAAAGGTAGGAATCTGCAACAAAGTTGTTAAAATCCCTGCAATGTACATACTGTAGATCAACCAGAAGGGATTTTTTCCTAATCTATGGCCGGCTTATATCAGGTTGAAACTAATATATTTTACTTTCTTTAGTCTTCCTTTACAATAAGGTTAGGATAGGATATAGCATAGGAAGGCTAGAATGTAGAATACAATGACATTTTCATGGCTGTGCTTTTGTATATTTACATGTAAAGCGTGTTTATGAACACTGTCTTCAGTACCTATTTATGCACATAACACCTGTAATTTGTAATAATAACTGTATTTTGCATAAGAACTGTAACTTGTAAAGCACTAGGGAACGCATTGATGGCATGCAAATACATAATAATGATGTCTGGCAAATGTACCTGTTAGCTAAACTGAAATATATTGAAAGGGATATAGTTGTTTTCCAACCTACTGTAAACCTATCATGAGAGAAGGATGGAAGCTATCATTACCAATATTCTTCTAAATATGTTAGTTGCCTGGTTGTCAAGCTTGTCATTAGACATATGCATGCTGGACATTTTTGTTTAGTTTCGGATGCATTCGTTCAAAATTAATTTCATATCTTTGGTATTAGTTTTGTATATTCGTTGGTCCACGTGGATTCAAACATTTTAGCAGTTTTTCTGGAAGATTGCTATTTATTAAATATACAGTATTATTGAATCGGATGGATTTGAATCAAAAAGATTCAATATTTTCAGACACAAGTCCAACCCACTAAGAAAAAAGGCATGAGCTGATTGGACAATATTGACTGGTTGTAATGGGCATTAAAATTAACAAATGGAACAAAATTCGGATCCATTCATTATCCAAATATGGGTTATGGAACAAATTTGAAAATTTAATTTAATTCCCCATGGTCTCAAACTACTATCGTATCATGTGACGTCATCCGAATGAAACAAATTTATTCAATAATTTTGTTATAATTTTTTTTGGATATATCTGAATCTCTGAAAAGAAAATTTTCATCCGAAAAACAAATCAAAATTAAATTAATTGCACATGTATACTTGTCTGTCTGCAATATTAGATAAGAACATCTGACCTCTCTGTGGTTCCTGATCCACACTTTTTGGGTTAGTGAAAGTAGTTAAAGTGTTACTAAATCCAGGACCCTGCATTCACTATACCTGATCTCCCACAGTACACAGAGCAATTATTTTAGTAAATATAAAATGCTAAATACCTTTTCTGATCAGCAATATATAGCAGTCTTGTGCCTTCTATCAGTGTCCAGCCGAGCACTGGTTAAATCTTGTACAAGGGGTTTTCTTTCTACCCTGACTGTTCTATGAGGCTGCATGACTCCTGACCCTCTGTCTTGACAGTGCTGATTGGCCCTGTGCCGATCAAATGCACCCTCCCGACCCATAAGAACTCTCTAGCAATACACATCAAACTGAGCATGTGCAGAGTGCCTCCTAGGGCTCCATACTATCGGCAGATAGATTGGGGACCGTGGAAGAAGGGTAGGGGTTTTCATTCTCCTTTGACTATCCTATGAGGCTGCATGACCCCTGAACCTCTGTCTGGACAGTGCTGATTGGCCCTGTGCCGATCACATGCACCCTCACAGCTGCATTTTAAAAAGATGCACGCATTCACCTTTATCTGTGGGAAATGCAGTCACAGCAGACCATTCAAATGAATGGGCTGTGGTGCCCAAGCAAACAAAGGCCGCAAAGCTCGCAATACTGTGAGCAAGGGCTTAGTCACACAGTTTTTCAGAAAAAGCCAGCACTCCTGTATGCAAAATTTAACACTTTCTAGCAATAATGAAAGCTGTCCCATGCAACACTGCATCCAACAACTTTCTAATGGATAGTAAGGCTACTCATTACAGAGATAACCTGATAGAAGGGTGCAGGAGGGGATGGGTGAACTCTGGATAAGACATGTCACAGCTTGGAGTCAGAGCGTCCTGGAAGCTGAGAAAGCTAATGCACTCAAAAAAGATTTTTTTTAATTTTTATTTAATATATCAAATATAATGTGTAATTTCTGGCAACCTTTCTGGAGTGACCCTAACACTACCACAGATATGTGAACAATATAAATTTCTCAGATAAGTTCTAAGACCTCTAACAGTCTTAGTTATATGGGAGCTGAGAAAGCTAAAGCACTCAAAAAAGATTTTTTTTATATTTATTATATCAAATATAATGTGTAATTCCTGGCAACCTTTCTGGAGTGACCCTAACACTACTCCTACAGATATGTGAACAATATAAATTTCTCAGATATTCTCAGATAAGTTCTAAGACCTCTAGCAGTCTTCGTTTATATGCAGTTTTTTTTAAATTCATTGTTAGACTTTTATTAACTTGTAGTAAACTGAATTTAATTAATGTTGTATATTTTATACAGATCGAAGCTTTACAGGATGTCTTGGAGAAACTCAAAAGTAAAAGGATCCTTCCTCTGGACAAGAAGCTGGGATGGGTGCCTTCGGTAAGAAAAGCCAAGTGGAGAACATGGGTGTTGCTAAGCATAAGAAACTTGTTAAACACAAATATTTTCACTGATTATACATTTTTATTAATAGTAAAACTATCTTTATGTAGCGCTACCCATGCAGGAGGTGCCTGGTAGAATGGGTTCTTTGTTCTTCTGTTTTGACTAAGGGATCAATCTCAGCCCCACTGACACACCAGGCTAAGCAAACGTATACTGCAATGCTATTGGGAGCTCAAATATACATGCCCTGCACACAACTAAGGTTCAAAAGCAAACAGCAAACTGGTTAGTGGTAAATGATCCCAATATATTTTCACGGGTTGCAATAAATAGCAGTATGCACATAAATGATTAGGAGTTCTATGCAGCTAAATGAGAGCAAACCCGGTAATCCACAAAATTAGCAATAAGTATTGACCTTAGAAAATAGTAACAGCAATGATAACCGATACTACAATAACTCCTCTGTAAACAGTAGGCTTATATCCACTTTAGGGTACACTCTATAAATGAATGTCAGCAAAGAAGTTTAAGACTCCCTAAAGAGGTACCTCTTAGTATGGACAACAGGAAAGGTTCTTGTGAGGCAGCTATTTGAATGAACAGTCTTTAGCTCTAGTTCTTCAGTTGGCTAGCGTTTGGGGCCCAGTCTTTATGGTGGTACATATAAGTACAGTCCCAGTAAAGTCTGCATGTAGTTAATAGGTAGGGCTGCTAGATATGTGGCCAATCCCTAAATACACTGTCTATGCTACCAGTAATAGATCGATGGCAGCAATGCCCTTTCAACAATCCCAGTGACATAGCAGCAGTGGTCCCTCTTGTCGGAAGTCCCTCACTTCTGGGTTGCCTGGGGCAACTTCAGTACTCGGCACAGCAAAGACTGTAACCTCACAGTGGCTCAGTTTCTCAGTACACAGGTTACAGCTCTGTACTTTCCAGTCCTGTAGTGTAGGCATAGGACACAGAAGCAAGCCTGCACACTCTCTCGTCTCCTGCAGACAAGAAGCCTGGCCTCTCTTGGAAAGCCTGGGAAAAGTCTGTCTTCTCCTTCCATTTGCTAGGATGTATGGGTGTTGAAGTTTTTAGCTGCATTCAATTCCCCTGTGCAGGACTATATGTCTCAGTATCCCAAACAGCTGCTGTATTATCCAGTCTCTTCCTCACAGGCTCTGCTGCTGCCAGGAGGTGTGGGGGGGGGACAAACTGGGGATTTTACACAGCCACAGCATGGTTAGTGGGAGAGGGGCTGAGAACACATAGCCAGCACTCTGATACAGTGCAGTGACAGGAGGAGAACGGAAGCATGCAGCTGCCCATACACTCTCCTCTGTACTCAGCTACACTCTTCTAATATGTTCTAGTCAGTATTTATAATTTTTTTTTTTTACTTAAATATTTTATTATTGGTTTTCATATTACCAGTTTATACAAACAAACACTAAGAAAATAAAAAAAACACAAACAATAAAGAAACACTTCTTTAGCTTACAGTGTATCAAAATATTAATGTTAATCCTAATATCCTTTTCCCCCTCCATCCTAGTATACAACATACCTTCCCCACCCTTCCATTCCTCAACCTCGACTCTGCATTCTTCTTACTCCTTGTAGAGATCTTTATCCGAAAATATTTGTAGTTTAATCCTATATTTATCACCCATAACCTCTCTTCTCTATTACATATACTCTAAAAATAAATTCAACTTTTTAAATTCCTCCCATTTTTCCCATCTTATACGGAAACTCTCCATCTTATCTTCGTCCATATGATAAAGTTCCTCCAATCTATATATCTGATCCACCCTATCTACCCAATCCTTTGTTTTTGGTACTCCTTGTTCCCTCCAGAATTTGGGTATCAAGCCCTTCGCTGCGTTCAAATAATACAGTAAACCAGATTGTTTATATTTTTTCGCTGAGAGTTTAGTACCATGAAAAAGAAAGGGAGTAACAGACTTGAAAAGATACTATAACTCGGTAATATCGGCGAGAATTTTTGATTGGACGCATGATTCACATGGGAAAAGTTGGGTAAAAATAGAAAATACACTAAATTGTACAAATTTGAGTAGAATTGTATGGTTACCTCCTCAATACTGAGGATTAGCAGATAGTATATGTTTGTTTACACAAAATGTTTTAAGAGTTTGGGATATTTTACACAAACAAATGGGATGGGAATCTAATTCACTGTTAATGCCTTTAGAGTCCACAGAGTTTTTTCCTCCAGGTAAAGAAAGTATTACAGGGAAGTGGAGAAAGAAGGAAGATGTACAGTTGAGAGATATAATGGAGGGTGAGGAAGTATGTTCACTTAAGGAAATGAAAAATAAGAGTGAAATATTTATGAGAATGGATGAGTGGCATTATTTTCAGCGTAAACATTTTATAGGGAAGCTTCCAAGACCACTAAGAATAAAAGAGGATTGGAACCCTTTTGAGCACCTATTAGATACACAGGGAGCTGGGAAACACGGAATTTCTAAAATATATAAGATCCTCACTGGATTAAGCACGGTTTTAAGGCCATCATTTATAGAAAAATGGGAAAGGGATTTAGGAGTAATAATAGATGAGGAAAAGCAAAAGAAAATTCACAGGAATTTAAATATGAAGGAGGTAGAGATGAATTATAAATGTTTGGCAAGATGGTATATTACACCGAGTGTAGCACATAGAATAAGTGAAGATAACTCACCTTCATGTTGGCGTGGATGTAGGTGTAGAGGTACAATGTTTCACATTTGGTGGGAATGTCCTAAAATCCAAGAGTACTGGGGGGAATAGTTAGCCTGATTCAGAAAATAACAGAGGTTAATATCTCAAAAGACCCAGAGATATGTCTTTTTCATGGTACTAAACTCTCAGTATTTATAATTAATACAAATTATTTGTCTAGTATAACCCTACCAAATCTGTATATACTGTATCTGTATATTATTCCTTGTTTATTTAAGGCCAGCATATTCTGTGCTTTACACTTTGGGTAAGCCACAAATAACATATACCCAAAGTAACATATTAAGTAATCAAACAAAGGCAGGAGGGTTCTGCCTGCAAGCGAAAAAGCACTTAAAGAAATGGAACAAGCAAGACATGAGGAACTTATCTCTAAAAGGACCTGCCATTATCTAATTGAAACACATAATGACTTTATACTGTATTAATGCTGAATGAACTGGTCACCCAGCTAGACTATACAATCACATAAAAAGTGCACTTGTGGCAGATTTTAATAAAAGGGACATTGACAGGTGGATGTATGGTGATATGCAAAAAAGAAGTAACCAAAAAGCAGAGAAAGGCATTTGTATATAACCTTTAAGAGCATGTTTAAAGCTTTAAACAACCAAATAATTTGAGATAGTGAACTTCGAGGATCAGATGCTGGTGATAGCAAGTCTGTAAACTACTATTAGTAAATTAGAACGTAAAGATGGGCTGATAGGAGGCTAGAGCAGATATCTTATATGGATTAAAATGTATGCAAGCCTTTAAATAAGAGTCAGATTTTTGAATGTTAGCATCTGAAAAACTGTATAGTAGAGGAGACATGCCAAGTGCCTCTGAAGCCACTTATCTAAAGTTGTGTACTGAGCCAAACAGATGTGAGCAGGTTGTTGTGGCCATGGCTGCCAATTTCTTTTTCTATGGCTTCCCCCAGCAAGCCCCCTTCCTGTATTGCAGTCCAGATGCAGACGGAATGCTACGCTTGAAGCACAATTATTAGATGCCTTTCATTCTTATTCATAGTAAAATGGTTAGTGACAAAAAATCTTGCCGCTGTTTGTTATAGGTGGATTCACAGCCTATCTCCAGCCTTAACTTTTTTTCTGTTTTTTTGACGGATTGGGAAAATGATGGAATCTCTGTATAGTTGTTTGACTTTTCACTTACTTGCTGCTATTTAACATCTCACTTGTTGTAGGTGTGTCTTGGCTGGTGCAAATGGCTGCAATCCAGCTACAGTCACAGAGGCACTGTGTTTCTGTTGAAAAATCCGCTCATAAACCATGCATGTTTTTCTGTAAGGTACCAGACTTCAGAGAACACAGTCCTGTATATTGTACATGCTATCATAGCTTCTTCACCCCTTCTTCTGCAGATACTGCCTGCTGTCATATCCCCCCACACACTCTTCTCCTGCACATACTATCCTCCATGATATCCTCTGCACTCTTATCCTGCACAATTTCTTATCCTACACAATCTGCCCCCACTCTTATTCTTTGCAATCCACTCCTGAATATACTGCCCACCATCATACCCTCTGCATTTTAACCTACAGTACCTGCTGTCATAGTTTTCCCAATCCTGTCCTGCTCACACTGTCCCCTTTAATAAAGCACCCTTCTAACCTCCGAAGGCTTGGTGGCAACCCCCAGGGACAGGGTGGACTGACATTTCACCTCAGGGCATAGTTTGCTAGCCATGGCGGGATGTGGACAGTTGTAGAAAAATGGGCGCCAGTCACTTTTAAAGGATAAGTTCACTTTAAAAAAAAAAATCTATATAAAAATGTGCATTTAATTATTTATTTGAAGCCTGTAAAGCATTGCATCGGTGATCAGCTGTTTGCTGGTGCCATGCAGGGCTACAGCAAACTGTCATTTTAATCTGAGTGCTGTTTAATACTGACAGGAAGACTGAATGAACTACCACAGCACTCCACAGCACCATGGTAGTTCATTGAGAACTACAAGATGACATCCGCAAAGGATGCTGGTACTTGTAGTACATTCAATCACAGAATCTGTGAATGAAAGATGTAGCTGTGTGGGAGGAGCCCCACATGGCTGCGCTGATTTAAAAAACTGACAGCTAGTACGGAGAACTTACCCCCGCATTGCTGTCATAGAGGGGAGGTGATGGGATTGGGCAGTGGCTACAGCAGTGGGAACATGTTACATGTTGCACCCTAAAAATGGGTGGAACATGTAACATGTTCCCAAAGGTGAACATGTCCTTTAAAGCTGAACAAAAGTGAGTTTATTGCTCATACAACGAAAATTCAGGGATAGAGGGGTAAGGGCACAGGACACCCTTACCCCTGGTTCACATATCCGCGTTCCTGCGGGTCGTGTTTTGCACAGACACAAGAGCCAATTCATTTGAATGGACTACCGTGCCCCAGGACACGCAGGGAAGAGGTCCCTGCACTTCTTCTGAAAACGCAGCCCGCATGGAAACCTCTGTTCCCAATATGGTTGTGATTTCCAGTGAGGGCGGTGTGCCATTAGAATTATTGGCACTGCCCGTGGGTCCGCATTCTTTTGTGTGGGTGGTGTGACTGCACGGATTTTTGTGCATATCCGGCAATCTGTACTTTTGTAGCAACAGCTGTCTCCTTTAGCAGCCAGAAAGTAACTCACAAGAAAGTACAGGAATTCTCTGAGTCTGTCTTGACGCTTTTCTAGGCTCTCCACAGTCCCCAGTCCATGGCAGAGTAACGCTTGGTACTTCATTTCAGGGCTCCATCCCTTCCTTCATGCACACAGACAGGCCCTCAGTTGCAGGGCCTGAATCACATGGCTAGACCTTAGGTTTCAGGCCTACCTAGCAGAGCTATTTGTCACTCACCCACACCAGACCAAGGTCTGGGTAAGAGGACCCTGATCATTTGACCTCCCCACACATTTACACTCTCTCCCAGCATGCACCAGTGGCCAGAAAACTCCTGCTGGTTGGTTGAGAGAAGTATGCATATTCATAACTAGCTTCACTGCAGCTCACCATAGTAATGCCGAAGGTACCAGTGACACCTACTGACAAAAGGGAAGAACTACAGCTACACTGAATTTACAGGAAAACCAAATGATCAATAAGATTACAAATTAGCTAGATTACCTGCAGCCCAGCAAAGCCAAATTTACTGGTAGCCCCTGTTTAGGGCAGGGTGGCTACACTAACATCACTGCATTTCTTGTCCACCCTCAAACCCTCTGTACTCCGTTCCTGTACATACTATCTGTCATTATACCCTTTATAAGTCTCTCTTGCACATACTGCCTACCATACTACCACCATACCTTTGGCATTCCTCTTCTGCACATACTGCCCCCTGTTATACCCTCTGCAATCCCGTCCGGCACATATTGCTCACACTCTATAGTAGCTGCTGTCATACTCTTGTCACTTCTCTCCTGCACATAGAGCCCCCTCTAATACTTACTGCACTCCCCTCTTGCACCTAATTCCTACCATCATACAGTATGCACTGTTTTCCTGTGCATACTGCCCGCGGTCATACCCTCTTCTCTCCTTTCCTGCACTTACTGCCCCTCTGATGCCTTTCACAGTCTATTCCTGCAAATACTGCACACCATTATAATGCTCACCGCACTCATCTCCTACACATACTGCCCACTGTCATACTCTCCGCACTCCTCTCCTGCACATAATGCCTGCCACCATACTCTAGCACTCTCCAGCTCCCTCTTATGCTTTTTACAGCAATTGTCTACTGCATCTACTGCCCCTTCTCATACTCATCGTACCCCTCTCCTGCAGATAGTGCCCACCACCAGGGCTGCTGTTAGAAACTACGGAGCCCCATACAGCCAACTTGACAGGGCCCTCCCCCCCAAAACAAGTTTACTATGCTTCAGCTATGAATGAACACAGTGAGTGATTGGTACCAATCACTCATTGTGTTCATTTAGGAAAGGAAGAAGCTGGTAAATGTGACATATTTACCGGACATTTCCCCCGCTCTCCATTCTGAAGGATCCTGTTGTGTGCTTGTACCCGCCTGTGGGAGAGAGAGGAGAGAAGCACTGCGGGGGTGGGGGTACACGGGGGAGTCTGGGCAGCATAGGGAAATGTATGGTTCACAGTGAGGGTGACTGGTGTGGCGGGGGGGAGCAATCACTGGAACCAATGCCCAGTATGGCTCCCTCTGCAGTAGCTGAAAGCTAGAGGGAGGGAGAAGAGAAGAAGCCAGCTTTCAGCTGCTGCAGAGAGCCATACAGGGGATCAATTCCAGTAATTGCCCTACTGCCGTGCTGATCACCCTCCCTGACCACATCCGATTCACCCAACTGCCTGGGCCCTGTACAGGGGGACTGGTGGTACCCCCTTATCTACGGCCCTGCCCACCACCATACCCTCCACACTCCTATCCTGCACATACTGCCCACAATCATACCCTCCACACCACTCTGCTGCACATTCTGCCCCCTTACATAATCTCTACACTCCTCTCCTGCACATACTAAGCCCTTTCATAATTTCGAAATTCCTTTCCTGTACATACTGTCAACAATAAATAAAAATAAGAATGATAAAACTGTATTTACATTAGAACTAGCAATTTGCGTAAAAGGGTATTTTGCTACTAATTCCATTTTAACCCTCTTACTGCAACGGAGGAAGAAACTCCTTCAACAAAAAGACAAAAGTCCAAGCTCAACAGTCTAGCAGAATAGAAGTGTAGGTTTCTTCTACAAAGCAGGAGTCTGCCAGTGGTCAGCAAATAGCACTTTTATAGAGCTTTAGGCCTCATGCGCACTGGGTGTTTAGCCTTTGTGCCTGAGATTCCAGTGATTCTGTGCGGGCAGAAGGCATAGGTGCGTCTTCTAGCCCCACTGCCAGCAGCCTGTAAAAATGTGGTGGCTAGACTCTGTACTGAGTGGTACTAACATTTAGGGCCATATGCGTCCCTACAGCTGCTGTATCCCCATAAATAAATGTGCATTCTGCATGCAGCTCAAGGTGGCTCCAGCTGCATAAACAAGGTGTTCATTTATACTAGATAGGTCTGTGCAAATGAGCCTTAAGTGTTCCAGTGCTCAGTGTCAACTCAGCTGCAGATTGCCTCCAAACTATGTATACCTGCAGGACACAGAGTGAACATCAGGGGTCTAAAAGATCCCTGATTTCTCCATAATAAGGACCTTTCACTACCCAACGATAATGTCACAAAGAGGAAATGTCACCCCCCATAGCAGCATTCAAATAACCCTGTACCAGAGCAACAGTTTCACTTGACATTCAGTTACAATCAACCAATTCAGGAGCATATGCCTATAGATCTAGATATACTGTAGATATAGATACATTGTATATAACAACAAAACAATATAAGAAACTTGACACTTCAGCGCTCAGAAATTGTAGGGAAGCTTGTCATTAGAACCACATGTATCAAGGCCACTGTGCCACCCAGGGTGGAAGGATCAAGCAGTGCAGCCCTCCTTAGGTAAGGGAATCCAATAGTGCATAAACAACAGGAGGAAAGAAGAGGGCACAACCGCCTAGTGCACTATCACTAGCACTTTATTAACAGCTATAAGAAAACATATTATACTCACAAACCAAATGGGAATAATGGCATATCATAGCATAAAGAACAGAATCCAGAAGTCAGCTTGTCGACTTCAACCAATATGGGGATGACAATGCTAGCTGACGCAGTTTGGAGGACTGTCCCCCTTCCTCAGAGCAGAGACCATTTCTGGACGTCTAGATTCAGTGCTTTATGTCATGATATGCCATCATTCCCATTTGGCTTGTGAGTGTAATGTGTTTTCTTATACCCATTATTAAAGTGTTTGTGATAATGCACTAGGCGGTTGCACTCTCTTGTTTCATCTCGTTGTTTATAGATATATACGTATAACTTTAGGTTATTAGAATTTTGTACATGACTAATTCTTTTTCCATAAAGAAACTCTTCTGTATGTACATCTGTATATTTAGCTTTGTTGAAGGTTTTATATTTAATTTTATCATTTTCTTTCCTTTGTGTCCCTTTAGTGTGATGCTGGTGAACAGTGTGCAGTGAGGAAAGGTGCGCGGATAGGAAAGCTTTGCAACTGCCCAAGAGGGACCACTTGTAACTTCTACATTCTCAAATGTTTGTAAGCAGAGATACCTTTGACAAAGTGATATATAAAACTGGAGGAGAGAATGTATCTGGCAAGCAACAGAGACAAATTGATCTGTTATGTGTTTACCTTTTTTCATCTTTTTATGTAATCTACTGAAGGTAACTAATTAAAAAAAACATTTAGCAACACAATGTTCTCAGTTTACACTGTAAAAACAAAACAAAATAGGCTATGTATCACTATGAAATTCCAGTTTTGTTAAAAAAGGACAAAAAGAAAACTAATTGAAACAGGCATTTTGGCAAACATGTATTGCAGATTTATACCTGCTTCTCTTCTTTAGATATTAAGACTGGCCATTACAGTGCACTTGCTCAAATATAATGCTAATTGGGAGATTCTGTATTTACATCCTTGACGTACTTTTAGACATATCATTTTTGAGCCTAAAAGGAAACACTAAGTACAGATAACCTAGGGACATTTTAATTGTGCCTATAATTTAATCTCAATCTCTGCACGGAGGAAAAGCCAATAAGCCACTTTCAAGAGCTAGTGGATGAGAATTCAAAAAATCCTGCCTACAAAGAACTTTTGTTGCCATGGTTGGGTTGCGAGAACATAAATAATTTTAGAAAATCATGGCTGTTTTCAGAATGGAAAAGTACATTTATTAAAATTAAATTGCAAAAAGGCTTGTGCAGCAGTTATACTAATTAACAAAACTGGAGTTTCCCTTTAAAGACTGGAACAAAGACTTTTATCTGCAGTGAGTTCCCACCTATTATACTGCTAGTCAATGTACTGTACATCTCTGTATTGTGCACTATTTCTGCACTGTTGTGTGTTTTCAATGGAATTTAAAGTTGGCCATAAAAGCAGAATGCTCAGTTTTCCTCTTGCACCTTTTTAAAATAAAAGCAAGTGCAAAATGTATGGGTCATTTCATTTCTTCAAAATGTAGGCTAAGTCTTGAATAGTTCAGTTCCACCTACACTCTGCAAAGAATCTCTTACAAGTACAGGAAGGTTTAGTGCCTTTTACATGGATAACACAAACATTAGAAAAGCTTTTGTGCAGTGGTGGAAGACTATACTATTAGAAGCTATAGATTCAGAACAGCCAGCCAAAACATTTCCTGTTACTTTCCAGAAAAAGAAGCGTTTTAGATATGTTATAGTAAAATGGGGGATATTCTATCACTTTACCATTACTCTCAGGACAACATTCAAATATCACCTGCAATTCTATTTTAGTTTAGTATTGCTCTCTAATCCTTTAGATATACGGCCTTCTGCAGCAGCATTTTATTTTAGGGATCTTTAGCTGGCCATACACCAGTTATTTTTTTTTTTGTTCAACCATTAGGATGAACAAAAGACAATGAGGTTGATACTAAAACTGGAGAGTGCAAAATCTGGTGCAGCTGTGCATGGTAGCCAGTCAGCTTCTAACTTCAGCTTGTTTAATTAAGCTTTGACAGAAAAAAAAAAAACCTGGAAGCTGATTGGTTTCTTTCCAGATCTGCACCAGATTTTGCACTCTCTAGCTTTTGTAAATCAACCCCATTGATTTACATAGTTAGTCTGGCTGAAAAAAGACAAACGTCCATCCAGCTCAACCATAAAAAAAAAAGTTATGATCCTATACCCACAGCTGATCCAGAGGAAGGCAAAAAACCCAGCAAAGCACGATCCAATTTGCTCCTGCAGGGGAAAAAAATTCCTTCCCAATCCCCCAAGAGGCAATCAGATATCCCCTGTATCAACTTTACAGTGAAGGAAATAAGTATTTGATCCCCTGCTGATTTTGAATGTTTGCCCACTCACAAAGAAATGATCAGTCTAAAAATCGAATGGTAGGTGTATTGTAATACTGAGAGACAGAATAGCAACAAAAAATTCAAAAGAAATGCATGTCTAACAAATTATGCACTGATTTGCATGTTCATGAGGGAAATAAGTATTTGATCCCCTATCATTCAGCAGTATTTCTGGCTATCAGGTGTCTTTCATACTGGTAACAAGCTGAGATTAGAAGTAGTCTCTTAAAGGGAGTGCTGCTAATCTCATTTTGTTATCTGTATAAAAGACACCTATCCACAGGAGCAATCAAACAATCAGATTCCAAACTCTCCACCATGGCAAAGAGCTGTCCAAAAAGAATCAGATTTATTTGGCAACTTCTGTCTTTCATGAATCCATGAATGTGGATGGTGAAATTCCTCCCACTGAGCTATTGTATTCTGACGGCGGGGAGATTTCACCGCCGCCAGAATACACTCATCAGTACCGCTAAGTATAGCCAGAGTCACTGGTCAATAGAAAATTTACAAACAGGCAGATTGTGCACAAGTTGATCTATAGATCAACATGTATACAACCAGCCTGCCCATACATGGATCAAATTTGTCCAGTTCAGCAGGTTCAGTCATTTTGATCCATGTATGGCTGGCTTTTCACGCCATGCCAGTGAGCTGTGTTGATCTGCATAGGTTCAACACAAGGGCTATCATGTTGCACATGCACTGTCTTTTTGTTTACCTTTAATAATTGTGTCCCTCCCTCACTCTGTAGCTAGGGGATGCTCTATGTAGTTAGTCACGCCCTTCTTCATGCTTTTGTCTCCATTCACCACATGTACTGTATTCAGATGGAACTAGGCACACTATGATTTTTTTTATCTATCTGCTGTTTATCTGTTATGATCTTCACAAAGTTTTGTATTAAAGCTTCCTACGATCTGCAAGATGTCATTTGGATCAAGTCAGTGTCTGCCAAGCCACTAAGACCGCACGCTAAACTATTTCACCACAAATGGATCAGTTATAGAGATTGCATTTTCAGTGCGTAGAATGTGAAAGCAGAACAAGGGCCACATAGTTTGTTGTTTACCCCATTCACACCATACATGTGCAGTTCTGTGCGCTGTATTAAAAGACAGTATGTATGCCTTTTTACACATCACAAACCATCAAAACTTATGTCACCATGCTGCAGTGCAGTGTTGAATATAGTGTCATTTTGTGACAGTTCAATAAAGTTTCAAAAAGTAAATAATATGTTTTAAGAATGCATTACATCATCCATATACTATGTATACCAATGTGCATGAGTTTTAGTGTGCGGAGTTCCAGTCAAACTCTAAAAAAATAAAAGTCAGTAGCTACAAAAACTGTAGCTGCTTTTAAAAAAACAGCCACTTACCTGTCCCTCGATCCCACAGTGTCCTCCCCGCAGCCCGTTTCACCAGCCGTCTGGTGTTCCCGGCACTGGCATCTTCAGTGTGGGAACACGGCTGTGACAGCTTGCGGCTTCATAGACTGGTGCCTACTGAGCATGCTCAAGTAGCGCTGTGCTTTTTGAATGATCCAGTAGTCTTCTGGGAACTGTCACATGTCCCAGAAGACTACAGGGAGGGAGGGGGGAGGACAACTCCCGCTTCCAATCACCTAGGCGATCACAGTGGAAGTGGGAGCGGGTACCTGTCAATTTCAGGTACTTGCTCCCCTCCCACTTCCCAAAGGTGCCAATCCTTAATGGGGAGCAGGGGACCAATCTTTAAAGCTGAACTTCCCCTTTTGGGTGGAGCTCCACTTTAATGTTCATGGTAAAGTCACCCTGTAGCCAGTCGCCAATTTCAAATTGAACAGTTCCCTGTTAAGAAGAACATGAATACCTCTCCTGATGCCCGTGCCGCTATAGTCATGTGGAGTTTGGGGGGTAGTAACTAATGAGCCCTGCATGGGAAACAAGGAGATCAACACTTTCAGAAATATCAGCAGTACACTGTTTACATAGAACTGTTTTATTTGAAATTTGAGAAATGGTTGCTTTGAAGCTGAACTTCATGGAACTGAAAAAAACTACTCTTTCAATGCAAGGGAGCCCCACTGCCATGGTAATTCCCAGGAATTCAGCTTTAAAGCAATTCTTTCTTAAATTGCAAATAAATGCTAATGTTTGCCTAGGGTACCTGGAAAAAGAACTTTGTCTTACCTTTTTTCTTGCTCCCTCGGCAGCTGGCTGTCCCCTTTTCTCTCTGACACTCTGGGTTGTGGTCAGGCTTGTAGTCCTCACTTCTAGTACAGGACTATTCGGGCTGCATTGTACTTGATGACATCACAGGTATGACCACTGGACAGCATGTCAAAGAAAAGATATTTCAGGGGACTGTACACATAGGAGAAGCCTGCAGGAATGATGGGTAATGTAAGTAAAAAAGTGCTTTTTAATGCTGACACTAGACATAGACTATTCCACTGGTCTCTCTTGGACAAATGTAGTAGCTGCTGGCGTGCGCTGTTATCTGTTTGTGTTTTTGTAAATTACACCACTACTCTCCAGCAGTCATTATTCACATAACCCAAGCCATTAGCTACTACTGTAGTCATCTTGGAATTAACTGGCAGCTGTGGAATGTGCAGCCTCAGTATTTTAAAGTGTTAATAAACTCAGGACCCTGCATTCACTCTATCTGGTCTCCCACAGTACACAGAACATGGAAATGCAATTATTTTAGTAAATATAAACTGCTAAATACCTTTTGTAACAGAACCGACCCAGTCTGTACTTGGGTACTTCTGTTATAATAACGCTTCCCCATCCGACCACAGACACCACAGCCGACCAAACAAGACTAGAGGACACCAGTCTGTCTGAACATGGAACTCTTTATTTGAGACTCAAACTGGCTTTTTATACACTCAAGGGGCAATCCCCCCTCCCTGAATAATGATACATGGCGGGGCAATCTACACTTAGCAACAAGAGACACACAGGTATTCAAACTTCACATTAGCAGACAGTCCCGTCAGGAGGGAGGGCTGCTGGAGACACCCCCACTAAGCTAATACACATAAACACATACATCCCATAATAGTTTGCTCCCAAGCAAGACACACAATAGAACAATGGGATGCAACCACATGGCATTAAACAATCAACAACCCCCCACCCCAACATTAGGACAGATCACCCTGTACCCCTAACAGGCACAGGGTGACTTACACATAATAGGGATATGGGGAGCGGAGACATGGGTCTCCCCGCCTCTCTAAAGTGAGCTGGCTTCCATGGGCCCCCTAACCAAAGTGACTCCTGTCACACCTTTTCTCATCAGCAGTTAGAGCAGCCTTGTGACTTCTATTAGTGTTCAGCAGAGCACTGGTTAAAGCTTGTAGGAGGATATTTCTTTCTGCTCTAGGAGGATGCAGAACCCCTGACTTCTGTCTAAACAGTGCTGATTGGACCTGTGCTGATCACATGCACTCCCCCAAGAAAATAAACCCTCTCTAGCAATACATACCAAACTGAGCATGTGCAGAGTGTCTCCAGACAATATGTCTTATCAGGAGATAAGAGGGGAACACTGGAAAAAAGGGAGGATCAGAGAAGTCGGGTCAAACAGCCTTTTCACACAATGCAGGGGATTAACCCCTTAAGTTCCACGGTGAGTACATCAAGAATTCTTTACTGCTTATACAGACTATTTTTACTGTTATGGGTTTAGTAACACTTTAAGGCTTCATTTACATGGATGGGGTTTGTGCGGAGAATGTGTGTTCTATGCAGTGGCAGATCTTAACACACATGCCAGTGTTCACATCCATAAAGAAATGGACGCAGAGCACTAGATGCAGAAAAGCTCTTCATTAAGGGAAACGAGTTAGAAAGCGGAGGTGCAGGTGGATCTGTCTGTATACTTGATGGAGTAATAAAAAAACCTCATGGGACTTTTTCAGTGAAGTGTGGTTTCCTTTAATTCTCTTAGGAAACATGCTCAGGAAGTGGATTGTGGACTGCTGGTGAGCCTGCACTCATGTTCAGTAATGTCAGGTCAAAGCATCTGTAGCAGAGCAGCGGGTGGCTTTCTTTACAGATTGGAACAAGCCACATGCATGCATACGGAATCTGGACTTCAGCCAAAACTGTTTTCATGTGTTGGACAGGGTAGCGAAGGCATAGAAATCATCACAATTTTATTGCACTCTCTTGGAACAAAAAGTGGTGGGAATCACTACAATAAGTGCAAACTGCAACTTTTTGCATTAAAATAAGAAATTATTAGAACCTTACTTAACGAATGGCTTGTCTACCTATGGCCTACCCTTACCAACCAATGCACCTTACTTATGTATGACCTACCATTGCCTTCACATGGCATGCGCTGAGAAAAAATGTAAGTCACAATGCCAAAACAGCACTAAAAGGTATCTTGAAGTGCAATCATAGATCTTCAGCTGCTAGATGATCAAACATATCCAAGTGAACCACGTGTCACCCCACTCCATGCTCAAAGAAGGCTTACCAGATATATTTGACCATCATATTATAGAGTGGTCAAAATGGGCACAAGAACAATCATATGTCAACTGCTCCAGCCTTCTTCATAACCTCCAATGATGGTTCAGATGGTGTTCACCAACTCCACATGGATCATCAGTGCATGCGTAGTCAGGTATATAGGTACCATGTGCATGGAATGAAAAAGCTCTGACATAAAGGTCATAAACACATGAGGACAATCCAGGGTAACTGTCAGATGAACCCCCTCGGGTAGCCATCACAACTCTTCAAAACATCATAAATAGTCGTGAAGTTTGACCTACAAATTATAACCGGCCAAATGCTCCTCCAGAAGGACCGTGTAGGCTCCAAATTCCGATCCACGTGATATTCCCTCCACGTGCCATATCTTCACTGAACCTTTAGGAGTCTCTCATCTCTCAGATGTGCCGTCCAGGAAGGTTCCCAAAAACACCGTTACTGATCAAACACCATCTAGTGCTCTTTTGGCACTGGGACTTACACTCTGTTTTTTGCAATATTTTTTCCACATATCTGTCAGTTTTGTCACTTTTGTTTTCACTTATGCTTTTTTTTTTAATCTTATCAGATTGTTTCTTGCACTTTTAGCACCACACTTATAATTATATTACCATAACCTACCACCAAAGAACAACCCAAAATAATGTCTCCTGTTCTTGACAATCGCAGCGATATCACGTGTGTATGTTAGTTGTTGTTTGTACTCGTAATATAGCCCAGAAACAATAGTGCGTGATTTGCTTTTTTTTTTTATCCTGCCACTAACATACACTGATACTAATTTAAAAATGAAAAAAAAAATCCTAAAACAACTGACCCTGACCTGTGACCTTGACCCAAACACTAACCCTGGCACAGACCTAGATCAAACCTTGATCTAGGTATTTTTATTTATTTTTTTATTACTACTATTTATTTATTAATTTTGTACACATACTTGTTTTTTTCCTCTCTGAAAGGACAGAGAGAGATACAATGTATAATATAATGTATATAATGATACAATGTATCTCTCTACTCCATTCCAGGAGATAAAACAAGGGAGGCAAGCTTCATAATGACTGATCACATAGCCAATCAGAGGCTAACACAGCAATCAGGTGACCCGGAATCCAGAGTTCCTGGTCCCGATCGTTAGAACAGGACCCAAGGCTTTCAGTGACACCCCGTCTTTGTACTCCATGCAGCATGTTCCCAGCACAAAGACAGGTACGCAAATTAACAAAGAACCAGCAAACACAAATGCTCCTGCGCTTGGGGATGGACTCGATGCTACAACCACATTAAGAATGTCCTGGAACATGCACACCTTGCTGCCCTCAAATGGACCGGGGGAATCCAAATATACTGAATGGGGAAAGAACAAAAAGAGGGCGCACAGGCCTAGTGCATTACCATAAAAAATGTTTAATAAAAAATAAAGTAGGTGTTGTACTCACAAACGACAATATAGTCAAGGCACATCATAGAAGAACAGCTGGATCAACACCGCGCTGAGTAACAGTCCACAATAGGGAGTTTAGACATCCAAAAGGCTGACGCGTTTCGAGGACTTGCCTCTTCCTCAGAGCCACTCTGAGGAAGAGGCAAGTCCTCGAAACGCGTCAGCCTTTTGGATGTCTAAACTCCCTATTGTGGACTGTTACTCAGCACGGTGTTGATCCAGCTGTTCTTCTATGATGTGCCTTGACTATATTGTCGTTTGTGAGTACAACACCTACTTTATTTTTTATTAAACATTTTTTATGGTAATGCACTAGGCCTGTGCGCCCTCTTTTTGTTCTTTCCCCACGCAAATTAACAGTCCCACAGGGGAAAAAAAGCCCAGTTCTGTGAGACCACTAATTTGCATATGGTGTGCGTCAAGGGGATAAACACTTACATGACCTGGCCATTGAGGTGTGGCGCCTCCTTACGAAACAAATTTCATTCATTCCTTAAAAACTGCACGTCAATGAAATAGTAAACAATAGCATTCAATTTTCTTGAAAATTGCATGCCTAGACCACTACATTGTTAATCATGCGTAGCACTCTCCTAGAGTAGTATAGATTGTTAGGCAAATTTAGTTAGCTCCTCTGTAATCAGTGAGCAGGGATTGATTGTTCAGGGCTGCTCAGTGTCCCACAGACTGCTGCTCTGATTGCTTCCCCCATAATTCTAGAGGATTTTAGAATTCTAGTGGGAGGAAGAATAGAGAAAACAGCCTGAATATTTATGGAAATCCAGCCAATCCCTGGGAAGATGTGCCCAGAAAAAGGTGGGACAGTGCCCCTGGGGCTGGATTTGTAGAGGTGCTAACTAGAAGACCAAAGTCTAGACCTGGAGTTTGTTTGGGTCTGGAGAAGCTTCCTGGAGAAAAATAGAAAGGAACACCACTCCAGGTGAGCAGAAAGGCCAATCCCAACAATGATCACTGCTGACAGGTGCTGGCCCAACTCGCCACCATGATAGACCAAAAAGACGAAGGAGAGCACCGCTTACCACAACAGCATACTGTACAATGCTTATGTATTCCAAAAATGACAGATACAGTGCCTTGAAAAAGTATTCAAACCCCTTCAAATTTTCCACATTTTGTCATGTTACAACCAAAAACGTTAATGTATTTTATTGGGATTTTATGTCATAGACCAGGGGTATTGAATAAAAATTCACCAAGGTCCGGGCAGTAAACCTTGCATGCATCAGAGGTCTGAATCTCATGTAGGCACCTGTGGTACACTTTCGTGTGTGCCAAACCGCGTGTTACTGCGGTGTGATTTTGAAAAAAAAGGGTCGGGGACTTCTTCAGGTTTCTAGCAGGTAGTGCTGACCTAGCCACAACGTGTACACCAAATGCACATGTACAGATCTGAACCTATTCTCACATCAGTGTCCTCAATCCCCACTGCACATCACAGTCCACTCCTCATTCACAGCTAGATCCCTCTTAATCAGTGTGATCAATCCTCACTGCACATCACAGTCCCCTCTTCATTCACAGCTAGATCCCTCTTAATCAGTGTCCTCAATCCCCACTGCACATCACAGTCCCCTCCTCATTCACAGCAAGATGCCTCTTGATGAGTGTCTTCAGCTCCTCCTTTACATCACCCCCCTTCACCCCTTTCACAGTAGTGTTCTCACACTTCATTGACATCAACCCCCCCTAACAATACTGTCCTCTGCCCCCTTCACTGCAGAGTACTCTGCCCCTTTTTACATCATTCCCCCACATTACTGTCTCAGCCCCCCCGTGTTACTGTCCTCAGCCCCCACATCACTGTCCTCAGCCCCCCACGTTATTGTCACCCCCAACATTTCAATTCTCAGTCCCTCCCACTTTAATGTCCTCAGCCCCCACACACCACAGTCCTTAGCCCCCCACATTCAGTCCTCAGACCCCTTCACACTAATGTCCTTAGCCCCTTTAACTTTGCTCCCCCCACTGTCCTATCTTACACAGACAGTGATTGATTGCTAGGGCTGCCCTTCATCCTAGCAACCAATCACCTGCTTGTTAACCTCGGGCAGCTCCCACCATCCATCCAGAACTGTCCTGCCTCCCGCTGTCAGCTCTGTGAGGATGAACATTAGACAGCTGGGGGAAGAAAAGGCTCCTAAATGACAGGACTGCATGGGTTCGGATGGGACAGTGACTCCGTACGCATCCGAACCCCGGTCCGCCATTTAGTGATGCTTGTGATAGACCAACACAAAGTGGCACAGAATTGTGAAGTGGAAGGAAAATGATAAATGGGTTTCAAAATGTTTTACAAATATGTGAAAAGTGTATTCAGCCCCCTGGAGTCAATACACTGTAGAACCACCTTTCATTGCAATTACAGCTGCAAGTCTTTTTGGGGATGTGTCTACTAGCTTTGCACATCTAGAGAGTGACATTTTTGCCCATTCTTCTTCGCAAAATAGCTCAAGCTCCATTAGATTGGATGCAGAGTGTCTGTGAACAGCAATTTTCAAGTCTTGCCACAGATTCTCAATTGGATTTAGGTCTGGACTTTGACTGAGCCATTCTAACACATAGTTACATAGTCTGGCTGATAAAAGACAAAAGTCCATCCAATTCAACCATAGAAAAAAAAAGGTTATAATCCTATACCCACAGTTGATCCAGAGGAAGGCAAAAAAAATGTATATGCTTTGATCTAAACCATTCCATTGTAGCTCTGGCTGTATGTTCAGGGTCGTTGTCCTGCTGGAAGGTGAACCTCCATCCCAGTCAAGTCTTTTGCAGACTCTAACAGGTATTCTTCTAAGATTGCCCTGTATTTGGCTCCATCCATCTTCCCATCAACTGTGACCAACTTCCCCGTCCCTGCTGAAGAAAACCATCCACACAACATGGTGCTGCCCAGGGCCAGTGCTTCCACTAGGCAAACTAGGCAGCCGCCTAGGGCACACTGCCACATAGGGCAGCACTTTCTCTGTGTGGGACGTCACCACGTCATGAATGAGCATTCAGTCAAGGGGAGGGGCAGCAGAGGAGAGGAAGAAGGGACAAAGGAAGATGCTGGGTGTCTGGGGCCAGTGTAGGAGCTGAGCTGCCACTCCTTCCAGTGTTCCTCTCAGACTCAGTCCCTTACTGCAAGCCAGCTGGCAGCTGCTGATCACTGTGGAGTTCCAGCCCTTCTCTTCTCATTCATTAGCAGACACAGAGCAGCGTCTGCAGAGGAGGGTAATGTCTGACTCTGATGTCTCGTATCCATGTGAGTGTGACCCGGCTGGCTGGCCAACCATCACATGTGCAATGTATCAGTGAGTGATGACATCACCATGATCCCCCAGCCTGCTGATCTGTGTCAGTGTTGGTGTGTTGTGTCAGGTCTGTCACTGTGTGGGATCGTTCAGTCCAGGTGTTCTCTGTGTGTGTGTGTGGGCTGGGCTGCCTACTGTCTGCCCCCATTGCCTGGAGAATTCCAGCCTGGGATCTGTCAGAGTGTGGATCCATTATCCTCCACTCACTGCAACTGTCACCCTGCCACTGCCTGCCACAGACACAGCCCGTCCATGACACTGATTTTGTCATTATTTTGGTGCTGGTGGCATCTTATGGAACTTATTTTTTACAAATTAAAAGAAATTTAGCAGTTTCTTGTTTTGTTGATTTAATATTCTCTACTGGTTTTAACATTTTTTTTATTATTTTTTTTTTTGGGGGGGGGAGGGCTCAATTAGCTGGTCTTGCCTAGGGCGCAAAATAGTCTAGCACTGGTCCTGATGCTGCCACCACCATGTTTCATGGTGGGGATGGTGTGTTCAGAGTGATGTGCAGTGTTAGTTTCTGGCACACATAGTGTTTTGCTTTTAGGACAAAAAGTTCAGTTTTGGTCTCATCTGACCAGAGCACCTTCTTCCACATGTTTGCTGTGTCCCCCACATGGCTTCTCACAAACTGCAAACAGAACTTCTTATGGCTTTCTTTCAACAATGGCTTTCTACTTGCCACTCTTCCATAAAGGCCAGATTTGTGGAATAAACAACTAATAGTTGTCCTGTGGACAGATTCTCCCACCTGAGCTGTGGATCTCTGCAGCTCCTCAAGACTTACCATGGGCCTCTTGGCTGCTTCTCTGATTAATGCACTCCTTGCCCGGCCTCTCAGTTTAGGTGGATGGCCATGTCTTGGTAGGTTCGCAGTTGTGCCATACTCTTTCCATTTTCGGATGATGGATTGAACAGTGCTTCATGAGACGTTCAAAGCTTGTGATGTTTTATTATAACCTAACCCTGCTTTAACCTTCTCCACAACTTTATCCCTGACCTGTCTGGTGTGTTCATTGGCCTTCATGATGCTGTTTGTTCCCTAATGTTCTCTAACAAACCTCTGAGGGCTTCACAGAACAGCTATTTATACTGAGATTAAATTACACACAGGTGGACTCTATTTACTAATTAGGTGACTTCTGAAGGCAATTGGTTCCACTAGATTTTACTTATGGGTATCAGAGTAAAGGGGGCTGAATACAAATGCACACCACACTTTTCAAATATTTATTTGTAAAACATTTAGCAAACCATTTACCAATTTCCTTCCACTTCTTGTTGGTCTATCACATAAAATCCCAGTAAAATACATTTACGTTTTTGGTTGTAACATGACAAAATGTGGAAAATTTCAAGGGGTATGAATACTTTTTCATGGCACTGTAATACAGCATAGGAAGCCTCTACAGTGGTGACAGCGTGCTGCTGGAAGGCTTGGTTTTTATGTAAGCTTTACATAATTTGCTAGGATGCGAAGCACACTAGCACATTATGTCTTTACCTTGCAAGGGATTTTTTTTTTAACCGCTTGCCCGCCACCCTATGGTATAAGTATTGCTACAGGGTGGCAGGGCTGTGCTAAATCACATATATATATGTGATTTGCATTTCCAGGTAGGGCCAGCTGTTGGCGGCTAGGGATGTCAATCACTGGGTCCCGGCCGGAGATTTCCCCCTGGCACCTGGCAATTGCCGTTTAAAGCTGACAGGGACAGACCTGTGTGTGTCTCTCCTGCCAGCAAGGACATGCTGCTTTGTATTTCTCTACACAGCACATACACACAGTTAACCCTTTGATTTCCCCAGATGTTAACCCCTTCCCGCCCAGTGTCATTAGTACAGTGTCGCTGCTTTTTATTAGCACTGATCACTGTATTAGTGTCACTGAGGATGTCAGTGACAGTTTCCCCCAGTGTCAAAATGCCCGCCGCAGTCCTACTATAAGTCGCTGATCACCGCCATTACTAGTATAAATAATATTAAAATTCCAGTATATATACCGCCATTTGTAGATGCTATAACTTCCACAAAAACCAATTAATTTACACATATTGGGATTTTTTTTCAGCAAAGACATGGAGCAGAATACATTTTGACCTAAATGTATGACAAAATTAGATTTTTTTACATTTGTTTACTGGATATGTTCTATAGAAAAAAGTCAAAAATATTGTTTTTTTTTTCAAAATTGTCCTTTTGTTTTTTTTTTGTTTATTGCGCAAAAAAGAAAAAAACGCACAGGAGAGCAAATACCACCGAAAGAAAGCTCTATTTGTGGGAAAAAGGGACATAAATTTATGTACAGCATTGCATGACCGCGCAATTGTCAGTTGAAGTAAAGCAGCGCCGTATTGCAAAAAATGGCCTGGGCAGGAAGGGGGGTAAATCCTCTGGAGGGCAAGTGGTTAATGGACGTGGTTAACTTCCCAACCACCCAATATCAGAACTACTGCTACAGGGCTGAGCAAAATCACGTATATATACAGCTGATTTTGCATTTCTGGGTAGGGGGTGTGCATGCTGCCCTACCCACGCCATCATTGCTAGTTACAGTAATGCAGTGCCGTATCGCAAAAAATGATCTGGTGAGGAAGGGGGGTATATCCTCTGGAGGACAAGCGGTCAATGCACGCTGTTAACTACCGCTTCCTGACCACCCTATCGCAGAGCTACTGCTACAGGGCTGCGCAAAATCACACACATATATATATATATATAAAGACCTGGCAACCTACCCTGCGCAAAATCACACACACACACACATATACAGTGGGGATCGAACGTTTGGGCACCCCAGCTAAAAATTTGTATTAATGTGCATAAAGAAGCCAAGGAAAGATGGAAAAATCTCCAAAAGGCATCAAATTACAGATTAGACATTCTTATAATATGTCAACAAAAGTTAGATTTTATTTCCATCATTTACACTTTCAAAATAACAGAAAACAAAAATATGGCATCTGCAAAAGTTTGGGCACCCTGCAGAGTTAATATCTTGTACTGCCCCCTTTGGCAAGTATCACAGCTTGTAAACGCTTTTTCTAGCCAGCCAAGAGTCTTTCAATTCTTGTTTGAGGTATCTTTGCCCATTCTTCCTTACAAAAGTCTTCCAGTTCTTTGAGATTTCTGGGCTGTCTGTCACGCACTGCTCTTTTAAGGTCTATCCATAGATTTTCAATTATGTTGAGGTCAGGAGATTGTGAAGGCCATGGCAAAACCTTAAATTTAAGCCTCTTGATGTAATCCCCCGTGGATTTCGAGGTGTGTTTAGGATCATTATCCATTTGTAGAAGCCATCCTCTCTTTAACTTCTGCTTTGTCACAGATGGCATCAAGTTACCATCCAAAATTTGCTGAAATTTTATTGAATCCATTTTTCCTTCTACTCCTGAGATGTTCCCTGTGCCACTGGCTGCAACACAACCCCAAAGCATGATTGATCCAACCCCATGCTTAACAGTTGGACAGAGGTTCTTTTCATTAAATTCTGTGCCCCTTCTTCTCCAAACGTACCTTTGCTCATTCCGGCCAAAAAGTTCAATTTTAACCTCATCGGTCCACAGAACTTGTTTCCAAAATGCATCAGGCTTGTCTATATGTTCATTTGCAAAGTTCAAACGATGATTTTTGTGGTGAGGACGTAGAAGAGGTTTTCTTCTGATGACTCTTCCATGAAGACCATATTTGTACAAGTATCTCTTTATAGTGGAATAGTGTACCACAACTCCAGTGTCTGCCAGATCTTTCTGGAGGGATCGTGCAGTCAAACGTGGGTTTTGAATTGTTTTTCTCACAATCCTGCGAGCTGTTCTGTCTGATATTTTTCTTGGTCTTCCAGATCTTGCTTTAACTTCCACTGTTCCTGATGACTGCCATTTCTTAATTACATTCCGAACAGAGGATATTGACATCTGAAAACGCTTTGCTATCTTCTTATAGCCTTCTCCAGCTTTGTGAGCGTCAACTATTTTCAGTTTCAGTTTTCTAGACAACTGCTTAGAAGAACCCATGGTGCTGATTGTTGGGGCAAGGTCAGATGAGTCTGGGCATTTAAAACCTTTGAGATTGACATAACCTGGTCTTCCCAGATGATGATTGAGAACAATCCATGACACTGGCAGGTCTCAGCTTGGCAAAGGGGGCAGTGCATGCTATAAATTCTGCAGGGTGCCAAAACTTTTGCAGACGCCATTTTTTTGTTTTCTGTTATTTTGAAAGTGTAAATGATGGAAATAAAATCTAACTTTTGTTGACATATTATAAGAATGTCTAATCTGTAATTTGATGCCTTTTGGAGATTTTTCCATCTTTCCTTGGCTTCTTTATGCACATTAATACAAATTTTTTGCTGGGGTGCCCAAACTTTCTATCCCCACTGTATATATATATATATAAAGACCTGGCAACCCACCCTGTAAAATAATTGCTAAGAGAATTCATGGAAAAAGTCGCTTACGAGTGACGGTCCATGCAATCGCCAAGGGTCGGATACGACCGAATGGATATATATATATATATATATATATATGACTTTACATTTCTGGGTAGGGGGTGAGTGCACTGCCCTACCCACGCCATCATTGCCAGTTACCGTATTGCAATAAATGGCCTGGTCAGGAAGGGGGTAAATCCTCTGGAGGACAAGTGGTCAATGGACACGGTTAACTACCGCTGTAAAAACGAACTGTTTTTTTGATTGAAAAATATAACGAACTGTTGCTATGGTAGAACACGGCGGGAAGATGACTACTGCTATAAGGACCTGCAATGCTAGAAGCCAAGGTCGTCATTCCTCAGACACGGCCACCTAAGTCCCGCCCCGTTTGGTCAACAGACTAGACGGCTCAAGGCCGGCCTTAGCCAGATCAGGGGGCGTGTCTTCGGTCTGTGTGGGCGTCGCCCGATGCCTCTGTGGGTGTGTTCCGGTTCCTGGACCCCGCTGACTTATTCTCCGTGCTTGCTGTGCGTGTTGATGTCACATGCAAGATGGCGGTGACTCGGGCGGGTCCCGGGCCACAGGGCTGCTACGGGCTGGTGCTGTGCGGGGAGATCAGCCGGGGAGCCGGTTTAGTGAAGCGGGCGGTGAGCGAGCTGAAAAGAGGTGAGACGGCTCGGGGTGGAGCTGGGTGTGACCGCCGGGGATGTGCACATAACTGTCTGCCTTGTGGATGGATGGGGCTCCTGTGCTGCTGCCTGCACCTCTTGGTCACCATCGGTCTACAGTGGGTGCTTGTGATGATGGAGGCTTAGAGGCGCTGTATGTGCTCGGGGAGGCAAGGCAGGGGTTAATGCAATCTAGGCTGCAGTGCAGACGTTGGGGGATTTGCTAAGATTCAGCATAGCAACCAATCAGCTTTTAGCTCCAGCTTGTTCTGTTAGGCTTGGGAAATGAAAGTTCGAAGTGGATTGGTTCCTGTGCACAGCTGCTCCAGACTTCAATTCCTCCCATTCTTGTGTTTGTTGTCATCACCCTACCCACACAGCACAGTCCTGAAGTTTGTATAGCAGCATGTAGTGTTTGTCTTTGCACTCATCACTGCAGGCTGCTACATGGGCTTTCCTGAGGTCATGTTAGGTTGCTAGCGTGTGTTCTATACTCGTGTGTGGCCAACGCGTGACGTGCCTTTTTACCTATATGTGAGCACTGGAATATTAATAAATGGCTGTCAGATTGGTCTCCAGTTTACCAAAAAATAAAAGCCATAGCCCTTGTCCACAGACAGATTTTTTTTTTCTTTTTAATCAGTAGGCTGATTTCCAATCCCCCCCCCCACCCCAAAAAAAAGAAAAAAACAGACTCTCATGTATTCCCCACCCCAATCACACAAAGGAGATGGATGGGGGAATCCTCCTAGCTGTGCTATTCTGACAGTGAGGACTCCTGTCAGTATCTGCTTGCTGATCTGCTGTGGTACATTAACTGCAACAGGCCGGCTTGTAGGGGAACCACAACAAACCTGTATGTCGCAGCTGTCTTCCAGGTCCACTCGTGCATGCATGTGCAGACCTGGAAAACTGTGCTGTCATTCGCTGCAGCACAAGACGATCGTCAGGTCCCAGCCAATGATATATGGCCGGGATCCACTGATCGCCTGAGGAAATGAATGGCAGACGAGAGCCCGTATTGGTGAATAACCAATCCTCCACTCAAAGCATTTTGTCTCCATGTTAATGGGGACTTTTTGACCAGTCCTCCATTTTTTGTTTAAATAAAGTCCCTCAGTTTGGATCCTTCGTCAATCATAATGTCTGCTGACCCGAAAATTAAAAAAGGCTCCCGTCATCTGACAGCTCTGCCGCTTGACATTCTTAAATAACAGAGGGTGGCACCACCATTTGATGTCACCAGGTGCGTCTTGTTTTTTTACACTACACTTCCCCTCAGGAATACCCCAACTCATCAGGAATACCCCAACTCAGTCACATGGGGGGGGCTGGGATCTAGGGGGCCCCCTAAATAAAGAGGGCTTCCAGACTCCCTTGTCCAGACCCACACAACCACTGGCCAGTCTTGTGAGAAAGAGGCCCTTGCTCCCCTGCCCTAAACACCCCCTCCCCCCCTATGTTGAGGGCATGTAGCCTGGTATTGCTTGGGGGGGCGAAGGGTCGCTTGTGCCCCCCCCAACCTGCTGGGCTGCATGCTCAGATAAGGGTATGGAATTTGGGGGGGGACGGGACATTTTTTCATTTTTTGGCATGGGAGTTCCCATCAACATCCATACCAGACCACAAGGGCTTGGTAAGGATTGCGGGGGAGGGACCCCACACCATATTTTTTTTTTTTCCTCCATTTTCAATTGCCGGCAACTCTGCTGACAGCTGATGACTCATTGGTTAAGGATGTGGCGGCTGCCTGCTCCTTAACAACCATGATAGTTGCTGGTTAAGGACGCTGGGGGCCACCCACTCCTTAATGACCAGTACATGCCACAGGCCTCGACCACTACTTAACCACTTGGCAACCGCGCTATAGCTGAAGGCTACAGCATGGTTGTCCAGTTCTGGGAGGGCATCATATGATGTCCTCCCAGAGCTCGCCCTCCCACGCGCACCCAGTGATCTGTGTCCTACGGACACAGCTGATCACATGATGTGGTAAAAAGCCAATCACAACGGCCTTTTACCACGTGATCAGCTGTGTCCAATGACACAGCAGATCACCGGGTAAATGCAGTTGCTGATTATCGACTGCACTTTCCTCATGCTGTCAGTGTGAGGAAAGTACTGCTGATAACCGGCAATTGTCAGAAAATGGATCGGCTCTGATGCTCAGTGCCCACCTGTGCTGCCCAGCAGTGCCACCCACCTGTGCTGCCCGTCAGTGCCGCCTATTAGTGCAGAAGCATCAGTGTCGCCTATCAGTGCTGCCCCATCAATGCACATCAGTGAAGGAGAAAAATTACCTGTTTTGCAAAATCTTATAATAAAAACAAAGAAACTTTTTTTTTTTTTTTCTTATGTTTTTTGCTTTTTTTTTTGTTTATAGCATTTTGTGTGGGGGGAAAAAAATGATAATCATTTCATATAGGTACAATGTTGCATGACTGCAATTGTCATTCAAAATGCAACCGTGCTGAAAGCTGAAAATTGGCCTGGGAAGGAAGGTATAAGTGCCCAGTAGGCAAGTGGTTAATTACCGCATGTATTTATTTTCCTTCTGTGAATTGAGTTTCCGGTCTTTTTATGCAGTGTTTACAGAGCATTTTTGATACTTGCGGTAAATACCGCTTACTAGCAATAGTGAATTGACATTTTCAGTATTGCATGCAATATGTGGTCACGTGACCGACATAATGTATGTGACAACCTTTAGTGAATTGTCCCCATTGTGTGTTCTATCTGTCTGGAGTTCTGTCTTTAAATGGTAATTTGTTACACAGCATTTCTGCCTGGAGTATGGCTTGTAAAACAGGTAGGCACAGACACACAATTCTATATATCCACTAACTTGCTCATTACCAGCCCTCTCGGCTTTTGGAGATTAAAACCCCAAACATAAAATATTTGTAGTTTTCTTTCAAACAGTTTGCCTTTAGTAACAATGCAAAAGTTTGTTATCTTTTAATATATTGCCAGTTGAGCCTCCCTGTCAGCTGCTGTCTTCTTGGCACTTCACATGTTTTTCAAACTTGTTCCCAAAGAAGCTAGGACAAAAGTTGTGATTATATTCTGGCATCAGCTGTGAAAGGCCTGTTCTGAAAACATAGCCTAAAGGAAAAATAATGAAATCTGTGCTATGGCTGGTATAAAATGTGAAGTCTTAATCCCATGCCTGCTAACACAGCTAGCTATTATTGTCACTGTGGTTTTTTTTTTTTTTTTTTTTTTTTTAATCTTTTTTCCAAATATAACTAAATTTAGAGAGATGTTTTGTTTTTAGGAGCTTGAGGAAAAAAACTGCATGTCCCAAAAGAGAAGAAATACTAGAGTTGTTTGTGGGTTTTTTTTTTTTTTTCGGTTTTGTTTTTGTTTGTTTTTTTTCCACAGGGTGTGCCTACTAATGGTATACCATAGACACTAAGTGGATGTAAACTCTTAAAAAAATAAGACTCAGAGAGCGCTCAACATAAAGCAGCTACGCACCATAAAGGAAACTATAAAACCTTCAAAAAGACATAAAAGAATATAAGTGCAGCGCTAAAATATAAATAGTCCTGATAGGTATATACCATATAACTCTTGCATAAAATTACAGTCCGTTATAAATTATATAAAGAGCTCAAGGTGACTTCAATATTCCCAAATTCATTACGTTCTAAGATTCAGTGAGAGGCAGGATATGGATAAAAAGCGCACTCACTGGATGCGTAAAGGTATTGCACAGTATATAAATAAATTGAGGTCTGCCAGGGGATCCTCTCAGGATGCAATTGGAGTTAGCCCAGGATGAATGGATATCATCAGGGTGGAAATTCAACCGGAGGTCCACTTTAAGGACACGGGTGCAGCCTCTTCAGTATAATGGGGAAGTCACCAGGGGGAGCTCTGGGGGATTTAAATGCTCAGTGCAGAGCAAATATGGAAATACTCATAGTGTAGTATTTTCACAATATTTAATGTAGGATTGTAAAATCAAATGAATATCCTCATACATGGAACGTACTTTGTGCCAAGATACTAGATCGCAGTAGCAATAGATTATGCAGCTAAAAGGCTGCTGTGAGCACTGACCAGCTGGTGTAAACTCTTAACTGACCTTTTTTGCTAAAACACTGCATAATGTGATGGACATGCACATAGTGGGTATGGAAACGAATCTCCCCCCCCCCCCCCCTTTAAAATCATTTTGTTGCTTTGAAGCCTGAAACAAAGACAGGCACAATTTTTGTTTTTATCCGACTGTATTTACTCAGTGCAACTTATAACACCCAAGTGATATAACACTGACATGTCAGAAAAAAAAAAAATCAATATCTGAGTTGGTGAGTTGGAAAAAGGGTCACCCCCTTGTCAGTATTTTGTTTAACCACTTTGTAATTTCGTCACAGCCTATTGTCTGTTGGGATATGTCTCTACTAACTGTGCTCATCTAGACTTTGCAATATTTGGCCGCTCTTCTTTGCAGAACTGCTGAAGTTTAGTTACATTTGATGGGGACTGTGTGTGGACTGCAGTCTTCAAGTCATTCCACAGATTTTCAATGGGGTTTAAGTCTGGGCTCTGACTAGGCAATGTAAAGACATCAACTTTTTCTTCTTCAACCACTGTGTGGTCATTTTTTGCTGTGTGCTTTGGGTCATTGTCATGTTTGAGGTAAACCTTCCAATCCATTTTTCCTTCTATCCTGACAAGTGCTTCAGTCCCTGCTGCAGAGAAACACCCCCGTAACAGGTGGTTACCACCTCCATGCTTTGCTGTGTTGGATTTCCACCAGACATACCGTTTTAGTGTTGAGGCCAAACAAATCAATTTTAGTCTCATCTGACCATAACACCTTTTTAAGGTGTGTTTTGTGACTGCATGCGGCCTTTCTTGAGTAGTGTTTTTTTCTTTTTCTTTTTTTTTTTTTTTTCCTTGCAATTCTCCCATACAAGCCACATTTGTGGAGAATTTGTGATATTGTTGTCACATGCACACATGACAACTCTTGGTCAAAAATTCCTGCAGCTGCTTCAGAGTTGCTGTAGGCCTCTTGGTAGCCTCTCTGACCAGTTTCCTCCTGACTTTCTTTTACAAAGAATTTTATTATAGAATAGGAAACAGCAGAGAATCAGTCAAGAACACATGCAATGACCAGCAGGAATATAACATACAAAAGATTCGATGGATAATACAGAATATGTACTGATGAGAAAACATGAAAATAAACTGCGTACATAAGTGCCGTACAGAAAGAAAAGGCACTAAATTTCAAAAATGATAGACATTTAGAGACTAATAACATAAACTCTCAGGAAAAATTGTTGCAGAATCAACATACAGAATGCAAGATGAATAGGAGACAGAGCCTCTCTGAGTACAGAGAGGTACTTAACACGCAGGGCTCTCAAAGGAGTCCAGCACATGGATGCAGTGTTGCTGGTACGGGACTCAAAACAGGAATCACAATCAGCACAAATAGCCTGAAGAAGACAGACTAGACAAGAGGAAAGAAAGGAGCGAAGAGAGAGGAGACAAACAGGCACAAAAAAAGGGGGGGGGGGCCTCCAGGGGGACCACAGCGGAGAAAAGAAAAAAGAAATCTAAAAATAAGCTGGTATATAAGTGTTTGTTGTGTGTTTTTTTTTTTTTGTTTTTTTTTTGTTTTTTTAATATCGACAAGAGGGACTGGTCAAATCTGGATGGTTGAGCTATATCAAGTCAAGGACGCCATGTCCGTAAAAAATTTTGTATGGGTGTCTAACAGTATAGCTGTCAACTTTTCGTTGACCATTATAAAGTTCATCCAGTTTTTGACAGCCTCGAAGCTGAGGAGGGGAGTCTTCCAAGCCCTCGCAATTGTCACATTGGTGGCCATGAACAAGTGCGATGCCAACCGCCGTTCGGGATGAAGTATGCCCAATAATGGTTTAAATAACATTGCTTCGTACGGGTTGTGTTTAATGTCTGTGTGGAACATAGTGCAGAGAAGGGCGTAAACTCTGATCCACAATCTGCACACCTTGGGGCAAGTCCACCAAATATGGACCATGGTACCCGTCCGCTGACAACCTCGAAAGCAAGTCGGGGAATATGTGGGAATAAAACGAGCCAGACGAGCAGGCGTGTAATACCATCTATAAAGAACCTTGTATGTGTTTTCTAGAATAACATTCCTAGAACATTTGGATAATTGTTGGGGCATGCCTCCTGACTCTTTCATCCAGTTTGGAGCAACATCCTGATCCAGGGAGGGTCTGTGTTGTACCAAATACCTTCCACTTCTTAAAGCGGAGTTCTACCCAAAATCCTATCTGTAAGTATCGGCTTCCCCGTACGAGGAAGCAGATACACTGACAGGTGTGCAGGAGTCCTGCATGGCATCAGCAATCGGCCCATCGCTGGTGCAATGCTTTAAATGTGCATTTATCTCTTGTTGAAAGGTGAACTTATCCTTTTAGATGGACTGTAGTATGTTTTCAGCACAAAGCACTAAAAGATGTTGACTTAGGGAAGCGGGGTGCGCTTCCTATTACACATGCATGAGTCGCGCTGCACTTTGTGAATGGTCCCATAGACTTCTGGCACCTGTGACATGTCCCAGAAGGTTGTGAATGGGAAGGGGGCAAGAAGAACTTCTGGGGGATCCGCTGCAGTGAACCGACCAGGAGTAGGAGTGGGCACCTGTCAAATCCAGGTACCTGTAACCCCCCCCCCCCCCCCCCCAAAAAAAAAAAGTGGCAACAATAGAAGGGGAGGAGGGCATAAAGCAGAACTTTCCTTTTTTTTTTTTTTTTTTTTTTTTAGGATGAAGCTCTCTTTAAAACACTGCGTCCTGTAGCGCCAGATGCAAAAAAACAATGCAGACACAAAAACTGACCATGCTGGGATAGATGTGCTTCCAGTAAGATGTAAAGGGGACTGGCAGGATCACCAGGAATTTCACACAAAGAGAACAGGCTACTTTTTCATACAAATACATGGTAACAGACACATATCAGGAATATGAAATGTTGAAGTAACCTATTTTAAAGTATAACTAAAGGCAAATCCTTTTTGCCTAACTAAAGGCAGTTTTTTTTTTTTATCATTTTTAAATACACCTATGATAACATTCTAAACCCTTAATTTTTTTTGTAAGTGGGCAAACTTACAAAATCTGCAGGGGATCAAATGTTCCCCACTGTAGTTACTTTAAAAGCTCATTTACTCTGTATACATATTTGAATGCCCATAGTCTGATCACAGGCTAAGTTCACATTTTCAAAGAAAATAATGCAAATTTCTTGTAGGTTAAAAAAATGTGCATTTATTATGGAACCCATAGAGTATTGCACCCAGTATCAGCAGATTGCTGGTGCAATGTCAGGCTCCTGCAGACCCAGGATGGCTGTCGAGGGCAGGTAGTTACCTGAGAACAGGTAGATCATTCACCAGCACACTAGCAGTTCATTCATAACTACATGCCAGCGCCAGACCCCCCCCCAAGAGCCTGACAGTGACCATCAACACCCTACCCCCACCCGATAGAGCCCTGAGAATGACGGTCGGGCTCTGCATACACCATCAAGCAGCCCCTCTCAGATCCCACCTAGACCCCATGCTGCATATATTCCTTCTTCTGGGGGAAAGTGCTGCCCCCCCTAAAAAAAAAAAAAAAAAAAAAAAAAAATGCCGCCCTAGGCAAATGCCTTGTTTGCCTTGTGGTAAATACGCCCCTGCCCCTGCACAGCCACACTATTTTCAAATTGTGATTGCAGATGTGAGTAGAGGATCCAGGGAATGCTGCAGATGCTGGAACTACTATAAATGGGTGTAACATGTTCCAAAAGTGATGTTTTTTTTTTTTTTTTATCCTTTAAAGCAGTGGTCTCCAAATTGTGGCTCGGGGGGCTGGATACTTGCTTTTATCTGTCTCTTGGGGCAATATTTCATCCTCTGACACCAACAATGAGGCATAATTCCCCTCCCAATGACATTATTGATGGGACACACTTGCTCCCAATGACATCAGTAATGGGACATGATTCTTCCCACCCAATAACACAAACAAGGGGGCTCAATTCCTCTGACATCAAGGTTGTTGGACATAAGCTATGAAGGGCAGTTTACTGTCTTTCAGCCTTTTTAAGGGGGATGGCTACAGGCCGGCTCCTCTAAAGTCTAGGTTACAACAACCGCTTCCCTGCACTGCCCTGCATTTTTGTTAATTTTCCGTTATATCTACAGCTTGCTCATCAGATCCAATGTTCCGTGAGCTGTAAATCTGAATTTTTTTTTCAGGGGTTCCTTTTGAGATCTCAAACTTTTTGCCAAGATTTCCTCCAAGGTAAAAAGGACATTAAACTGGCCCTTTTTTTTAGAAAGCTTGGAAACTCCTGCTTTGAGGGTGACTACAGTCATCAAGATATATATGATTTGAAGAATTGTAGTTTAATGGGTAGATTAACTCCTACACCATGTCTGATCAGGTATGGCAGCTAGGGTCTGATCTATTTCTTCATGCTACAGGTCAAGTAATGTGCATCACTTAGCAGAATGTATTCTCTCAGAGATCACAATATTCCCCCTTAATGTCACCTGCAGAGAGAGGTAATCTCTGAATGAGTGTTGCATATTACTGTATTCTTTGCTCCATAAGACTCACTTTTTTTTCCCCTCAAAAAAATGGGGGGGGGAAATGTCTGTGCGTCATATGGAGCGGCTGGCCTGGTATTCCCGCCGCTGCCGTATTAGAGTACTGGGCCGGCCGCTCGGCTCTACTGTGAAGAACCCGCTCCTCTATCTTACCTGTTCCTCGGTCCAGCAGTGTTCTGCTTCCATCGGCCGTCTTCTCTCCTGGGTTCTGGCATCTTCAGTGTGGGCACCCGGCTTCACAGCTGGGTGCCCACTGCGCATGCGCGAGAAGCGCTGTGCTTTGTGAATGTGCCCCGTTGTCTTGTGGGACCTATCACGTTTCCCACAAGACGAGGGGGAGTGGATACCTTTCAAATTCGAGTCTGGGCCCTAAAGTGTGTGTGTGTGTGTGTGTGTGTGTGTGTGTGTGTTGAAAGGACAAAAGGGGGAAAAATGGTTCCAGCAGTGAAAAGTTACTGTCTTGGCCTGTATGCCTTCTCTTAGTGTTGGTAAGCCCACAACCGTAAAATCAATCTGTATATGCAGTAAAGCATGCTTGTAATACTCACTAGATCTTAAGAGGGTTAATTTTCTGCATTGTGTAAAAAGTATGTTTTTTGATTCTGTCTTCTCTGATCCTGCCCTTCTACTGTCCCCAGTCCATTTGCTGATAGAACACAACCTTTGGGGGCAAGCTGCACATGCTCAGTTTGGTGTGTATTGCTAGAGTGTTTTTAGCAGTTTATATTTACTAAAATAATTGAATGCAGGGTCCTGGGTTTAGTAATACTTTAATATATACTGTATGTATATGTGTAGAATGTTTCTGTATGTATATGTGTAGAATTTTTCTACAACATATTGCTTTACCTTTTTTCCTTTTATACTTTTTAATGTAATGTGCATGATAGTCAAAATACTAATGTGTAATGTTAAAGGGGCGTTTGTGTGACTTATTTTGGGTTTTCGCCTCAACACATGCCTAGAATGTCACTTCTGTCAATTACTATATATTATGCTCCTGAAACCACTCCAGTATGTAATCAGTCAATGTATTTTTGCATTATTCTTGCTTGAAATGGGGAGGACATAGTCTTCATTATTATTGCAGAACAGAAATATACCTGATTTTAACTTTTTTATTTGGTTTTCTTTGTAGGTTACTGTTCCTGGGAAATAGATTCATCTGTTTGTAATTTGGATGATCAGTTGAAATTATTTGTATCTCGCCATTCAGCAAATTTTTCCCAAGATGTGAAAGGTATGGTAATCCTGATTTTATATTGTCTGTTTAATACAATGTGACTCGTAATATTAAACAGTTCATTTCCTGTGTTCTTGTTATACCGCCAATATGAATTTTATGTTCCTAATGCTGAACTCCAGTCACAAAAACATACATTCACTTTGTGTGCACGAAGTGCTTTTGCAAACCAAGATATTGCTGTGTAATAAAACTGATAGAGTAAAGGAGAGTTATAATCCTTGTCCGATAAATATATATAATATTTTTTTTTTTTTTTTTTTTTAATCCATCTGTGTCCCATTGTGGAGATTTCACTTACTGTCCCATAGCCAAACAGGAAGTGAGAGGAAATCCCTGCACATTAAGGGAATTCTTTGGGGACTCCCAGGTTATCAGAACTGGTGCCCCTTTGTAAAAATGTTTTTTTCCTTCTATTATCTGGGGACAACCCAAAATTTTGGGTTTTTCTTTCCTTTACTTTAATTGATTAATGGTAAACAGAACAAAGCGGATAAATCTCCCTAACAGTGGCACAGAATGCAATAATAACTGACAGGTGTTCTAATCCCTCTGCCCTTGGGACACTATACCTCCCACTGATGCAAGACATTATTTCTCCCACTGAAATTGAGATAATTGATTATGAGTAAGGCTGGACTTTATCTCATGGCTTTCTACAGTATGTACAGTGTTGGCCTGGCATAGACTGTACCTTCATCCCACAGCTAATAAAAATTGAGGGTTTGAAGCTTTTCTTTCTGGATTTTCTCCCACTGACACCGAAAATGGGGAATAATTCGTACCACTGACACCAAAATGGGTCATAATTCAACTCACTCACACCAAATATGGGGCACTGTTTTTGATCTCACGGACGCCAGGAAAATTTCAACCCCACTGAACCCCCCCCAAAGTCTGAAGGACCGTAAACTGACCCTTTTGGAGACCCCCTGGTCTAGAAAGCTAATGTGCAAGCTCCCAAGTGATGAGCACTATTGTATAATGACATTGTAATGGGAATGCAATCTCCCTGCTTCTGGAAATCATTTTGTTTTTGTTGTAGCTTTAAAATGCAAGAAAAAAAATGCTGCATGTTGGGGAATCAGTGTGAGTTGTTTTGGAAGCTGAAATTGCTTTTTCACACTAACTATTGCTTGAATAATCATGTCACGTGGGATATGTTCTATGCATAAAGTATGCACAGTACAGTCTGTGAGATGACTATCTCGGAAAACAAACACCGGTTTAGGATCAATTCACTCTTTTGAAAAGTGCTTCGACCTATTTTGGTAGAGCAAAAATTAATACACACTGTACCCAAAAAAGAGGTAGCGCTACAGAGAGATGTGACTGTTATCCATAACAACCAATTGCATTCCAATGTTCATTATTCCTGGCTGGGCAGAGCAGATAGTGTCTTCTCATTGATTGCTGTAGTGTACTGTGCATTCTGCTTTAACGTTTTTGTAGGAGGGCGGGGCCTCACACTTTTGTGTGCATGTGGACTTGTGGTACAACAACGCTTTCTGTTGCCCTAGGTTTCCAGTGGCACCCCAACAATGGGGGGAAAAAAAACCATGCCGGCTGCTCAGAATATTGCAACACGTGGTAAAATGGAATTAAAAATGTTAAATGGTTTGTTTCAACTGCCACTGGCATACTTCCTTTAGACTCCATCTGCCTGGACGGTATGGTCACCTGCTGACTTGGCACCATCCACAGGCAGCTTAGCACTTTAAGAAGAAACAGAAGTTGAATCCAATACGTTTTCACTTCCGTTAATCTTAGTACACAAGTTATTTTTTCAGCCTTTTGAAGTGTAAGAAGACCATGACTGTCCTAAACCCTGTCTCTGTGAAGCACTAACATTGGCTAAGTGAACATGGGAGAAATGGGCAGTGTATAGCCAGGACTGAACTAACTAGTACTAAAGAAAAGGGGGCAAGGGGAGAAACCAAAATCATAGTAGACAAGTTGTAGGCAGGGGCGGAATGACCATTTGGAAACTCGGGCAGTGCCCGAGGGCCCAGGGTCAGTAGGGGGTCCCCATGAGATGCCCCTGGTATAAATTTTTTTTTTTTTTTTTTTTTTTTTTTTTAGGCTTTTTAGAGTTTGGGCAAGGACACAAGGGCCCCATGATCCCCTATTGCCCGGGGCCCCATGAGTTGTCAGTCCACCCCTGGTTGTAGGTTTATTTTTTATTTTTTTCCAAACCTTACATAACTAATTGCAATGCACAGTGTCGGATGCAGTGGTGTAAAGCATGCCGCCAGTGGACTCTAGAGAAGTGGAGACATGTTCCTTGGAGTGACGGATCACGTTTCTCTGGCAATGTCTGGGTTTAGCTCCCTCTCCTAAATGCTGTTATGTTTTGTCTCATCTGCTAGATCAGTGGTTCTCAACCTTTCTAATGCCGTGACCCCTTAATACAGTTCCTCATGTTGTGGTGACCCCCAACCATAAAATTATTTTCTCTGCTACTTCATAACTGTAATTTAGCAGTGGGAGGACTAGCGCCCTATCACTGATGTCAGTGGGATGAATAGTGTCCCATCGTTGGTATCAGTGGGAGGAATAGTGCCCCATCGTTGGTGTCAGTGGGAGGAATAGTGCCCCATCGTTGGTGTCAGTGGGAGGAATAGTGCCCCATCGTTGGTGTCAGTGGGAGGAATAGTGCCCCATCGTTGGTGTCAGTGGGAGGAATAGTGCCCCATCGTTGGTGTCAGTGGGAGGAATAGTGCCCCATCGTTGGTGTCAGTGGGAGGAATAGTGCCCCATCGTGGGTGTCAGTGGGAGGAATAGTGCCCCATCGTGGGTGTCAGTGGGAGGAATAGTGCCCCATCGTGGGTGTCAGTGGGAGGAATAGTGCCCCATCGTGGGTGTCAGTGGGAGGAATAGTGCCCCATCGTGGGTGTCAGTGGGGGGAGGAATAGTGCCCCATCGTGGGTGTCAGTGGGGGGAGGAATAGTGCCCCATCGTGGGTGTCAGTGGGGGGAGGAATAGTGCCCCATCGTGGGTGTCAGTGGGGGGAGGAATAGTGCCCCATCGTGGGTGTCAGTGGGGGGAGGAATAGTGCCCCATCGTGGGTGTCAGTGGGGGGAGGAATAGTGCCCCATCGTGGGTGTCAGTGGGGGGAGGAATAGTGCCCCATCGTGGGTGTCAGTGGGGGGAGGAATAGTGCCCCATCGTGGGTGTCAGTGACACAAATGATGGGGCACTATCCCTTCCACTGACACCAATGATACTTACCTTGCTGACTCCTGCTCCAGCCTGGGCTCCCTCTCCCATCTACAGCCTGCATACCTGGCTGCAGCAGCAAAATTTGCACTTACCTGTCAGCTGTCTTCCTTCTCTGGCCTCTCTCTTCACTCGCTCCTTCAGCTCCCTCGATCTTCTTCGATCTCCGCGCACTGCCGCTCGGCTCCTCCTCTCCAAGCTCCACCTCCTCGCCGGTGATTGGCCGCCTGTGTGCCTCTCCTGAGCTACAGTTCCGGTGGCCGATCGGCGGCGAGGAGGCGGAGCTGTTGAGTGATCCCGGAGGTGTGGCCAGGTTACAGGGGCAGCATATCATCCCGCCCACAGATCGCCTGAGACAGGAGCGGTGTCTCGGTGCCTAAGACCTCTTAGGCGACCCCTGTGAAATGGTCGTTCGACCCCCAGGTTGAGAACCGCTGTGCTAGATCATGGAATTCAGTGTTTGCCGGTTTTTCTACCTGCTACATTGTGATGTGTACTTATACAAGGTCAAACAAGGCACTGTTGTGTGTCTTAGGACAGGTGAAGTTAGTATCTGGCAAAACGTATTTAGTTATTTCAGCTGCTCCACAGCTGATGATTGTAAGAATGTCACTCTCTGCTTCTTCCTTGACCAGTTGCTGATGAGAAATGCCAAATGTGTATATGGCTTTGAATACTTTCTTGGAGGAGTTGGTCTTGTTGGAGAGATGGCATTGCTCCAGTGCATATGGAAGTAAATAGAATTTCAGTTTGTTTT
Source organism: Staurois parvus (assembly GCF_062004578.1). Lineage (NCBI taxonomy): Eukaryota > Metazoa > Chordata > Amphibia > Anura > Ranidae > Staurois > Staurois parvus. The sequence continues at coordinate 2,891,465 of NW_028317849.1, forward strand.
ATATGCAAGATGGACTATGCTGTACAGCAGTACATAATCGAGATTACGAGGACTCCAGTGAGGAGTAAGGCCATATAAAAGTAGGAGTTTAAAAATAGTATTTTCATACAGGCTAGAGAATTCAAATATTAAATTTCTGCAGAGTGTACATAATGGCATGAAATATGTCCGATATTGAGCAGGTCACATTACAAGTCTTCCACCGAATTCTTTGCCTATGGGTGATAGATGGAGTCAGCTTATATGGTAAAATTCTGCCCTTTTTTAGATACAGGAATTCTTATTTAAAGATCTCTAGCCAGTGCCTCCTTGCAACTCAAGTTTATAATATTATTATACAGGATTTATATAGCGCTCACAGTTTGCTCAGCGCTTTACAATATAACGGGAGACAATACAGCTCAATACAAGAGGGTTAGGAGGGCCCTGTTCCTTGGAGCTTACAATCTAGGATGTAGGGGCTAGTGGTACAAAAGGTAGTAACTGTGGGGGGTGGACTGGTAGGAAGAGTAGAAGATTCCATTATTAGCTGATGGCAGGATAGGCTTCCCTGAAGAGAGAGGTTTTCAGAGATCGCCTAAAAGTGAGCAGAGTAGGAGATAGTCTGATAAATTGGGATAGAGAATTCCAGAGGTTGGGTGAAGCTCTGGAGAAGTCCTGGAGACAAGGAAGCTGGAGAGTACGGTTTGGGTGATATTTGGAGACGAGATTGGTGATGTAAATTGGGGAAGAGTTATAAATGGCTTTATATGTTAATGTTTTGAACTTTTATCTGTTGGGCAACGGGAAGCCAGTGGAGGGATTGGCGGAGAGGGGTGGATGATACAGAACGTTATCATCCCCTTCCCCAAGCTGGCTACTGTATATTGTGGGATTCCCCCCAAATATAAAATACTCAAACCATCTTCTTCCTGAACTTGTGGTCACATGACACGCTAGATCCCAACCCTTCTGCTTTCTGTAGGTTTGGAGGTTTTCTTTTAGTGTCTATGCTGCCTTTTGTAATATGGATACTTCCTGTTGGCAGTCCAGTTAGAGGGCCCACTTAGGTTCCACAAAACTGCAGCAGTGTGATGACATGAGGGGAATCGACGCAGTTTGTCAGTACTGCATACTGTTCACTAATAGATCTGGGCCCCAGATGAAGTGGGCTTTCTCACATGAGGCCACAACTTCCATAAGTATATCTGTAGTGAGAGATCTGTTTGCTGCCGTTGCTTGTCTGCCTCTAAATGCTAGCTAGCTGGCTTGCTTTAGACTTCAGGTTACAAATGTGAAACAAGTTTGCAGCAAACAGAAGTTTGCGAGAAGTCAGAATTCTCATTTTTGTTTTTGAGTCTGTTGCTACAACCCCAATCCAAAAAAGTTGGGATGCTGTGTAAAGCCTTCATAAAAACAATTTGCTAATCTCTCTCCCTTTTTTTTCTTCACAATAGAAAACATATTTTTTTTTTCTTAATGTTACATTTTAGGGCTGCAACTACAGATTATTTTTATAATTGATTAATTGGCTGATTTGTTTTGATTAATTGGATAAACCTCTAATGTGTGGTTTATAATTTAATTAACATCTAAAGTTTAAAAAAAACAAAAATTTTTTTTTTTTCTTTACCATCTATATGCAGTGGTAATATAAATAACCAGCTATATGGTTAGGGAGCAAAATATCTAATCCACTCTGAGAATAACAGACAGACATTTTAGAGGTTGAATCTGAAACATACTATCAGACTCTGAGATCAAAATTTTTTTATTTCTAAAGAACACGGTTTTGCAGATTTTCAGTCAGGATTGTAATGTAATATTATGCATGACAGACTCCTTTATCATAGGCAGATAACTTGTTTACACGCTACCTGCATCTTTGTACACAAATTACCTTTTTGAAAATTTTTGTTTTAATGTCCATTCAATTTTCTAATAATTGGTATGGTCAAATGGACTTTTTTTTTTTTTTTTTTTTTTCCCCACAGTGACTGGAGAATACGAAGAAGAGAACTTTTTCTCTATTATTATTATTATTATTTATTTTTAACAGTGTATGTGGTTTTCGTTCAGAAATTACATTAATTTTTAAAACCTGAATGTTAAAAGCAAGTGATTTTTTTGAACGGCATTCATTATCATCCATTCATCAAATGTACAAAGAATTGTCATATGAATATTCTTGTCCGAAAATCGATAAGTGTTTTGGGTTAAAAAAAAAAAAACTATTCGCCCTTTTATAGTACAACAACAGCAGATAATCATTTAGAAGTGGTTAATATTATATTGTGAAACTAAAAAAAAATATACATACTTGCATAGTATCTCACAGAAGTGAGTACACCCTTTACATTTTTGTAAATATTTTATATCTTTTCATGTGACAACACTGAAGAAATGACACTTTGCTACAATGTAAAGTAGTGAGTGTACAGCTTGTATAACAGTGTAAATTTGCTGTCCCCTCAAAATAACTCAACACACAGCCATTAATGTCTAAACCGCTGGCAACAAAAGTGAGTACACCTCTTACGTGTCAATATTTTGTGTGGGCACCATTATTTTCCAGCACTGCCTTAACCCTCTTGGGCATGGAGTTCACCAGAGCTTCACAGTTTGCCACTGGAGTCCTCTTCCACTCCTCCATGACGACATCACGGATCTGGTGGATGTTAGAGACCTTGTGCTCCTTTTACCTTCTGTTTTGAGGATGCTCCAAAGATGCTCAATAGGGTTTAGGTCTGGAGACGTGCTTGGCCAGTCCATCGCCTTCTTCTTTAGCAAGGCAGTGGTCACCTTGGAGGTGTGTTTAGGGTCATTATCTTGTTTGAATATTCCCCTGTGGCCCAGTCTCCGAAAGGAGGGGATCATGCTATGCTTCAGTATATCACAGTACATGTTGGCATTCATGGTTCCCTCAATGAACTGTAGCTCCCTAGTGCCGGCAGCACCCAGACCATGACACTCCCACCACCATGCTTGACTGTAGGCAAGACACACTTGTCTTTGTACTCCTCACCTTGTTGCCACCACACAAGCTTGACACCATCTGAACCAAATACGTTTATCTTGGTCTCATCAGACCACAGCACATGGTTCCAGTAATCCATGTCCTTAGTCTGCTTGTCTTCAGCAAGGTGGGCTTTCTTGTGCATCATCTTTTAGAAGAGGCTTCCTTCTGGGACGACAGCCATGCAGACCAATTTGATGCGGCGTATGGTCTGAGCACTGACAGGCTGAACCCCCCCCCCCCCCCACCCCTTCAAACTCTGCAGCAATGCTGGCAGCACTCATACATCTATCTCCCAAAGACAACCTCTGGATATGATGCTGAGCACGTGTACTCAACTGCTTTGGTTGACCAAGGCAACAATTCCCTTTTTTTTTTTTTTTTTTTTTTTTTTTTCCCCCCCCAGATCCTCGGAGTTCTGTGCCATGTTGAACTTCCAGTGACCAGTATGAGTGAGAGTGATAACACCAAATTTAACACCTGCTCCCCATTCACACCTCAGACCTTGTAACTCTAAGGAGTCACATGATTCTGGGGAGGGAAAATGGCTAACTGGGCCTAATTTGGACTTTTTCACTTAGGGGTGTACTCACTTTTGTTTCCAGCAGTTTAGACATTAATGGCTGTGTGTTGAGTTATTTTGAGGGGACAGCAAATTTACACTGTTATACAAGCTGTACACTCACTACTTTACATTGTAGCAAAGTGTCATTTCTTCAGTGTTTTTCACATGAAAAGATATAATAAAATATATACAGTACCTCACAGAAATTAATACACCCCTCACATTTTTGTAAATATCTCCTATATATATGGTAATGAACATACCCAGATGTAGGCTCTACAGAGTATTTTAACTGGGAGTCCGACATGAAGCTGTGTAAAGGGTAGAGGGGTGAGGATAGTACCTTTTGTAATAACAGTACTAAAGGCTGAGACTTTTTTTTTTTTATTTTTTTTTTTCTCTAATCATTTATTACACAATACTGGTGAACTTTTATTTTAAAGTGTAAAGGCAAAACTTTTTTGTTAGTTTTGGGTAGAATGGAGAGGGATTGAAATGTTTGTCAGGTTTTTATTGCTGTCTGTGCCCCCATCAAGGAAATTCACCTTCTCAATTTTGTCCTGCTTACCATGATAATTGAAAGTTTAAATAAAAAAAAATCCCACATTTTGGGTTGTCCCCAGAAAAGTAAGGGTTTTTACCCTCACTTACTATATCCAAAATGAAGAAAAAACGTTTTGCCTATAGTTCCACTCTAAATTTAATTGTAATGCCTTATATCACCTCCAGTCTTTCAGCCTCCAACTTATCTGGGTTCAATTGCTGACCTTTTCCTGCACAGGGCCCTTACAGTGATTGGTAGAAGAAAAATACACACGTTTACAACAAACATGTTCTGTGTAATGGTTTTGCACAGAACAACCTTGATTCTCCTCTTCTGGGGTTCCCCACCATTGCTACTGGCTCCTCCTGTCTTCAGAGTCCCCCTATAGCAAGGTTAAAAAACTTCTGCCTAATAGAATCGCTTACTGCTCCTGCCCAGGACTACATGTCTCATGAGGCATTGCTCATTACACATTTACAAGTTCCTGTGCACACTGACATGTATGAACAGTGCACTGAGCTTTGTGTACTGCACTTTATATACTGACATGTATGAACGGTGTACTGAGCTGCATGTGTGCTGCACTGTATTTTCTGATATGTAGACAATGCAGACTGTATACAGGACAACTAATCCTCTGACCAACTAATCGATTATAAAACAAAAAAAAAGTAGTTAACTATTTTCACAGTCGATTTATAATTGTTGAATAGTTGGTTCAGCCCTAGTACATTTTCTCAGTTTAAACGTTTGATATGTTTTTTCTATTGTGAATAGAATATGGGTTTATGAACTTTGTTTTTATGTAGATTTTATACAGCATCCCAGCTATTTTGGAATTGGTGTTTATAAAATTACTAAAGCCAATGTGCCAACATAAAAGCAGGACAGCTGTAGACAAGTCGCCAATAGCGGCCTACATATTTTTGTCACGACATGTTCCTTTTTAGCTGCTGACTTTGTGCATCCTTGGGAGTACTTAAACATGTCCTCTTTCCTCACACTAACCAGCCTCTCTGCTTTGTTGTCTGACACTTAAGCATGTGCCTGATGTAACACAATGCATGCTGTGGTTTTACCTGCTGACCCCTATGTTGCTACAGGACACAGTAGGGACATTGTGGTCAGCAGCAGGGGACAAGCTATTCAACATTTCCAAACAGATTGAAATTTGGTCTTCTTACTGACTGGTAAGTATTTCCTCTTTTTTTTGGGATATTTTTGTCTAACCTCCTTTTGCTAGCTGCAGCTTCAGTTTTAAATAAAGATGTTCTAGGAAAGCTTTTAATAGGAGATGGATATAATTGTCTTGCCTGTTTTTTTTGTTTATAGGACAAAGAAGCCTCCATCATGCAGGAAACAACTTGGAGACCTTAGTTCTGATCAACCCTTCTAAGTCTTCGGTGTGCGGTGAGGTAAGCTGAAGTTTTTTTTTGACTTGGCTTATATAGGTGTAATTGAGTAAATATGTATTCATTCTCTGTAATAGTTTGGCACAAGGAGAGTATAATTAAGCAAAGTAAATTTCAACTAATCACTCTGGCCTTAATGGCTTAAAATCTAATTTTAATTTTATTGGGCATATGCAGTGTACATTGGGGAAGGAAACCCAAAAAATCCAGTGGCTGCTTACAAGTTTGAGGCTATTCAAGACACCCCTATTAACCACAAAGGTTTTGTGTTTCAGATCCGGAAGTTGATTTGCCATTCCTCTCAGCACAAACTGTTGATATTTACTGGTCCTTTCTTTGAAGAAACTGGTGAAATGCTTCTACAAGGTGGAGGAGCTTTCTCTATAGAAGACTTTATTCAGATATTTACAGATAAAGAGGTAGGCTGTTTAAAATGATTAGTATAGGAATAGTATAAACAACATGTTTCGGGATGATAAAACATTATGTTTTCAATTTCTTTTAGATTGGAGAAACTCTGAGCTCATCTGATCCCACGTCTCATGTCAGCTTGACTGTTTCCTGTCCTGAAAACTGGGACCTATCACAGTTGGACAAATGTAGCCTCCAAGATTTTATTGAATTGCGGTTTAACAAGGACAAAATGTTTCCTGAGACAGAGGGTCTACAAGAATTAGCAGAGTACCTGTCTGAATCCCTTGAGCCCTCTTCTCCCTTTGAATTGCTGGAATCTCCCACAACTGTGGGCTTTTTGAAGTTATTCAAACCATGCTGCTATGTATTCCCTGGTGGTAGGGGGGACTCTGCTTTTTTTGCTGTCAATGGATTTAACATGTTGGTGAATGGAGGCTCTGATACTAGGTCTCCATTTTGGAAATTAATACGCCATTTAGATAGAGTGGACTCTATTCTTCTCACCCATTTGGGGATCGACAATCTACCAGGCATCAATAGCTTACTGCAGAGGAAGATAGCAGAAGGAGAAGAGGAGAGTTCTCAAGGAGCACAGCCAAGTGATGATTGGCTAAGAAATTTGATCTCTCCAGAGCTAGGTGTTGTCTTTCTGAACTCTCCAGAGAAAACTATTTATGAAGAAGAGCTCAGTACAGTAACAGTTAGGGAAGAGGTTATGCTTACGCTGCGATGTTTGGAGAAGCTTGGTATTCCACCAGAACCTTTGTACCGAAGCAATAATGCAACTGTTGAACCAACTATTCTTTTTCAAAAGATGGGTGTTGGTAGATTAGAAATGTATATCTTGAACCCTGTGAAAGGTAGTAAAGACCTGGAAACTTTCACAAAACAGTGGCCTGGAATATTGAAACATAAAGGGTCAGAGATGCCGCTGACTTCTCAAACCTCAGTCTGCGCTCTGCTTGTGTGGCATCCTTCTGCACCCTCTGAACGAATTGTAAGAGTGTTATTTCCTGGTTGCACACCTCAAAACCAAATTCTTGAAGGTCTGGAGAAGTTGAAACATCTTGATTTTCTAAAAGATCCTGTCATAACACGAAAAGACTTGGAGATTAAGGGAAGCAATTTTAAAAGTAAGGGTGTTGCCAAATCTTCTCGGACTGGAAGCAAAGAGAGTCTTGCATCTGGATCAGGAAGACTAAGTGCTGAACTGAAATTTAGACCAGTAAAAGATAAGCCACTGAAGACTTCTAGAAATGAACTGAGGCCAGAAGGGAAAGACAAAAACAAGGTTGCTGTAGAGGCTGGAACAGAAGGAGAAAAAATGAAGGAAGTCAAAGCTAAAAATGAAAATGCATCTGAGAAACAAAGACCAGATTCAAGACTGAAGACCACAAAAGAAAAGCCTATAATGAAAAAAGAACAGCCAAAAGATGAAAAGAAGCAGTTTGGCAAAAAGGATGCTGATTATGCAGAAAAAAAAAGAGACGTTAAAAAGGAGCTGCGACCTGTAGTTGGAGAAGCCAGAGCAGAAACTCCAAGGAGGGTTGCCAAAGACAACAAGGGTGAAGAAGTTAAGGGCACAAAAGTTGCTGTAAAAGACATGAAGAAAGCTACCACAACACCTGCAGATTCGAGGAGACCAATTCCCAAAGTAGGTTCTTTAAAGAAAGAAATGGGCAGCATAAAAAAGGATTTGATAGGTAACCGAATGTTGGTCAAGGGTAAGCCCCCAAGTAAGGAGCCAGTGAAGGAGGTTGGCAGCCAGTCAGCTGAAAAGGCTACTGATTCTGCATGCAGCAGTACTACTGGTGAACAAATGACAAACCATCAAGCAGCAGGTAAAGGTATCAAGGCTGCTGCATGTGCACCTATTAGCACTGGTGGACCTATTAATGGGCATGGTGTACATGCAGAAAATGGACTGTGCACAGCTGAGCCTGAGAGTCCAAATGGATTTCGGTACCTGGAAACAAGTACCCCCAAAGGCTTAGCTCCTGCATCTCCATTGGCTAAAACGCCCAAAAGCGATGTTAGTGTGAATTTTGACCTGACTCCCACAAACTTGGAGGTCCAAGAGAGAGGCAGAAGTGTACACCATGCCCAGGATTGGCTGGATGATCCTTGTGGAAGCTCTGAAGAAAGGACTTTGGAGATGGCATCCCCAGTCAGCTCAGAGCATCATTCACCAGCAGTATCACAGCAAATTTGTGGTCAGTCGCTACCATCAGTAGATGGAAGAAATATTAACTCATCCTCCTCCTGGAGAGCCCCTCCAAGATCGTCCCAAGAGAACTCAAATTCTTCACAGGGAAGGCAGACCAGTTGCCTCTCCTTGAGCCCTTTCCGGGAAGATCTACCTGATGTCTCTCCAACTATAACTACTCCTTCACTGCCTGCAGAAGTGGGGTCACCACATTCTACAGAAGTGGATGAATCTCTTTCTATTTCTTCCTTTGAGCAGACCCTTCCTCCTGTTAGTGAGTCTCCTAGAGATGTATCACCAGACACCCATATGCCAAACAGAGTAGGTCTGAGTCTGCCTGTTCGTCCTTCACATTCTAGTGAGCTTGAAGGCCAGTCTGAAAGGTCAGCCTCTCCTCATGATGTGGACCTCTGTTTGGTATCACCATGTGAGTTTGAGCATCATAAGTCTGATGCTGTAATAAGCCCACATGATAGTGACAGCGATCCTTCCCAGGAGTTGCCCAAGCCCCCAGGCTTTTCTGGGAAAAAAATTCCAAATGGACCAGAGACCCCACCTACTTCAGTAAGTGAATCTTTGCCCACAATATCAGATTCTGGACCAGAAGAATGCCCTTCCATAGCTGTTGATGGTGCTTCAGATTCAGAGGGTGATAACACTCCAAGACTTTTAGATCCTGCTCCACCTACCATAAAGGATCCTCATCCCCTTCCTCCTCAACCAGGCACTTGCATGGTTGACCCTGAAGCTATGCCAATAGATCATGGAGATAAAAAAACTCAAAACCAGTCATCTCCTTCCAATGTTCGAAGTAACCCTAGTAAGTTGCCTGGCAAAACTAAAGGTGTTGGGGATAAATCTGGCAAGGTTGCCACAGGAAAATCGGACATGACACGTGCTGGAGCAGACACCAAGCCATCTATAGCCAGGCGCAGTATAGGAAATTCAATGAAGGCCACCCCTACAGGAAGTTCCTTCTCAACAGGTGAGTAATTTGTGTGGTCATTGTCTTTGATAATACAATTCTGTCCTATGGTGATAGGTCTCACTATCTATGGAGGAGCAGTGTTGCCAAACTAAAGCAAAAAAGGTTAGGGCTACAAAACATACCCCCACCCACCTCATTTCCATAACGTGGGGAGATATTTTGTAGTCCACAGAGAACTATGAACAATACTAACTGGTAACAGTCACTAACAAAACCACTGATATTGAACAGGTTTAATGTGTTTCTTTACAGCAGCCCATTCACATTGAAAGCCATGTGTAATGTGGTCAGTGCCAGGTACATTGCTAGGTATTAGGGCATTTGCACATAGTTTAAATTCCATGAAATGTTAAAATGCCCATTATTGCAGTACATAATTATGGGCCCTATCAAGAGACAAATTGTTAGAATTGTCTTAATGCAAGTGCAGACAGGGAATTGGGACTAAATCACATCAATATACACAAAAACCCAATATAACCGAACTCTCTTCTTGAGAGGGGAAGTGAACCTGCACAGGCTGGTTGGCAGTGACTGCTCCCACATTTTGTTCTTGCAGGTTCATTTTAACGTGGTTTGTGCGTGGTGTGGTTTTTTTTTTTTTTTTTGTTAGGCATACACCGAGACAATAATTTTTATTGGTGAGTACAAGTACCATACTTTCAGTCAAGTACTGGCCAATACTTTGCGTTTATGGACGCAAATTGCGCCGCAAAGATTAGCATGCAATTTGAACAGGAATACGCTTACTGTCCAAATCACACATTTTCTACACTGCTCCTGTGTGAACACAGGCATGTCATAGCCCAAGTTCACATAGGGGTGGTGCAGGAAAGCTTCCTGCAGGCATTCCACGCTGAGACTCTGTAGTAGGAGAGGAAGCGGTGGGGATTTGAAATTTGTTGATCCATGACCCAAAACAGAGTGCCACCCAACTCTCCTGTGTCTGGGTGCCCCTCCCTGCAGCTACTAGCTGGCTTTATCCGGGGTAGACGTGTCTAAATCTCCCTTGCTTCTGAAGCATGACGGCATCACCACCCTGTCCACTGCCTATTGCAACTTGAGGGGGGGGGGGGTGTTTTGACAGGCGGCAAAAAACACAGCTCAACTGCATATTTCGCTGCCCCCAATTGCCCCAAATTCTAAACAAGGTCAAAGGCTTCATGCACGCAGGGCATATTACAGTGAGGCCATGTTTTAGCTGCAGAGGGATCCACGGGTGTTCCGTGCATCCCCATGCAGGCTGTCCCATTGATGTCAATTGGGATGCAGCAGTTGTAAAAAAAAAAAAATTTAAAATTAGATATATAATATATATATATATATTTTTTTTTTTGATGGGAACATATGGTCAGTAATTTACGCCGCCTGCGTACAAATATGCGCAAATGCACATAAATCTTAATGCATTTTCCCTAAGAATATATTGTGGGCGCATATCCATATTGTAAAGCTTCTCAATTCTTAGATGTGATGGCCGCATTAGTTTATTTTTTAGGCCAGGGAAAAGGAGAAGAAGGCTCCGCAATATTTACACATTATATTTAATTTCTGACAACAGGTAGGTGTACAGCTATCAAATTGCCAAGGGCTCAAAACCTAATATATCAACTAGTAATCACGATGATTGTAAATTGTTCCAACATATGAGATGGAGTGAGTAAGATTAAAGATGTGGAAGCAAATAGAAGTTCAAAAGCGAAGATGTAACTTGGAAAAGTTGGTTATATGTAAGGACAACATATATTCGGTTCAAGCTACATTTTGTGTATGATAAACTTACTTGTATGGCTAGATAATGAGCTTACTTGTGTGAATTGTCAAACCATTGGCCAAAAAAAAAAAAATCTGTCTTTTTGGCCATACAACCTTTGTCCAGCACTTTTTTTTTTTTTTTTTTTTTTTCCCTGGCGAGATTTCAAGCTCTTTTCTAAACGTGTGGTCAAACAAGAATCTTCAGTATCCAGATTCAACAAGCTGGACAGGTTTGTTGCTGGGACCAGGGATACACTGGGAGATTTCAGTGCACGCTTTGGTGATATGAGATTAGTGTTACCTGATCTACACCTATTCATATCTCCCAGATCTCCTTCGTCTGCTATGCAGAGTTGAGAAGGTGGTATTTCCGGTGGTTCTCACTGTACCAAATTCTTCCAGGAGGAACACTTGCATGTTCAGACTTCTTGCATACACAGTTTCCCACATCCTCAGGACTATGGCTTCAACAGCCAAGCAACCAAAAAGCAGGATGGGGCACTGGACCTTGGGACAAAGAGATGGGGGGCCTGTGTGACTCGGCCATCCCTATCTATCTGAAGCCTAAGAAATTGACTCTTCACAAAGTCTTCCATCACACATCTGGAGTCTCTTTTGCTCGGTGGAAGGAAATTTCACCCCAGGAAATACTCTGTGGAATATATCCTGTGCTTTCTCCATTCGGGTCTCACTCAGCATCTGGTTTTGAGTACCATCAAAATGCAATTCTCGGCCTTGGCTGTGTGTGTGTTGTGTTTTTTTTTTTTTGTTTTTTTCCTGGCAGTACTTGAGTCATTGGTTTAAATGCCAGCTATGGCACTACCTACCTGGAGTTTGCACGATTTGCCTTTTTGTGGGTTTCATTCTGGTACTCAAGTTTCCTTCCACACTCCACACCTAGTCTTTGGCCGTAGTATGTAGTGTATGTATGAAATGTGCATTAGGGACCTTAGATTGTAAGCTCATTGAGGGTAAGGACAGGGACTGATGTTAAAAAAATAAATAATTAAAATACTCTTGAGTTTGTTAGCTGCAGGCTAGATACTGTGCCTCCTTGGAACAGAAAAGATTTGTCAAAAGACCTGCGTAACAAGATAATGGAACTTTATGAAGATGGGAAGAGGATATAAATAGATATCCAAAGCCTTTGAATATGCCAGTCAGTGCTGTTCAATCACTTAAGAGGTGGAAAATTTGGGGATCTCTTAATGCCAAGGTCAGGTAGACACGATCTGCAGCCACAACTGCCAGAAGAGTTGTTCGGGATACAAAGAAAAAGCCACAGGTAAACTCAAGGGTAATACAGGCTGCTCTGGAAAAAGAATGGGGTTGTTTTTAAAGGACAATATTATGATACTTGAACAAACATGAGCTGCATGGTCAAGTTGCCAAAAAAGAATCCTCTTACTGCCTCAATGCCAGGAAAAAGCTTGGTGAGGCATGTCAAGGTGTTATCGGGCATATTGTAGCAGGACTTTTTTTTTTTTTTTGCCATGCTCAGTCAGTTTCGATGGAGACTGTCGGTGGACAGTCGTTTTCAGGTCTCTCCAGAGATGTTCAAAAGAGTTCCAGTTGGGGATCTGGGGCTGGGCTGTTCTAGAACATTCACTGAGTTGTCCCTGAGCCACTGCTGTGTTCTTGGCTGTGTTCCTAATGTAGTTGTCATGTTGATAAGGTCCTGGGCACTGTGGAACAGGTTCCATTGAGGATATCTCTGTACAATGCTCCAGTCAGCTTTCCCTCAACCCTGACCAGTCTCCCAGTCCTTACTGCTGAAAAACACCCCCACAGCATGATGCTGCCACCATCATGCTTCACTGTTTGGATGGTATTAGGTAGGTGATGAGCAGTACCTGGTTTCCTCCAGACATAATATTTTAGAATTGAAACCACACGGTTCAATTATGGTTTCATCAGACCAGAGAATCTTATTTCTCACAGTCTAAGAGTTCAGGTACTTTTTTTTTTTTTCTTTTTTTTTTTTTGCGAATTCTGAGCAGGCTTTCATGTGTTTTGCTCTGAAAAGAGGCGATCTAGCCACTCTTCCTTAAAACCCAGATTGGTGGAGGACTATAGTGATGGATGTCCTTCTGGAACTTTCTCCCATCTCCACACAAGATCTCTGGCGCTCTGTCAAAGTGACCATTTGGGTTCTTGGTCACCTCTTACTAAAGCCCATCTCCCGATTGCTCAGTTTGGCTGGGCAACCAGCTCTTGAAGGAGTCCTGGTCGTGCCAAACATATTCCATTTGAGAATTATGGAGGCCACTGTGTTCTTGGGTACCTTCAGTGCAGCAGAAAATGTGTTGTGGGTTTTTTTTTTTTTTTTGTAGCCCTCCCTAGATCTGTGCCTTGCAATAATCCTGTCTGAGCTCTGCAGGCAGTTCCTTTTTGACCTCATGTCTTTTTTTGCCGTGATGCAGTATGCATTGTCAGCAGTGAGGCCTTTTATAGAGAGGTGTGTGCCTTTTTACAAATCATTCCAATCAATTTTAATTTATCACAGATGGACTCCAATCAAGTGTAGAAACCTCTCAGCAACAATCGGGAAACGGGAGGTACCTATGCTAAATTTCCAGTATTGTTGCAAAGGGTCTGAATACTTGTGCCAATGTGATTTCAGTTTTTAATTTTTCATACATTCAGACATTTCTAAAATTCTGTTTTTAGGTTTGTCCTTATGGGGTATTGAGTGTATATTGATGAGGGGGAAAAAAAAGAATTTCTACATTTGTGTAGAATTGGGCTGCAACATAACAAAGTGAAGTGGGTGTACTTGCATTAAAACAACTATTGAACATATCACCATTTTTTTTTCTAGGTAAATATATTTCTAAAGGTGCTATTGACATATTTTTACCACGTCAGTAACCACCCATGCAATCTATACATACGAAGAAACCAAAACAAGTTCAGAAATTAAGTTTATGTATAATAAAATGGAATGACTCGGAAAAAGTATTGAACACAACAAAGGGAGGTACAAAAAGCCATGGAAAGCAAAGACACCAGCTGAAATCTATTAGTAATTAGAAAGCAATCCTGCCCCTTGTCATTGCAAATTAATATCAGCTGGTTCAGTCTCAACTGGTAGCCTGTAAAAAGGGGTCTCATTACCAAGGTGTCACACAAGAAATATCTCATGATGGGGAAAAGCAGAGCTCTCTCAAGACCTTTTGCAAAACATACTGATGACATACAGATATATTCCACAGAGTATTTCCTGGGGTTACAAAAAATTTCTAAATGCCTGAATTTTCCAGTGAGCACTATTGAGGCCATAATCCAGAAGTGGAAAGAACATCTTTTTACCATAAACCGGCCAGGTGCACCTTGCAAGATTTCTGACAGGAGTGGAATCAATTTCACTTGGCGTGTTCAATACTTTTTTTTTTTTTTTTTTTTTTTTTTTTTTTTTCCCCAAATGTCATTCCATTTTATTACACAATTTTAATTTCTGAATGTATTTGTCACCACATGTCGGTAACAACCCATGCAAAGAAAACAGACAATTTTGCATGTCAATAGAACCTTTTAGAAATATATTTATCTAGAAAAACGGTGACGTGTTTGAATACTTATTTTACTCACTGCATAGAATATAACATTTTCCTGATCTGTTGAGACATGGACTCCACAAGACCAATCTGTAGCAGATTGTGTAATCCTCTGCTGGATTTCCTTCTTTCCAGTGCATCCTGGTGCCATCTCTTCTCCAGGTAAGTGATGCGCACACACCCAGCTATCCACATGATGTAAAAGAAAACTTGGTTCATCAGACCAGGCCACTGGTTTCCATTGCTCTGTGGTCTAGTTCTGATACATGCCCATTGCAGGCACTTTTGAGTTTAGCCTGAGCTCCTTAACCGGTCTGTGGCTATGCAGCTGTATGTGCAACAAACTGTGATGCTCTGTGTTATACCTTTCTGACGGATCTAGCATTAACTTTTTCAGCAATATGAGCTACCGTAGCTCTTATATTGGATTGGACTACATAGACCAGCCTTTGCTCCCCACATGCATCAATCAACCTTAGCCACCCATGACCTGGTCGCCCATTAGACTACTTTTTGGTAGGTGCTGACTCTTGCCATCTCTTCAATTTCAGAGTCCCAGCGGTCTTTCTCTGATGAGACTGTCTTTAAGGCACCGCAGTCTCTTATCCCAGATTTACGGGGGTTAGTTAACCATTTCAATACCAGGCAATTTTACACCTTCCTGCCCAGGCCATTTTTCACGTTTCAGCGCTCACACATTGAATGACAATTGCGTGGTCATACAACATTGTACCCAAACTAAAATTTCATTTTCTTCACACAACTAGATTTCTTTTGGTGGTATTTAATCACCGCTGGGGTTTTTATTTTTTGCTAAATTAACAAAAAAGACCAAAAATTTTGAAAAAAAACACGTTTTTCTTTGTTTCTGTTATAAAAGTTTACAAATAAATAAATGTTCTTCATAAATTTAGGCCAAGATGTATTCTACTACATGTCTTTGGTGAAAATAACCCAAATTAGGATGTATTATTTAGTTTGTAGGAAAGTTATAGAGTTCACAAACTATGGTATAGATCTGAAAATTGATCAATCCTGAAGTACTGACAGACAATCTAATTTCTTGAGGTCCAAGAATGTCAGAATAGTACAGATATCCCCAAATGACCCCTTTTTTGCAGAGTAGACAGTCCGACGTACTTCATAAGAGGCATGGCGAGTTTTTTGAAGTTGTATTTTTTTTTTTTGTAATTTTTTTGGAAAATTAAAAAATGAAAAATTATTTTCACTATTTTGTTTTTTTTAACATACTGTCACCAGTGCAGTACAGCGTCATATAACTGGCATGGCGGTGAACAGGGACACTGACTGGTGACAGTATGAAAAAATGTTTTATATATATATATATATATATATATATATATATATATATATATATATAAAAATTTTTTTCATATTTTACTATGACCAAAGTAGTACAATGTTACCATAGTAACATTGTACTACTTTGGGGAAGTGATCAGTATTTTTTTTATTTTTTTTTTTTTTTGTGCTTAGCTGTGATTTGGCCACATACAGTTGGGTTCATATATATTTGGACACAAGCAAAATTTTCATACTTTTGGCTCTGTATGCCACCAGAATAAATTTAAAATTAAACAATCCAAATGACTTTGAATTAAAGCTGAAAGTCTGCACTTCAAAGCGTTGAACATAAATATAAAGTACAAATTTTAGGAACTGCAACCATTTTTATACACAGTCCCTCCATTTTCAAGGGCTCAAATGTAATTGGATAAATGAATATAATCATAAATAAAATGTTAATTTTTATATATTTTGTTGAAAATCTTTTACTGGTAATGACTTCCTGGAACCCATGGACATTACCAAAAGACTGGGTTTCCTCCTTTCTGATGCTTTGCTAGGCTCTATCTACAGCTGTCTTCAGTTCATTGTTTTTGGGTCTTTCTGCCTTTTTTTTAGTTTTGCCTTCAGCAAATGAAATGCACGCTAATAGGGTTGAGATAAGGTGATTGACTCGTCCATTGCAGAATATTCCACTTCTTTTCCTTCAAAAGCTCCTGGGTTGCTTTTGCAATATGTTTTGACCATCTATACTGTGACGTGCCGTCCAATCAACTTTGCTGCATTTGGCTGAATCTGGGCTGACCGTATATCTCTAAACACTGCAAAATTCATCCGGCTGCTTCCGTCTTCTGTCACATCATCCATAAACACCAATGACCCAGTGCCACTGGAAGCCATGCATGCCCATGTCATAACATTGCCTCCACCATGTTTTACAGATTATGTTGTGTGCTTTGGATCATGAGCTGTTCCAAGATTTTTCCACACTTTTTTTTTCCCCCCGTCATTCTGGAACAGATTAATCTTCGTTCCATCCGTCCAAAGAATGCTTTTCCAGAACTAGTCTGGCTTTTTTTTAGATGTTTTTTGGAAAAGTCTAATCTGGCTTTTCTTTTCTTCAGGCTTATGAATGGTTTGCAACTTGTGGTGAATCCTCTTTAGTTGCGCTCGTGAAGTCTTCCCTTGATTGTAGACTGACAATGCTACGCCCACCTCCTGGAGAGTGTCCGTCACTTGTCTGGCAGTTTTACCATAGGGAGGATCCTGCAATCATCCATAACTGTTGTCTTCCGCGAACGTCCATGCCTTTTTATGTTGCTGAGCTTACCAGTGCATTCTTCTTTCTTCAGAATGTACCAAACTGTTGATTTGGCCTTTCTTAATGTTGCTGCTATCTCTCTGATGCATTTGTTTCGGATTTAAAGCCTTCACTTGCATGGACAACACCTTTTTGGAACACATGATGTAGGTTCACAGCAATAGATTCCAAATGCAAATTCCACACTTAGGATCAACTCCCGACCTTTTACCTGCTTAATTGAAGAAATAACAAAGGAGTAGCCCACACCTGGCTATGAAACGGCTTTTGTGTCAATTTTCCAATTTACTTTTGGTCCCTTTGAAAAAGGGGGGATGGCTACTCGAGCTGTATTTCCTAAACCCTTCCTCCAATTTGGATGTACATACCCTCAAACTAAACCTGAGTGTGCACTTTCAGCCCATATCTATTATTATTATACAAGATTTTATATAGCGCCAACAGTTTGCGCAGCGCTTTACAATACAAGGGAGACAGTACAATTGCAATACATTTCAGTACAGAAGGAATGTGAGGGCCCTGCTCGTGGAGCTTATAATCTAAAGGAAGGGGGAGGTGATACAAAAGGTGATAGCTGCGGGGGATGATCCTGTGTAGGTGATTCAAGTACAGTTCTTAGGTGGAGGTGGCGTAGGCTTCCCTGAAGAAGTGAGTTTTCAAAGATCTAAAGGCAGACAGGGTGGAGGCTGACCGGACATGCTGTGGTAGGGAGTTCCAGAGGATGGGAGAGCCTCTGGAGAAGTCCTGGAGGTGAGCGTGGGAGGAGGTGATGAGGGAGCTAGAGGGAAAGATTTCTTGGGAGGAGCAGAGTGGGCGATTTGGGCGGTATCTGTGGATGAGGTTGGCGATGTAGCTAGGGGCAGTGTTGTGGATGGCTTTGTAAGCTGTGTTTAGTATTTTGAATTTTATACGTTGGGTTAGTGGAAGCCAATGAAGGGATTGGCAGAGAGTGGCAGCAGTCACTGATAGGTTGGTATGGTATAGGAGTCTAGCAGCAGCATTCATAATAGACTGAAGGGGGGATAGCCTGTGTAACGGTAGACCAGTGAGGAGGGAGTTGCAGTAATCAAGGCGGGATATAACCAAGGCGTGGATAGGTTTTGTGGTGTCATTGGTGAGAAAGGGGTGGATTTTGGAGATGTTCTGGAGGTTGAGGCAGAGTTTAGCCAGTGAGTGGATGTGGGGCCAAAAGGAGAGGTGAGAGTCTAGGATTATGCATAGCACCCTGGCATGAGGGGAAGGACCAGTGGCTGTGCTGTTGCTCCTAATGGTAAAGTCGTCAAGGTAGGTAAAGTTTAAGGTAGTGATGTGACATCCATGCTGATATGTCGCTTAGTAGATTTGTGATACTTGAGGGGGTGAGCTGGGAAGTGGAAAGATAGATCTGGGTGTCATCGGCATAGAGGTGGTATTCGAAGCCATGGGAAATTATCAGTTGGCCCAGGGAGGAGGTATAGAGGGGAAAGGAGGGGCCCAAGGACAGAACCTTGGGGTACCCCAACAGGAAGAGAGGAGGAGGAGTTGTATGTGACACTGGAAGTGCACTGCGAAAGGTAAGAGGAGAACCAGGAGAGCAGAGTCACGGAGACCGTTGAAGTGGAGTTTACTGAGGAGGAGCGGGTGGTCGACTGTGTCAAAGGCAGCGGAAAGGTCAAGGAATAGGAGTTTGGAGTAATGGCCGTTGGTTTTAGCCGTTAGTAGGTCATTAGTGAGTTTTAGTAGGGCAGTTTCTGTGGGATGTCGTGGGCGGAAGCCAGACTGTCAGGGATCAAGAAGGTTTTTGTCGGTGAGGTAGCGGTTCATACGGTTGTGAACAAGGCGCTTGAGAAGCTTGGAGGCAAACGGGAGCAGGGAGATGGGTCTTAAGTTATTCAAACAGGTGGGGTCCAGCGAAGGTTTTTTGAGAATGGGGGTAACCAGTGCATGTTTGAGAGGGGAGGGAAAGGTGCCCATGGAGAGTAAGAGGTTGAAGATGTGGGTTACAGAGTTTAGGATAGAGCAGGACAGGATTCAGGGGACAGGTGGTAAAGTAGGCCTTGGAAAAGAGTTCGGTAACTTCCTTGGTAACAGGGTTGAAGGAGGAGAGTATTGAGTTTGGTGTTGGGCCTGGTATGTTGGTTAGAGGAGGAAGCTTGACACTGGAGATCTCATCACGAATTGTCGATCTTGTTCTTAAAATGACTGGCAATCTCCTGTGCAGTAAGTAAGTTGGTGGGTGGAGGCAGTGGGGGGTGGAGTTGACGAGGATTGGATGAGAGGGTCTTGATGAGAGTGTTTGTAGTAGGTTTGCTTAGCAGCGTGGAGGCTGGAGTTGTATTTAAGAAGAGCGGATTTGTAGAGGGTAAAGTCTTTCAGGGATTTAGTTTTACGCCATGCTCGCTCAAGAGTGTGGCTGTCTCTTGAGACTTCTGGTGTCATTTGTTTGCCAGGGTTGTGACAGATGAGGCCTGGTTCGGCCTGTAGAAAGAGTAGCAAGAGCGTCCAGGGAGGACGATATAGTTGTTGTACGCAGATGTGGCCAGCTCTGGGCAGGACAGGGGTGCAATTTCATCATAGAGGCACTCCGTAGCGGAGTGAAGGTCAGGCCTGAGGTGGTGGAGGTTTCTACAGGTAACTGTTTGCTGGTTGGAGGCAGGGAGAGTGTGAAGCTGATAAAGTTGTGATCAGAGAGAGGAAAAGGGGTGTTAGAGAGGTTACAGGAAGTACAAAGGGTTGGTGAATACAAGGTCAAGGGTGTTGCCATTGGAGTGGGTGGTGGATTGTGACCATTGTGTTAGGTTAAAAGAGGAAGTTAGGTTGAGTAGTTGAGAGGTGGCAGGGGTGTGAACATTGACTGGGATGCTAAAGTCACCAAGGATGATGGCAGGCACCTCAGAGGAGAGGAAGTACGGTAGCCATGCTGAAAAGTCATCAAAGCATGAAACTGGGCCCGGGGGCTAGTAGATGACTGCGATTCTCAGACAAACAGGAGAAAAGAGACAAATACAGTGCACTTCAAAAGAGCGGAGGGACAGACTGGGCAAGAAGAACCTGGAATGTGCTTTGTGGGGAAAGAAGTCAGACTCAGCCCCCTTTTTTGTCCACTGGGTCTGGGCGAGTGAGTCCAGAGGAGGCCACCATGGGAGAGTGCAGCTGAGGAGACAGTCAGAATCCTGGAGCCAGGTTTCAGTAATAGCAAGTAGGTTGAGGGAGTGGGAGAGGAAGAGGTCATTGATGGTAGAGAGTTTGTTAGAGGCTGAGCGGGCATTCCAGAGGGCACATAGGAGGGAGGGGTTGGTGCATGGATGCAGGGGAATTGAGATGAGAGAGTGAGAGGGGAGGCCGCTGCTTCTGTGGGTTGGAGTTTGATGGTAGAGGGCCAGGGTTTGGGGCAATGTCTCCAGAATTTAGTAGTAGGAGAGTGAGGGAGGTGAGGTGGGAGCGAGATTTATATGAGGGCAAATGCTGCATTTTTATATAACTATAGCTTGAATACGTTTTGGTAAATACCTGAATTGTTTCCAAATATATATGGACCTAACTGTATGTCTGGAGCCTTGCACTTTACTGTAGTTGTGATGGTTTGTTACAAGCATCCATTCTGATGTCTTACATGGGTTTGATGTCCATATAGATGCACAGAGCACTCTGTGTCAGTGGGATCCTGATGCTGTATAAAAGGATAATCTGGCCTAATTGAAATTTGATTAGATGTTGTTTCTCTGGCCCTGCCCTTTTTACATGGTGATTAGCAATGCTACAGGTGGCCAGAGCATGCACCTGCCTCTACACAGGAGGGGTTGGAGGAATCCCACCCATCTTCATCTACTTTGGCAGTAAGTACTTTGTAGGCCTTCAGAGCCTAACTTTGTTCCGCCTATAGGGCTCAAAGCCAGAGGTAGCCAACCCCTCTGAAAAGCCCTGTGCATGAAGTTGAGTGACTATTTGTTCATCTGGATGGGTTCTTTGGGTAGTTTGTCTCAGCCTTTGGGCTGAAAAGAGATGCCTTCAGTACCCAAATGTCAAACTCCACCTTTAGTTACCTCCACTATTTTTGTGCTGCTGCACAAAGCATTGCAGCTTCCCGTCCCTCTGGCTTCCCTGCACCAGATGGACTCCCTGACTTTCAAAGTGGAGCAGGATCTGGCCTCAGTGTTCCTTCATGGCACCTGCTACTTATCAGATCGCTAGAACTTGTCTACCCTAGTGCCTTTTTCCAGTTAGTTATCTCCATTGTGGGATGTGTACACTGAAGGGCCTAACGCCTGCTAGCCTTGACTAGATAGGGTCTCCTTATCCAACCATTCTGTGTGGAGCAGCCCACCTAATACTGATCTGAGCCCAATCTCGATCCAGGGATGTGCAAGACAGCCGTGTCTCAACCTCATTGGCTGAGATAGCAGCGGGAGCCATTGGCTTCTGCGGTCAATCACACCCAGTGAGCAAACAAGAGTGGGGGCCTGGGACTGTGTGTGTGTGTGTGTGTGTGTGTGTGTCTACAGACAGAGTAGCAGCTCAGGAGTGAGCCTGTCTGGGTGCCCTTACAGCAAGCTGCTTGCCATGGAGGCACTCAGAAGGAGGGAAGGGCCAGAAGTGTGTGTGTGTCTGTCTTTTAACCAGTTGCCCTCCGCCCTATAGCAAAAATACGACGGGTGAGGCCTGCGTGTAAACACAGGTCTCTCTCCGGCAAGCAATAACATGCTGCAGAGAAATACACAGTAGCATGTTTCCTTCATAAAGCACACACTGCAAAACTGCACGCAGTTAACCCTTTGATCGCCCCAAATGTTAACCCCTTCCTGCCCAGTGTCATTAGTAGAATGTCAGTGCTTTTTATTAGCATTGATCACTGTATTAGTGCCATTGGAATGTCTGTGTCAGTTCCCCCCAGTGTCAGAATGCCTGCCACAGTCCCACTATAAGTCATTGATTGCTGCCATTACTAGTATAAAAAAAATAAAAAATTTGGGTATATATATATTGCCATTCGTAGATGCTATAAATTTCTTGTAAACCAATTTAAGTTACATGTATTGGGATTTCTTTTGTTAGCAAAGACATATAGCAGAATACATTTTGGCCTAAATTTATGACTACCTTTTTGTTTTGTTTTGTTTTGTACTGGATGTTTTATTGCAAAAAGGCAAAATTTTTATTTTATTTTTTTCAAAATTGTCGGTCTTTTACTTTTATAGTGCAAAAAATAAAAAACCGCATAGGTGATCAAATACCACCAACAGAAAGCTCTATTTGTGGGGAAAAAATGACATAAAAGGAAATTTATGTACAGCGTTGCATGACTGCACAATTGTCGGTTAAAGTAACGCAGCACTGCATCTTAAAAATGGCTTGCTTAAGAAGGGGAGTAAATCCTCTGGAGGGCAAGTGGTTTAATAGCATCCAAACCTGAGATCTATATTATGTGCTTTTTCTAGTAGTACTAGAGTGCTTTGTATAATTTGGTGACACTTAATCTTCCTGTTGATGTATTATGTAGATACAGAGGATCTATACATAGGGTTTATGACAGAAGGAGGTGGGTCTGTACTGGGGACGGGTGGCATGTGCTGATTGGTTACCACGGGGGGGGTGTTGGAGGAAACTTGTACTAAAGAATAAGGTGGGATGTTTACTGGGGGTGTCTGTACTAGGGGGAAATAGGGTGGAAGGGGGACCTTTACTGGAATAACTGTTGAACAAATTTAGCCCCAGGTACCATTCTAGGTACGCCACTGATTACATTTATCAGATTTTTCTTTTGTATATCTTTCAGCTGCTCAGAATAGACACCTGCATTCAGCATCATCCTCCTCTCCTGCTCTGCCAATATATGTAGACCTGGCTTACCTGCCTGGAGGACCTGCTGCGCAAACTGTAGAGGAAGAGTTCTTCAGGCTAGTGCGCTCATCCTGTTATGTTGTTAGTGGAGAAGATCCTGTGAAGGAAAAATTTACCCGCAAGGTTCTGGACTCTCTACTGGCTGGAAAAGGCCACTGGGCACAAGAATTGCAGGTATTACTCTTTTGAGATCATTAAAATGGAATGCCAGGATTATTTTAAAATGCTGAATAGATTAAGAAAAATGCAGCCTTATTTCCTCTTTAGCTGCTAAGTGAGTTCAAGTCATTTCATGTGTCAATTCTTAAAGGCATGTACATGAGGGCATTGTTGACTCCAGGTGGTTTCATCCATACTTTAGATCTGGCCAGCTGCTTTCTACTTCCTGCAAGTAGACCAGGCTTTCTGCTTACTGCAAGGCTTCCTGCTTTCTGTGCATGATCCTTTTGGTCTCGGCTTCAATGGGTGTGGGGGTAGTATTCTGAATGGCCAGTGTTTATTATCTACCCTCTCATGCCTAAGGTTTGAGTTGGAGACAAGCGAGTTATCAAGATGTAAAAAAGAGATTTTTCTTTAGCACTACTACATAGCTTCGCCACATACTTTTCTTAGACCCTGTCACCATACCATTCATTGCAACAAAAATATTCCTATAAGAGAAGTAAATTTTAATGTATATTATGCATGCCATTTTACCTGTAAAAGCTTCCTTTTGTAAAGAAATCCAAATGCCCTGAGATTGGATGGACGTAAGGTTAACAGGCCCAGCAGACATATTGCTGTCACTTATAGACCACTCTATAGTTTTCCCCTTTCACCTCTCCTTCAAGCAGATTACATAAAAGGTATAGTAGGGAGGGGGAGGAGCTGGACCAGCACAGGGAGTAGAGGGCTATGATGTGCAAGGAGCTGTGCTATAAAATTGACATGTCAAATGAATGCAAAGAAAACCCTGCAAGTAAGCATGACCAATATTAGTAGTTTTTTGTTTCTGGGCTATTACATGCATTTCTTTAAAATGTGTTTTTTGGTTGGTTGTTTTTTGGGGGTTTTTTTATTTATTTTTTTGTAGTTGTTAACCAACCTTTTTATCAAAAGTGATTCCAACTGTAGAACGACCCAGTCACTTTTTTTACTTGGGTTGATGTGAAGGTGCCACCACCCACCGGATGGTTCCTGGCCTCTTCCATTCCTCCAGAGAGCCTGGGACCATGGTAAATTGTTTCTGGATGGAGGGCAGAAGCAGATTGTGTAAGGAACAAACATTCCCCAATATGCTCTGCAGTCACTGGAGCTGGAAGCACTCCGCTTTGAACTGTTTAAGGATTTAATTTTATTTATTAATTTCTAACTTGAGCTTTCTTTTGGGAAACCTTGTTGTGCAAGTTATTTACAGTAAATACTTTCTAGTAAATGCCAGACAATTCCTAATTTCATGAATTAAATTTTTTTCTTTTCCTTTTATATCCAGGTAACCGTGATTCCCACATTCGAGTCTGCAGCAGTCCGTGCATGGTATGAAGAAACCCATGCCCTTCAGCAGACATTGGGTGTCATTGTGCTGGGAAGCACCAGCAGTGTGTCAATGCAGGATGAAACCTTCCCTGCCTGCAAAGTGGAGTTCTAATCATTTTCACACTTTTTTTTTGTTTTTTAAATCTACATGCACTTCTATTTTAAAACTTTTGGACACAGACAAAGCTTTCAGGTTATCGGAGGCCAGTTCTTTTCTTCATTGTGCTTGCCTGATGATGGCAAAGGTGTTGATGCGTCTCCCCTAAAGATGTGAGGCATGAACATTCCGATGAAATGATCAGAGAGGACTGAATGTTCCCTTTTTTTTTTTTTTTTGCACATCTGTATGCATTTTACTGGGAAAGGGAAGCTTGTGCACGATTTGAAGAGGATCGTTCTTATTTGCACATTCACTCCATTGTTCACGTCACGATTTTTGGCATGAAATTCTTTACCAATTGACTTTACCTCCACCTAACCAGAAGACCATGCTTATACGTCACTTTCAGATGTTTACAGTTGTCTTGTGTGTGAAGAAATATCAATATGTAATGCATTAATTGATGCTATAGGCATGTGTTTTAACCTGGCAGCACACATAAGCTTTGCCTGTAGTTGGCGTAATCAGATTATTCACTTTCCCATTTCAATGCACCATTAGGTTTATTGGCTGTCTCTGGTAAATGCTAGGAGATGGCTGTTCAATATGAAATCACAGTAAATCCTTTTACTCTTAGATGTGACTGGTGTACTGATGTACTGAATGTGATAATTCTGTATCATGTTTTTTGAGTTGGTCTACATTCTCATTCATCTAGTATTGCGATTTTGTCCTGCACAGAGTAGTGTTAGCTCATGTGTAGCTTTGGCTGTGAACTTCTGTAGTCCTGTCCACAAGACTGCTCCCAAAATGTTAAGGCAGCAACAAGTAAAAGCTATTTAGCTGAATTACTCGGTTAAGCAGGGTACTGGTTTCTAAGCTGTGTGACCGTTTTTGGTTACAAGGCTCAAACATTTTATACTTCCTTTGTCTTATTTAGGATAAGCTATTACTTCTGGCACTCCAGTGATAGTACAGTTGATGAATGTGTGAAGCAGATACGTGTTTTTTTTTTTTTTTTTTGTTTTGTGTTTTTTTTTTTTTTTTTAAATGTCTGATTATTTATAGTCTACTTTATATT
Organism: Staurois parvus; assembly: GCF_062004578.1. Taxonomy (NCBI): domain Eukaryota; kingdom Metazoa; phylum Chordata; class Amphibia; order Anura; family Ranidae; genus Staurois; species Staurois parvus. The sequence goes on from NW_028317849.1 coordinate 2,917,043, forward strand.
TACAACCCTTTGCCAGCAGATCGTGCTGGGTGTAGGAAAGCACACTTAGAGCCTGGCTTACATCATAATCATTCACCATCCCTGTTTAGTAATGGAGATGCGTGTTTTTTGTTTGGTTTTGTTTGGTTTTTTTTTTTCATTTTTACAATTATTTACTGTCTGAGAATTCAAGATAACATGGGTGTGAGTAAAACGTTTTTGTTAAGCAATATTAGGCCTTGTAAAATGGTTAATGTTTATTCAAATGATCAACTACAATACATATTTGGTTTCAGTACTCATGAGCATCAAAAAGAGCCTGATGAATCTTCCTTATGACAATTGAGTGTTCCCTTTTTTTCTAGGTTGATGATGGCCTGATACCTAATGAGCATTTGGCTCAAATTTTAATGCAGGTAGCAGCATCTGACACTGATGCTGTTACAGCATTAATTTTTCTTTTCTTTTTTTCAATATGAGCTTCAATAGGTAGGCTCTTAGCTGTAGACTGGTAGAGAATAACACCTGATTCAAGGGTACGAATCCTGAAGAAACTGGCAATTTCCTATAGCCATTTGAATGCAACTTACCATGAGTTGCTTTGGGTCTTACCTTTTTAAGTCAAATAGGATCTGGCTTGTAATATTTTGTTGGGCAGATTTGGAAATCTGCTGTTAGGAGGAACTCAACGGTATATCAGTATTGCAAATGACACTGCTGACTTGTTTTTGAAGGTGCATTCTCTAGGGCTGTTCTTCCCCCCCCCCCCCCCCCCCTTTTTTTTTTTTTTTTTTTTTTTTCTGATTGTGATTTCACTGCTTTGATGAATACCTGACCCAACACTAGCATGTATATGTAGATATCAGGTGCTCTGACAAATAAACCGTGCTTTTTAAACATTCGTGACCCAAGTAGTGACGGAACACCAAGGCTGAACATGCATCTTAAAGAACAAGTCAGCAGTGTAAGCTCCCTTGTTTCCACCCTGCTTGATAGACTCATAATACTGTTAACCACATCCTGGAGTTATTTATCTTGGTGTATACAACTCTGGACAGCTTTTAGACTGTTGCTGTACTTAATAGCCCCATATGACCACTTTTGCTGCAACAGCATGTGGTTTGGAACTTGCATTTTCATTTTGTTTTTGTAAAGAATGTCAAAACACTAAAATGTTCTCTTGTGATCTAAGATAACTACTTCTGTTTTTAAATAGTACTGTCAAAAATCAGTGGTAAATGAAGGACTATTACCTCTCTTCCCTCCCTGTACACAGTAGGGAGGGATGGGATTCGATGATATGATTAATCAATGTTAAAAGTGCCAGTCAGCCCCTAGAATGAGTTAAGAGGGCTTTAAACTCTTTAAAACTATTTTGTCTTCTGTCTGATGGCCATGATGACCATCTCTCTGAGGGGGAAGGGTAGATTGTATGGATAATAAACGACTGTGCCCACAAAATTTGGTGGGATTTATATTGTGAATTCACATTGCTTTCATTAGATGAGCAAATTAAAATCTGATGTAAACTTCTTTTTTGTGTCTGTTTTTTGAGGGAATTACTTTATTTTCTATACCTAATACTGCTATCCTTTCTAGTGTTCTGTGGAACGAAAAAGGCATTGGTGACATTTTGTTCAGACCGAGCTATAATATAAAAATTGGTTCGATTATCTGGCAGTCATTGCTTATTACAAATGTAATGTTGGAGGGGGGTAAAAATAAAATTAGATATTTTTCCAGTGGTTGCCACTGCACACGTATTAGAGAGAAAATGGGTACAGGTGTGCAGCAAAGTCTGTACTACATACAGTATAATCCAAAAGAGGGTGGCACCCACGGGCCTCCACTTTAAAAAGAAGAAAAAAAAGTTTTTGGTTGTGATTTTTAAATGTAAACAAAGTGCCAGAAAAGGCCTGGTCTTCAGTGCACCCCTTGTACTTTTTCCTATACACATACCTTGTTCACCATGAACTTGTTGCAGCCCTGACTCGGCTTGGGCAACTATCTTGTCTAGGGAGCATGATACTGGCATGCTGTGGGGTTTTTTTTTTTTTTCCTGACATTTTATCTTTAGTGCCTGGATTTGTTTTTTTGTTTTTTGTTTTTTGTTTTTTTTTCTTGTATGTACTTTTTTGTTTCTGTTCTCCAAAATTTGGGTATTTGCCCATTTTTATTGTTTTTAGCTGGAAACATTGGCATTTGCACTTGCTGTCATCACATGTGGATGGTAATGATGGGAGGGGTTTTAGGGTGTATAAGGTGTGTCCAGAATATAATGAAAATGAAGTTCCTATGCTCGAGCGGCTCTGTGAAAGTAGAAACTGGCCAAGGTCACTTGAGGTTGGGCTGCCAGGTATACATTCGAACATCAGAAACTTTGGAAATGGTGAGGAAAGCTTATGGCGAAGCTGTGCTATCATCTGCACAAGTGTACCAATGGCACAAGGCTCTGAAGGAAGGACAAGAAGGCGTTGAAGACTAACAACGATCAGGATGTCCCTCTTCGTCACAGACTAAACAATGTGGATTCAGTGAGGTCTGTTCTCAACCATAACTGATGACTTACTATCAGAATGATTGCAGAGGAAACAGGAATTCATATACTCAGGACTTGGACATGAGAAAAGTGTGTACAAAATCTGTTCCAAAGATCTTGTCACCTGATCAGAAGGAACACTGTCAACTCTGCCAAGGTCAGTTGGTCCGCTTTGAAAGAGACTGATCACAGGAGATGAATGCTGGGTGTTTGAGTATGATCCTGAAACAAAGTTCAGAATTGCACACATCCATGTCACCTTGCTCCAAGGCTAGAAGGAGCAAATCAATAGTACTCCCCTTTTTTTTTTTTTTTTTTTTTTTTTTTGTTTAAATCATGTGAAAATTGTCCATAATGAATTTGTACCTACTAGTCAAACTGTGACTTGCTGAATGCAGAGCTATTGAGTCTGACTTGGTTCGGCTTGTGTTGGATCTCTGCAATGCAACCTACCTGTTCTAAATGACCACATTTTTCAGTAATCTTGAAATTACATTTTCTCTTTTGTTGACTGAAAAAGCAACTCCTCTTAATATCCATAACCATTTTCTTTCTGCCTAGTGTCCTACTCCTAGTAAGTGGAGCTGTAAAACCCTAAGGAGTCCACAAAGGAAGATCGCCCTTGCATGATCCATGTTTGCTATCACTAGGTTAACGTTGTAACCTGTTCTTTGACCATGGCCCTAGTATCTCAAACTTTGAATGGACTAAAGTTTTTCCTGAAAGGTATGGCCTCTACTGACTTACGCCAGGAGTATGTGGAACTGGCTGACCAGTTGGTCCAGGGGTTGAAATACATTGCTTGATGATGCCCTGCTTTTCTCAAAGTTTTTTTGTTTCGGCAGTGTTGCTTCGTCGAGTCCTCTGGCTTAAGGTCTGGTCGGCTGACCAGACCTTGTCCTTCCAGGGAGAATGTGTTGTGTGTGTTTTTGTGTTAACTTGGACAATTTTCTTTTACAAGCATAGTCTCATTCGGAGCAGATCATCATGCATGCTGTGCAGGTTTTTCGGCTGCATCTTGAACCTCAAGAAGTACCCCTTGACTCCAACCAGGAGTCCGAAGTACCTGGGTTTGATTCTAGATTCTGCGGTAGCGAAAGTTTCTCTTACCAGACAAACTTCAGAAGCTTTGGACTGCGGTGCAGTTGCTGTTCTGCAGCCAGTCCTCTGCAGTCTTGCATGCAGGCTCTGGCCCTAATGGTCTCCACCTTCAAGGCTGTCCTGTATGTGCAGTTACATATGAGAACTAGGCAAGTGGGTCCTGGCAAAATGGGACTGTTCTCTCCCCCCCCCCCCCCTTCTCTCTGGACAGTTAAATTTGTCTGCATTGGTCGATGTGGGGCTCTCTTCTCTGGCGGCTCTGGTTCATGGTGATCTTTGTCAGGGGGGAGACAAAGTCCTTTCTTCATGTTGGACGGTAGCCAGCCAGTCCATTTGAAAAGGAGTCTGAGGAGTCCTGGGCTCGAGTTCAGCTCAAGATCTTTGGACTCCGGAAGAAGCTTGACTGCCCATCAGTGTTTTTGAGCTATGGGTGATCAGGCTGTCCCTGGATTGTTGGACAGATTGTCACTGAGGTATGCTGATCCAGATTCAATCAGAGAACGCCACTGCAGTGGTCTGTCAGTCACCAAGGGATATGAGGAGTGTGGAAGCAGCTCCGGAGGTATCTCTCATTCTTCTGTGGGTGGAATGCTTTGTTCCGGCTCTTTCTGCTGTCCATATTCCTGGTGTCGGAAACTAGCAGGTGGATTATCTCAACTGGTGGATGCTGGATCAGGGAAAGTAGGCTCTGCATCCGGACGTGTTTCAGCAGATTTGTTTGTGCTGGGACACACTAGACATGGATCTGCTAGTGTTTTGCTCCAACATGAATGATCCAAGGGCAAGGGATCCTGCTGGGGGATGCGCTGGTTGTGCTGTGGTATTGGTATTGTCTCATTTACCCCTTCTCTGCTTTCAAACTGCTTCTCTGCCTGCCTCAGGTGTAGCTCACAGTACACATTTGGCAATGCTGAATTTGATGGAACTCCACCCCATGCGTGAGTGACCTTGCCCTGTACTAATCATACCAGATAAGTACAGGGCTCTAAAAACTATAGTGCTCCAGGTGTTGAACTGCAAGTCTCATGAGACCTTGCAAGACTGACAGCCACAGGCAAGACTCCCACAGGCCGAGGCATGAAGGGACTTGTACTACTTCAACAGCTGGAGGGCCATAGTTTTTAGACCCTTGATCTAGTAGGTAGAATTAACAGGCACATATAATTTATCCTGGCTTTATGCTGCATGAAGAGCATACCCCCTGCAGCAGTCTTCAGGGGCAAGGCTTTGACATAGGTAAACCACTGCTCTGGATCTGTATGTAAGCAGGTTGAAGTTAGATGCTGCCCTGCATGGGAGGGTAAGGGCTTAATGCATTTCCCAGTTCTTTAGCTTTTGGCAGGATCTTTGGGTCTGACTTACTGCACCTGTAGACACAAAAGGGGGATAGTGGGCTGGGGCTGGTCTTTTGTCTTGCCTATTTTATGGTTCCCCAAGGAGAGGTGAGAACCAGAACCTGTAAGGGGGAGAGTATTGGATTCCACTACCAAAATGTAAAGTCATCAGAACTTGGAGTTCGTCCCAAAGACACCAGCTGCCGGAGAATGCCTCTGATGGACCCTGTAATTACTTGGACTCTGCCTTTTGCAGGTACACCAGGGAAACACGCAGCCTGTTTAGAAGTAGGGATTTAGGACGTTGACTGTTTATTTAGTGACGTTTTGTTGGGACGTTTTTTTTTTGGACGCTTTTTAAATGTTGCCCTGTAACTCAAAGTATTAAACTTTTGCTTTTGCCTGGTCTGAAGTCCTTGAAAGGGGTGCACTGCAAGTATTAGGCACTACTGCAGACTTAGTCTACAGTTTTGGTCACTGTCACATGGGGTCTAAAGAGCTAACATACTGCAAATCACCTTAATGCAAGTTATACATGTGGTTGCCAAGAGCAATGGAAGGTACAGCTCACAAGAAGCCTGCTGTAAATTGTGTGCCTATTTGAGGTGGGGTTGCCTCTAGCCACAAGGGCGATGTTGTTGGTGCTCCTTTTATGTTGCATTCCATCTCCCAAAGCAACAAGAACAGAGCTGCATTGTAGAGGCCCCCATACTGTACAGAAACTCGAGAATTAAAGTCAAGTTCACATTGGTGCTCATTCTATGTGCACAGCAGGATTCTGTGCTGCTGCCAGAACTGGTAATGGAAACTGGTGCCTGTGGTCAGTGTTTAAAATGTGAATAATACGAACACCCCCAACAATTAAACCATAACCTAAACAGAAAAGATAAACTACTTTCACCCTTGAAAGTGATATAGTCAACAAAAAATTATTTTCATTTCCCCTCTGTACCTTTTCTTAACCAAAAAGATATCCAAACTTAAATATGCAATCTTAATTACCCCAAATACACATCCACCAACAACAAGCATAAAAATAAAAGTACAATACTGTAATTTAGAAAATAAAATAATTAGTGTCCAAAAAGTGAAAAGTGTCTTTTTTTTCTGTATACAACAAGTCCAAAACACTTTTTCTCCACTTCAATCACTTCTCCTTGTGATATATGAAATTTCCAATACGATGATCCAGTAGAACAAACCTCAAAAAAAATATAAATTGCAAATAGTGTATTATCTTATTAAAAAAATATATTTGTGCACTATGTGTCATGCATACTCCAACGCAAGATGTTCAATCAGAAAGGGAAAAAAAAAAAAACACTTATCTATAAATAAACTTTGAATGTGCACCAACAATATATCTCAAAACAAATTCCAAGTGCGCCTATAGAACGTGACCGTGAACTCAACACACTGCAACCAATCAAAATGTGAATCACATCAACCAGTGTAAAGGTGACCACTCCAAACTGGTGCTGCAAATGAACAATTACCCTATGGAGGTAATAACCCGCTTTCTTGAATGATAGGTAACTGCACCTCCAATTTTCTCAAGCTTCCATTACACGTATACCCATATCCTTTTGGTATATCTCCATATCCCTCATAAGGTGAAACAGGCAGTTAGAGACTGAGTAATAAGGGTACAACACTTTTATTACATCCACTTACATAAAAAACTCCAGCTTTCAGCTTGTTCAGCACATGGACAGGCACTTTCCTGGAGAAAATCGCATTTTCCCTAATCAAAGATGGCCGCACACCTACTTCCGGTCTAGCGTAATTGCGTCATACGTCACGTGTCCCGACGCATTTCGTCACTTCCTGGACTTTGTCATCAAACACATAGTGCACACATATATTTGCGATTTTATATTTTTTTTGAGGTTTGTTCTACTGGATCATCGTATTGGAAATTTCATATATCACAAGGAGAAGTGATTGAAGTGGAGAAAAAGTGTTTTGGACTTGTATACAGAAAAAAAGACACTTTTCACTTTTTGGACACTAATTATTTTATTTTCTAAATTACAGTATTGTACTTTTGTTTTTTATGCTTGTTGTTGGTGGATGTGTATTTGGGGTAATTAAGATTGTATATTTAAGTGTGGTCCGTGTTTGTCACAGTCTGTCTAATTACAAGCTACAGTGGGAATATATACATTTACACAGGTACCTGCGAGTAACTGGGGGACATTTTGTGCAAGTGTACAGTGCGTACGTTCATCACTAAGAGTAGAGGCCTGCCTTAAGGTAGAGTATTACCTGATGGCTACCTCAGCCTTTTCTCAGGGCCTTGATGAAAACCTCTGTGTGTAAAATAGGGGGATCTTGTACAAAGAACCTAGCGTAGCTCAGAAAACCCCACCCCGGAGGTAGGCCTCACATGTTTCCCAGACTTGGCACCTAACATGTTAATTGTAAAACATGGAGGCCGTGACCATCATCCCATCCACATTACCCTACCTGCCCACATGTAAATCAACCTGTGGCTACCTCCAAGTGTTCCATTACATGCCAAGGGAAGGCCCCACAGCAGCATCCAGTATATAAAAACATTACAGGCTGGCACCCTGTCTTTCATCCAGCGGTGTACAGGTACAGTCCTCTGATGCTCTGCCGAGGAGTCAACTGATCCAAAATCTGGATTAGGAGCCACGGGCTAGTGTGCAGCAGGAATCTAGATAGAATTCTCAGAAATGGAGGGAAATGTTCATATGAAGAAGGTAAACTTCTCTCCAATACAGAGAAAAGGTCAGTCACTTAAGGACACTTGCAAAAAAACTGAGGCTAGCTGGGAGTGGGAGGAATATAGAGGAATGTTCTTGCAGCCTTCTTTATTTACCACTGTCCAGTCACCTCAAAGCATTTTCATATAACTGTAATGATTAATGAGCCTGTGTGAGCTGTATACCATTTTATATGGGTTTACTTTGGTTATTTGTGAGGATACCCTTGCAGCTATCCATTAGAGATTAGTTCTGCTTTAACTAAATATGCCTTAAGCCGGCCATACATGGGTCGAATTCCAAAAGAGTGTTCTTTCCAAAATCTTTTCTAAGAATTTTTGTTTGAATTTTGCACCATTAGTGGGCCACAGCAATGGCTGATTTTTGAGCGACCATTGAATTTGAGTGATTGGGCATGTTGGAAATTTTTTGAAAAACAAATGAATTTCTGATTTAATGATGGGAGAATCGTGTGAGAAATTTAATCGAAAAAGAAATGAGCATGAGCTGTGCCATGGAAAGAAAAGAAAATGCTTGCTATGAAAACTTTTCTGTAGCAACAGGTGAAATTAAAGGCTTGGTTGGTCAAATTTTGAAAGCAATGGTGGCACCATCAGATCACAAAATTTCTGATTTGTCTAAAGAAAATTCATTCAGAATTTGACCCATCTATATTTGATTGCATTAATGTGTTCAAAGACACCTGTTTTGAAGATGAAAAGAACAAAAATAAATGCCAAGCATTTCTGGTTACAGGCACCCTAGAACTTCCAGATTTATATTAGGGTCTTGATGTCATCAGGTTCCTCTCTGTTTTCTGCCCAGACAGCATCCAGGTTCGAGCTTCTCATGCAAACTGATTAGGGTAGACGTGACCCTTCTATCATGAATCCATACCAATTCTCTTATTTTGGAATATATTTTATTAATGTGCAAAAAAAGTTTTTTTTTTAAATTTACATTTTTTTTGTTAATGTACATAACACACACATACATATTTTAACTTTGGTAGGATGACCATGACTCTTTGAATTTTAGATATACTGCATCAATTAACCTCTTCCCGTTGCCACATCCCAACCCTTTAAGCGTTTCTAAATGCCAGGAGACAGGTAGGCATTCCGATCATGTGTCCACTTTGGCAGGCACAGTGGTCACATGATCAGCAAGTAGCCATTGGGAGCTTTCCAGTACCCGCCAGTAACTGTGCTGGGAGTGTGCAGGCTGTGTGCTCTCAGCATAAAAATGTATACATCTGGGACACATATATGTTGCCTTCCGACATTAAAACCCACCTGCCGCGAGGCCCCATATGTGCATACATCTAATTGCTTGGATAATATAACATGTAACTTGAAAGAAAATGTTTAAAGGACTTTAATCAGGATGGGTGTGATCCGTTTATATTTTGGTCTGATCTCGTACCCTAAGGTTCTGTTTAGTGTATTTCAACTACACAAAATGCCTAGAGCAAAGGCAAGTCATTCTTTACCAAAGAACTTTGGCCTCTTATACTTGTTGATTGTTTTCATGTGGCAGTGAAATATGGCAAGTGTACTGATTTTGGATTAATGAATCGTTTAGCTTCTCTCTCTGGTTCAGGTTACTTCCCCATCTTAACCTCCCTAGCGGTATGATTATTTCAGATTTTTGGTGCTGAAAGCGGTACCATTATTTTGCGTGGAAATATGTAGTTTTTTTTATTGTAGGCTGTAATTTTTAGGAAGAACTCACTGAAATCTATCTGAACAAGAGTCTATTAAATATCCCGGGTAGGATAAAATTTGAAACACAAAATCATAAATTATAATTTAATAAATAATCATAAAAAATAATATAATAATAATACATTTAATTCAATAATATAATCAAACCGAAAACACTGAAATTTGAAATATAGTGCCAAGTTCGCACATTGCTGAGCAAAGTCGCAAAATCGTTTTTAGTGTCTGATGACGCATTTCCCCACGAATCATTATTCTGTTCTCTAACTGATCTAAACCCGCTTTTGACCTAAAGGGACACTTTTTGGACGCCATGGACGTTTCTCAGTTTCCAGGCAGAAAGAACAGACACAATGCAGGCAGGGCACAGGACAAAGCACTAGGGACAAAATGTATGTGAAATGGGTTGAAACAGCAATGTTTTACTTTGTAAAATTTGTTTGGAAAAAAATGACATTTTTAAAATTTTCAAATTTCCTGCCTCTGGCGGCACCCGTATGTCCCGACGTCACAGGGACCGGAACACAGAAGCCGGATGCCGGCATCGGCCGATGGAGATGGCCAGGGACGCTGCAGGGGACACATCGCGGGAGCGCAGGATAAGGTAAGCTCTGCAGGGAATCCCTATGCAGCGCCGCATGGTAAGCCCGAGTGTAGCTTGGGGTTACCGCTTTTGGTACTGACATTTTACCCCAAGCTACACTCGGGAATGCCGCTAGGGAGGTTAAAGGCTAAGTTCCCCTTTGGGGAAAAATTATAAATGCACATATTTTTGTAGAAAAAAAGTGCATTTGTTTTTCCTCCAGGAGCCTGCAAAGCATTGCACCTGCAAGGAATGGATTGCGGATGCAATGTCAGACTGTACTGGTAGAAACCCGGAGGAAGCTTCAAAGGCACTTGACTGGGCAACATGAAAATATTTTGGGCCAGCATGGTTACATGTAATTATAGATATGTCAAATCCAGAGGGCTGATGAGGATTCTCAAATTCAGCATATTCGCCATTCAGAAGATGTCTTTTGTGTGTGTCTAGATGATATTTATTTATTTTTTTTAATGAATAGAAGATCTTTTCTGATTTAATAAGGTGTGGAGAGGGGGCAGATGACATCACAGAAGATGCTTTCTAAATGGCAGAGACGCCCAGGGAGAGCTCTGTATTAGATGCGGAATTGCTTCAGCAGCACCCAGAACAGGACAGCGCTTACTATATGTGGCAAGGACTACTATGCAAAAAATCCTCAGCAGCCTTCCGGCTGTGACATGTCCAAAAGTACAAATCACTAAGGTGGTACAATGTAGGTTTAAAAATACATTATTCCTTGAGTTCAACTTTAATGTTATAACGTTCTACTCTATCCTAAATGGGTAACAGTGTTTAATAAATAAACTCAAACTCCGCTTCCTGGTGTCTAATAAATTTTTTTTTTTTTTTGTTTTTTTTTTTTGTTACCTAGAATCACTTTTATACATACAGTTTATAAGCTATACACAAATTTAAATAAAAATTCTCAGTTAAGGTTGAGCTGGCTTAGTTCTATTTACTATCTGTGTTTTGCAGTTTGGTGTGGTAAATTTTAAGGCTTTCCACATAATTAACATTTCATAGGGTATAAAGCGATGGACCATAAGCATGTCACGGTAATAACAAGGATCAAATGAGTCTACTGCATTCGGCATGTTGATACCAAATGTTCTTATTCCTTCATGGTTATCTGGACTCAGCCCAGCCTTCTTAAGGCACATTCCCAGATAAGCATCATCAATAGGAAAAAGGGGAATACGAGCTGATTCCCTTGAGATGGCATTACCTGTAAAACCAGACATGAGGATACCTCCTCCTCCACAGTACGGTGCATAATAATCACCAGGAAAAAGTTCTTCTGGGACATAATACTTGCTATACTTTTCACGAACAGGTGGCATCCCTATATTTAGTGCTCCAACAAAAAGATGCTTTTGCAGTCCATCAAATTCTAAGCCTCTCAAATATGTAATCACATTTACAGCGTTAACAAAAACGTCATCATCACCATTGAAAATGAACTGTGCACCTGGGCACCTAAGATCCATCCACTTATGGAAAAGGACCTGCTTCAATGTTAAATTGTAGAAAGTGTCTTCAAAGTCCCACTGGAGGATGTCTCCATATGTGTGACTCTCTGCTTCTAACAGTTGCATCATTCGTTTTGCTTTTTCCTTGTTCCTTGAAACTCCACTAAGAAAAATTAGTTTCACTTTGGCACCCCCGTAGCTTTTTTCTTCTCCCCATGTTTTTCGTATGGCTTCCCTGCGGTCATAATTTTCTGGTGCTGTTTTGATGGCTAACAACAGGAAAACATCATTGGAGCCGTTAACACGATTACACTTCATGGGGGAGTCAAGTATCAATGGAAAACTTTTACAGTGACGGTATGTCAAGAAATCTTTCATGTTCTGTGGCTGTCCATCAAAGTCTGGGAAATTTTGAGTGCTGGTATTTTCTACACACTTTACAACTGGATAATCAGTAATGACTGGAAGAACATGACGAAGAACCACCTTTTCTGCTGGAGCAGTTACAGTTGGAGCTTGATTAGCTTCTGAAAAGAGGAGAGTTCGAAGAACAATCACAGTCACCAAAAATGTAACCAGGAGATAGAGAAAATTCGGTTTCATGATGATTCTGGGTGAAAGTTGACGCTAAGAAAGGTGAAAGGAAAACAAATGCATTAGAAATGGTGGATAAGTTATATTTTTGTCTCTTTAACCACTTGCCCTCCAGAGGATTTAACCCCCCATTCCTGCCCAGGCCATTTTTTACAGCGCTGCGTTACTTTAACTGACAATTGCGCGGTCATGCAAATTTATTACCTTTTTTCCCCCCCACAAATAGAGCGCGCGTGTGTGTGTGTATATATACACACACTGGAATTTTTTTTTTTTACACTAGTAATGGGGATCAGCGACTTATAGCGGGACTGTGGTAACTGGGGGGTAACTGACTAACTGCTACTGACATCCCAGTGACACTAATACAGTGATCAGTGCTAATAAAAAACACTGACTGGGAAGTAAGGGGTTAACATTTGGGGCGATCAAAGGGTTAACTGTGTGTGTTTTACTAGGGAAACATGCTGTGTATTTCTCTGTTTACACACAGGTCTCTCCTCTGTCACTGTTTCTCGGGGATCGCCGGGTGCCGGCAGGGAATTGGTGATTGACAACTGTAGCCGCCAATGGTGGTGCGGGTAGGGTGGCACGCACATCCCCCTACCCGGAAATGCAAATCACGTGTATATGTGATTTTGCGCATCCCTGCCGCTCTGTAGCAGTATTTCTGCTATAGGGCGGCGGGGAAGCGGTTCACTACTTCCTACTTGACTGCTTACCGCCGATATACTTCAGCAAAGCGGCCCCACTGTGCCAGATCATGTATATGTATGTGATTCCGCATTTCTGTGTAGGGGGGCACATGCGCGCCCAGCTGTGATGTAATGGTTTAGGCCTGGAACCCGCTGATTGGCTGACCAAATGACAGAAGAGAGTAACCAACACAGGGCTGTCTACATACCATACAGCAACGGTCACATTTTTTATGTTTTATTTTTTTTTTTCTCCCTGCAAACCAGGGAGTAAAAACTGGCACATCGCTTAGTAAAATAGAACCCTTTACACAAAGTAAACATTGCTAGACACACAGTTAACCTTGTGATTGCTCCTAAATTTTAACCCCTTCCTAACCATCTTTATTAGTACAGTGACAGTGTATATTGTTAGCACTGATCACTGTATTATTGTCACTGGAGATGTCAGTAATGGACATCTTTAACGTGGGACAAAAGGGGTAGCTGCCCAGGGCCCAGTCATTGTTGTGGGGGCCAAAGCAGCTGCCCGCCAGTGTTTTTTTTTTTTTTTTTTTTCCAGCCTTAATTCTGCCATCTGCGGCGCTGCTCACTTCTGTCACTTATAAATACACTGCTTCTGTATTTACAAGTGACACAACTCCTCTGCTGGCGGCCGCTCACAACTCTCCCTGCTCTACCTATCGATCTCTATAGGAGAGCAGAGGAGGGAGGGGGTCCACACAGGCAGTAGCTCCTCCTCCCCGCCAGCCCGCACGGACACACTGTAAGTACTCCTCTGCAGCCCCACTGAAAAGTGTGTGTGTGTTTTCAGTGGGTGAGCTCTGAAATTAAATCTGTTAGAGATTGGGGGAGAGGGGGAAACTTGGATGTACACAGCACACCCCTCAGTCCTGCACACTGTACATAAGGCACCCCTCAACCCTGCACTCCGTATATAGTGCACCTGTCAACCCTGCACTGCATACATAGAGCACCCCTCAATCAGGCACTGCATACAAAGCGCAACACTGAACCCTGCACTTCGTACAAAGTGCACCCCTCATTCCTGCACTCTTTAAATACCATGGCAGCCCATCCTTGGAGATGCTGCTCACATTGGTCTCTGTTCCTACCGGCACTCAGTCAACCTTCATAATTGTGTGTTCTCTGCTATGGTCATTGCTAATAACAAGTTCTAGAATTTTCTGTCTAGTTGTGGGTCTTGTCACCTCTGCAGGTTGTGGTGTGCAGGAAGGGAGGAGATTCTGTGCTGTAACCTCTAGCAACCAATCACTGAGCAGTAATGATGTGCAATAACCTCTAGCAATCAATCTTTGAGCGCTAAAGATGTGCAGTACCCTCTAGCAATTAATTAGTGAGCAGTAATGATGTACAGTAATCCCTAACAACCAATCAGCAAGCAGAGATTATGTGTTGTAAGCTCTAGCAACTGATCAATGAGCCGTAATGCATGCTGTAACTTCTAGGAACCAATCAGTGAGCAGTAATGATATGCTGTAACCTCTGGCAGCCAATTGCTGCCTGTTCTGCAGTAAACAGATTTTGAGTCTAGCTGCTATTTATTGTATGTTTCAGAGTGGGGGGGGGAGGTGGCGACTAGGGGGGCCCAATTAAATTTTTTGCCAAGGGTCCAATCAATTTTAAAGGCTGATCACCTCCATTACTAGTATAAAAATAAATCAGTAAATATTGCAGTATATATACCATGATTTGTAGATGCTCTAACTTTCCCTCAAACCAATGAATATACACTTATTGGGACTTGTATTTTGTTTTATATAATAAAATAAATTTGTGTGGGAAAAAAAAGATGCATGACCACGCAATTACCAGTTAGAGTAACACAGTGCCGAATAGCAAAATATGGCCTGGTCATGAAAGGGGTAAAACCTTCCGGAGTTTACCGTATTTTTCGCTCCATAAGACGCACCTGACCATAAGACGCACCTAGGTTTTAGAGGCGAAAAACAAGAAAAAAAAATATTCTGAACCAATGGACTGCAGACACAGTACAGGGGATGACCAGAGACTGCGGACACAGTGCAGGAGATGATCAGAGACTGCGGACACAGTGCAGGAGATGACCAGAGACTGCGGACACAGTGCAGGAGATGACCAGAGACTGCGAACACAGTGCAGGAGATGACAAGAGACTGCGGACACAGTACAGGGAATGACCAGAGACTGCGGACACAGTGCAGGAGATGACCAGAGACTGCGGACACAGTACAGGGAATGACCAGAGACTGCGGACACAGTGCAGGAGATGACCAGAGACTGCGGATACAGTACAGGAGATGACCAGAGACTGCAGACAGTGCAGGGAATGACCAGAGACTGCGGACAGTGCAGGGAATGACCAGAGACTGCGGACAGTGCAGGGAATGACCAGAGACTGCGGACAGTACAGGAGATGACCAGAGACTGCAGACAGTGCAGGGAATGACCAGAGACTGCAGACAGTGCAGGGGATGACCAGAGACTGCTGACCTTTGGGGAGGGAGGGGGAGCGGGTACCTGAATTTGACAGGTACCCGCTCCCACTTCCGCGGAGTTGTCCTTCTCTCTTCTTCCTGGGCCGGCTTTTGTGACAGCCGGGTGCCCACTGCGCATGCGCGAGAAGCGCTGCACTTTGTGAATGGCCCGGCGCCTTCTGGGACCTGTCATGTGTCCCAGAAGACACCGGATCATTCACAAAGCGCAGCACATGCACAGTGGGCACCCGGCTGTCACAGAAGCCAGCGCGGGAAGACTGTGCAGCGCTGGAGCGAGGAACAGGTAAGTCCCTGCAGAAGAGAACAGCTGAGCGGCCGGCCCGGTATTCTGACATGGTGGCGGCAGAAATACCGGACCGGCCGCTTTATATTCGCTCCATAAGACGCACTGACATTTTCCCCCCTTTTTTGGGGGGAAAAAAGTGCGTCTTATGGAGCGAAAAATACGGTAAGTGATTATAGGAAAAGATAATGGTTGGAGAAAAAAAAAGATACAAAAAAGGATGGACTGCATGGACCACTTGATCCTTTTTTCTTTTTTTTTTTTTCCTGCCATAATTTTTTCTGTGTTTCCATGTAACTTAAAGATATGGCATCATCCCATCCTGCCTGTTGCTAGGATGTTGCTAAGACACTCCCAGTCGTTACTGCTGTCCCCTACCAACACAGGAGCGAGCTCTCAAACCCCCGTATCTCCTTTTTTGTCACAGTATCGCTGAGCTCAGAGTAATTGTGACAGGAGAGAGAGCTCTTGTGAAAGTGTTTGAATTGGCTGGGGGCTGTCTTATAAACTTCCTACCAACAAGGCAGGATGAGATGATGCCATTACTGGGAGTGTTTCGCCTAGGCATCAGGAAGTACTTAAATGGCCTACACCTATAGCATGGGCGTTATTTAAAGAATAACTCCACTTTTGTTGAGAAAAAAACATTACCTTTTGAGGAATCTATGTACAATGTAAGGATTTTAAAAGCTTTTTTGCAGATTCCAACCTTTTGTAATTATCAGCAGCTGCAATTGCAGGGTTCTAAGGAGGAAAGTATCAGGATCTGTATCCCTTTAGACATGAGTTCCTTTTGGGAACGTCCCACCAAAAATGTACATATTTGCTGTAGGGTATGTCTAAAATCTGACTTGTATCTTAGTGCGGAGTTCTGGGAAAGTCAGTGAGTCAATCATACAAGTGGGAGATTACTCTTTTTTTTTTTTAGATGTTCTGTACACGATCTGTGTACAGGACATCTCTAGGCTGCTATATTGCAGTTTGAAAAGGAAAGGTCATGACTTGTGTAGCGATAGTATATTGTCTCTGTCTGTCTGTCTGTCTCTCTCTCCTCTCTCTCTCTCTCTCTCTCTATATATATATATATATATATACACACACACACACACACACAGTGAAGGAAATAAGTATTTGATCCCCTTTTGATTTTGAATGTTTGCCCACTCACAAAGAAATGACATAATAGCATAATAGCAACACAAAATTCAAAAGAAATGCATGTCTAACAAATGATGCACTGATTTGCATGTTCATGAGGGAAATAAGTATTTGATCCCCTACCATTCGGCAGGATTTCTGGCTACCAGGTGTCTTTCATACAGGTCACAAGCTGAGATTAGAAGCAGTCTCTTAAAGGGATTGCTGCCGATCTCATTTTGTTACCTGTATAAAAGACACCTGGCCACAGGAGCAATCAAACAATGAGATTCCAAACTCTCCACAATGGCAAAGAGCTGTCCAAGGATATCAGGGACAAGATTGTAGACCTTACCAAGGCTGAACTGTGCCACTAAACTATCGCCAAGCAGCTTGGTGAGATGGTGACAACAGTTGGTGCAATCATTCGCAAATGGAAGAAACACAAAACAACTGTCAGTCTCCCTAGGTCTGATGCACCATGCAAGATCTCAGCTCGTGGAGTGTCAATGATCATGAGAACAGTGAGGAATCATCCCAGAACTACATGTGAGGATCTTGTCAATGATCTCCAGGCAGCTGGGACCACAGTCACCAAGAAAACAATTGGTAACACACTACGCCGAGAAGGATTGAAATCCTGCAGTGCCCGCAAGGTCCCTCTGCTCAAGAAAGCACATGTCCAGGCCCATCTGAAATTTGCCACTGAACATCTGAATGATGCAGAGGAAGACTGGTTGAAAGTGTTGTGGTCAGATGAGACCAAAATCAAGCTCTTTGGCATCAACTCAACTTGCTGTGTTTGGAGGAGGAGGAATGCTGCCTATGACCCCAAGAACACCATCCCAACTGTCAAACATGGTGGTGGAAATATTCTGCTTTGGGGGTGTTTTTCTGTTAAGGGGACAGGACAACTGTGCTGTATCAAAGGGATGATGGATGGGGCAATGTACTGTCAAATCTTGGGTGAGAACCTTCTTCCCTCAGCCAGGGCATTGAAAATGGGTTGTGGATGGGTGTTCCCGCATGGCAATGACCCAAAACACATGGCCAAGGCAACAAAGGAGTGGCTCAAGAAGAAGCACTTTAAGGTCCTGGAGTTGCCTAGCTAGTCTCTAGACCTTAATCCGATTGAAAATCCGTGGAGGGAGCTGAAAGTTCGAGTTGCCAAATGTCAGCCACCAAATCTTAATGACTTGGAGAGGATCTGCCAAAATCCCTCCTGAGATGTGTGAAAACCTGGTGGCCAACTACAGGAAACATCTGACCTCTGTGATTGCCAACAAGGGATTTGCCACCAAGTACTAAGTCATGTTTTGTGAAGGGGATCAAATACTTATTTCCCTCACAAATAGGCAAATTCGTGCATTATTTGTTAGACATGCATTTCTTTTGAATTTTTTTTTTGCTATTCTGTCTATCAGTGTTACAATACACTTACCATTCGATTTTTAGACTGATCATTTCTTTGTGAGTGAGCAATATATATACATACATTTTTATTTTTATTTTTTTCCATTTTATTTTTTCTCACAAACGTGGATTTACCTACAGGTGCCCCTTACCTGTGTAGGAAGTTTTTTCGTATAAGTGAACTAACCCTTTAAAGCTGAAGTTTTGTATTCTTATATTTTGGTTTCCCCTGTTCCTCCCTCTCTACTTCATCAACACAGTAGTGAAACCTTTCCAGTGAATATACTAATAGTGCCGCGCTCCTGTATATATTAGCTCTGATGATTAGTATAGTGTTTTGAAACAAATTGATGAATAAATAAATATATAAAAAATTAACTGTAAACAATATATATTCTTATATATAGTGCAAGAATAAACATCTGTTGCCTATAAGACCATATAAAATTAAAACATAATTGTGCTTGTGGTAATTGGTGAATTCTAATAGTGAGCAAAAATCAATATATATAAACGTGCTCTTAAACAGTCCTCTTTCAATATAAATTGCAATGGTGCAATACCGCTCCCACAATCCAAGTGCAGTGTGGTCTTAAGTTTTGCCTTAAATAAAGGCAAAACTAGCTGTTTGTCCTTATAGGACTTTTAGATTTTTAGACTGATCATTTTTAGATTTTTAGGCTTTTAGATTTTTAGACTGATCATTTCTTTGTGAGTGAGCAATATATATACATACATTTTTATTTTTTTCCATTTTATTTTTTCTCACAAACGTGGATTTACCTACAGGTGCCCCTTACCTGTGTAGGAAGTTTTTTCGTATAAGTGAACTAACCCTTTAAAGCTGAAATATTGTATTCTTCTATTTTGGTTTCCCCTGTTCCTGCCTCTCTACTTCATCAACACTGTAGTGAAACCTTTCCATTTTCATTACCTTATTGAAACCCAGTGATGTCATCTTCGGATCTCTGTGTTTCTTTATGTAATGCCGGCAGATGATTGTTGGGGGGGCTGGCAGGGTGCTGTTCTGAAAACATCACACCACCCTACCTTCATCCCCTAGTTTGGTTTGTGGGGGGTTCACTGAATACTGTCTGAAGTCCAAAAATTCAGAATTTAAAACCAAATCATCTTAAAGTGAAACTAAAGTCATATTACAAAACAACTGTGTACATGGGGGCTCTTTATCACAGAACAGACATGTAATATCTCTTTGTCAATAAAATTAAATCTTGCAATACTTTGGAGTGAACACTGGACTGCACATGCATAGGTCAGTTTACATACCGGCACAATGCATGTGTGCTGGGATAATTGCACTCTTCCACATGCACGAGAGTGATGTCATCCGACTCTGGCCAAATAGCCAAAGACCCACCCAAAAGAAGCTGGAGGAAGATGTCAGTAGCAGTTAGGAACCTCAAAGATGTGTATCACTGAGTTTAGCTCTGCTTTATTAATCACTTCTAACCATTTTGAAGGCAACGCCTTTTGTGGACATGTTTTAATGCAAAAATAAAAAATACAGCGGGCAGAGGGTCCTCCTACTCATTCAACATGGGAAATCCCCAATCTTTGAATTACAGGCTTGGGGGATGCCTGTTAAGTTGTATGTGGTGTTACAGAACACTATAATTTTCATGAACAATGTCAGCAGCACCATATTCTGGCATTTTTGATGTGTAATTTATTTTTTTGACTTTTACATTATTTCTTGGTCTAAATATACAGTCAGGTCCATAAATGTTGGGACATCGACACAATTCTAACATTTTTGGCTCTGTACACCACCACAATTTAAAATGAAACGAACAAGATGTGCTTTAACTGCAGACTGTCAGCTTTAATTTGAGGGTATTTACATCCAAATCAGGTGAACGGTGTAGGAATTACAACAGTTTGCATATGTGTCTCCCACTTGTTAAGGGACGGACCAAAAGTAATGGGACAGAATAATAATCATAAATCAATCTTTCACTTTTTAGTACTTGGTTGCAAATCCTTTGCAGTCAATTACAGCCTGAAGTCTGGAACGCATAGACATCACCAGATGCTGGGTTTCATCCCTGGTGATGCTCTGCCAGGCCTCTACTGCAACTGTCTTCAGTTCCTGCTTGTTCTTGGGGCATTTTCCCTTCAGTTTTGTCTTCATCAAGTGAAATGCATGCTCAATCGGATTCAGGTCAGGTGATTGACTTGGCCATTGCATGACATTCCACTTCTTTCCCTTAAAAAACTCTTTGGTTGCTTTTGCAGTATGCTTTGGGTCATTGCCCATCTGCACTGTGAAGCGGCGTCCAATGAGTTCTGAAGCATTTGGCTGAATATGAGCAGATAATATTGCCCGAAACACTTCAGAATTCATCCTGCTGCTTTTGTCAGTGGTCACATCATCAATAAATACAAGAGAACCAGTTCCATTGGCAGCCATACATGCCCACGCCATGACACTACCACCACCATGCTTCACTGATGAGGTGGTATGCTTTAGGATCATGAGCAGTTCCTTTCCTTCTCCATACTCTTCTCTTCCCATCACTCTGGTACAAGTTGATCTTGGTCTCATCTGTCCATAGGATGTTGTTCCAGAACTGTGAAGGCTTTTTTAGATGTCGTTTGGCAAACTCTAATCTGGCCTTCCTGTTTTTTGAGGCTCACCAATGGTTTACATCTTGTGGTGAACCCTCTGTATTCACTCTGGTGAAGTCTTCTCTTGATTGTTGACTTTGACACACATACACCTACCTCCTGGAGAGTGTTCTTGATCTGGCCAACTGTTGTGAAGGGTGTTTTCTTCACCAGGGAAAGAATTCTTTGGTCATCCACCACAGTTGTTTTCCGTGGTCTTCCGGGTCTTTTGGTGTTGCTTAGCTCACCGGTACGCTTCTTCTTTTTAAGAATGTTCCAAACAGTTGTTTTGGCCACGCCTAATGTTTTTGCTATCTCTCTGATGGGTTTGTTTTGTTTTTCAGCCTAATGATGGCTTGCTTCACTGATAGTGACAGCTCTTTGGATCTCATCTTGAGAGTTGACAGCAACAGATTCCAAATGCAAATAGCACACTTGAAATGAACTCTGGACCTTTTATCTGCTCATTGTAATTGGGATAATGAGGGAATAACAAACACCTGGCCATGAAACAGCTGAGAAGCCAATTGTCTCATTACTTTTGGTCCCTCAAAACTGTCTCAAACTCTTTGAATGCCTGGTCTACAGCTAAATGAGTGACTACCTCATTTAGAATAACCTTCGTGATCCCCTTCAGTCTGGATTTCAACACTCCACAAAAACTGCTCTCCTAAAACTCAGAAACGATTTACTAACAGCTAAAACAAATGGACACTATTCTGTACTCCTACTTCTGAAACTTTTGGCTGCCTTTCATATGGTTAACCCCCTTCTCCTCCTCAAAAGACTTTACTCCCTTGGTCTCCATAATTGTGCTCTCCATTGGTTCTTATCCTACCTATCCCACCGTACCTTCAGTGTCACTCACAATTCTACTTCCTCCTCTCCTTCTCCTTTCTCCATTGGGGGTCCCCCAAGGTTCTGTTCTTGAACCTCTGCTATTCTCTATCTATTCCTCCTCTCTGGGTCAGTTGATAGCCTCCCATGGCTTTCAATATCATTTCTATGCTGTTGACACCCAAATCTATATTCCTATTCCTCAGCTCACATCAGTCTCCTCATGTATCACTAACGTATTTATCAAAACCAAGCTCTTAATATATCCTCCCACACATGCCTCTTCCCTTGACTTCTCAGTCAAGATCAATGGCACAACCCGTCCCCGCATGCCAGGAGGTGTAATCCTGGACTCTGAACTTTCTTTTTCGGGCCTACATCCACTCGCTTTATTAATCTTGCTATCTCAACCTCCGCAACTTCTTCAAAATATACCCCTTCCTAACCAATGACATCACAAAGCTCCTAATTCACTCCCTGGTTATCTCTCACCTTGACTACTGCAACTCTCTCCTTATTGGCTTGCCTTTACATAGGCTATCCCCCCTCTA
This sequence comes from Staurois parvus, assembly GCF_062004578.1. NCBI lineage: Eukaryota > Metazoa > Chordata > Amphibia > Anura > Ranidae > Staurois > Staurois parvus. The sequence continues at coordinate 2,939,143 of NW_028317849.1, forward strand.
GTCTATCATGAATGCTGCTGCCAGGCTCATCCACCTTACCAACCGTTCAGTGTCTGCCACCCCTCTCTGCCAATCCCTGCATTGGCTGCCACTCACCCAACAAATCAAATTCAAAATACTAACAACTTACAAAGCCATTCACAGCTCGGCCTCCAGCTACATTGCTAAACTAGTCTCAAAATACCAACCAAATCGCTCTCTTCATTCCTCCCAAGACCTCCTGCTGTCTAGTTTTTGTCACCTCCTACCATACTCCCCTCCAGGACTTCTCCCGAGCCTCTACCAGCCTATGGAATTCCCTACCCCAGTCTATCTATCTGCTACTTTGTCCACTTTTACGCAATCCCTGAACACTTTTCTCTTCTGAGAAACCCATCCTGCCTCCACCTAACAACTGTACATGTACAGTGTATTTTCTCCATCAGCTCATCCCCTACAGTTATTACTTTATTTTTATTATTATTTTTGTATCACTTGCCCCTGCCCTTTTAGATTGTAAGCTCTAATGAACAGGGCCCTCTCATTCCTCCTGTATTGAATTGTATTGTAACTTTACTGTTTGCCCTCACACTGCACAAACTCTATTAATCATGCATATTAATAAATAATAATAAAAAACCTAGACTTTACAATAACTGTAAGTAACAAGATAGGCCAAAGTGTATTTCAAAGACACTGATAGAAATCGTTTCATACCAGCTAAAGCTGTCACTACCCCCTGTGGCTTAAAGGTATACCTAAAAGCCAATTTACGAGATAGGGAAGACCTGTAATCATAATATAGACTATGATGAACAAAGCGCAATATTGACAAACAGGTTTATGGAAAAGTGGTATACCAAAGAGCAATTAGAAAGGACTAGGAGAAGTTAGAAGTATGAACAGCAAGCAGAGGTGGACTTTATAAACAGTTTTAATAGGCAAAATAAATTGATGAAACACATATTCAAGTATTGGCCTTTTTTGATGAGAGATTAAACATTAAAATAATTGTTACCCCAAAAATTGAAGTTTATATACAGAAGAGCCACAGTTTTGAGAAGGAAAAGGGTTCACAAGAAAAACGTGAATTTTTTTTAGATCAAAGGGGATTCTACAAATGTGGGAGGTGTCAAGCCTGTTTGATAAAGAGAGAAAGAAAAAGCAATTCATTTTGTAGTATGCTTCACAGAAATATCATATTGATACATTTTATTTCATGAGATAGTATATATGTTACTTACGTGCTGTAGTGCCTTTGTAGCCTCCAGTACATGGGCAGGGCCACAAGAAAACTATCATTAAGTGTAAATGAGCATTTCAATTGTATTAAATGGTTTTAAGAAGAACAGCGTATCAAACCATTTCAGATTAGTGCATAATAAAGATCCAAGAGGAATTATTTTTTTTAATTGAGTGGACAGGGTTAACAAATACTGGAGAGGCTCTCAAAAAAGAGATATCAATAAATGAGACCCAATGGATTTATGAATTGGGCATGGTAAGTCCATCTGGTCTTAATAGAGAGATAGATTTAAACTGCTTTATCTCCAATTTCTTAAAATATAGGGAGCATATAATATGTTGGAGGGTACATATAATTGTAATATGCAAACATACATTTTATGTAATATCTGTTTTCATTCTCTATATTTATTGCATATGTATTAGAAAGGATGCTTATTTATTTCTAAATGCAAGGGGGAACTGTGGAGTAATGTAAGTGTTCTGTTTGTTTTATATGTGATATTATTAGCATTTTAGATGGTAAAATTATAATAATATTATGGTAATGCATTGGTTGTCAATATGATAGGATGGCAGGAAGTAGGGTAACGGAGTTTGTATTTGTTAAACGGTTAATAGACTTCCAGCAAACACAGGGCTAAGAGTAAAGTATTTAGTGACTGGAGTGCGCCACAAGTGTACCAGACAAAACATGTTGAGGGCTGAGCCTCTATGGTGGCTTCACTTCCACTTGAGGTGGAACGCACGCCGACTCCTTCGTGAGCAGACGGAGTGGCGGCACTCCCTCTAGGGGTCCATAGTGATTTATTCTGAGTGTAATATGAGCACGCAATTTGTTTTTACTTTTTAGTTTCACACTTTTGTTTAATGAACGGTTTTATGCAATGAAATCCCTTTTTGGTCTGTATTTTCCATACTGATCTGGTGGAGTAGACAGAAGTTGTGGTGGAGATTTTGTGTTTGAGAAACCAGTCTATCCTGGGGGAGCAAGTAATCTAGTTACAGTTAATTTACTTGATATTGTAGACACTGATGTGATATTTATTTTATGAAATATTATATAGACATGGCACATTCATTTTAAATTATAGAGAAAGTCTGGTCCACAAATAATGAACACAGACATTTTTTATGGCTTTTTATTTAAAAATCTATTTTATTTGTGAATTAACATATTAAATGATAAATATTACTAGCATTAATTAATAGCAGAATTTATACTTTATGAACTATTTTGCACTGTAATGATTTTTGGCACTTTATTAGTATTATTATTATTTTTTTTTGCATGTAGGACTGCTGCTACGGCATTGCGGTACTGTACTTTGATTAGATTACTGATTAACTTCCCAGGAAGGGGATTCTCCCTGTTTACAGAGACCCTGTCCCGGGCGGTGGCACTGCCAACATTATTTTCAAATCCACTCTTCTACTTGGTGAAGGTTCCAGTTCCTATTTTACTTACAGGTTTAGTGTAATATCCTGTTTGGAAAGGGCCATTTCTCATAACCTACACCCCTCCCCCATCCCAAAAATAGGGGAAAGCAAAAATAGGAACTATGCCCTGTAAAAAAAAAATCAATCTGTTAAGACTGTAGTGCATGTGCAGAGGCTGTAAAGACACACATTAACATGTAAAAATCCTTCTCCTTGCCCAAATGTAAAAATGTCTTATCCTAGCCCGAATTGCCCAAGATACACAGCATTTTGCTACCTTAAGGACATTAAGTAAGGGTGCATCCATATCCCATATCTCCCAACCGTCCCAGAATAGGCAGGACTGTCCCAGCATCCTGCAGATCAAGACTTAATCCTGGAACCCAGTGCCAAAGTGAGTTCTGGGACTGGGCTCCATTAATCCACCTGCTCCAATCTTGCTCTGATTCCCCTGCAGTGCAACCAAACCAATAGTATGAAAACACTGGAGTGCAGCTGGCTTCTGTTCCTTACCCTCCCACTTGATGCACCACAGAGGAATCTGTTATAGTATCTGTGTCCAGTATCCCTCTGGTTACCATCCCCCTATATGCCCCACACTGCTCAGATCCACCTGTGTGCCCCCCTGAAGCGCTGCCAGCTTTCCTCCTCTACCTCCCACTGGTTGTGCTACAATTTCTGCACCCAGCGCCTCCCCATCCCCTCCCCCTGACACTCTCATTACTGCCCCCCTGGTTTGCCTCCCTCACAGCACAGGATTGGATTCAGGATGGAGTTTGGTGGGCCTTTAAAATATCTCATATTTACTGGTCCCTTACTTTCCTAAATGAACACAGTGAGTGATTGGTACAGATTGCCTCTGTGTTCGTTTATAACTGGAGCATAGTAAACTGTGTTTACTGTGTGTTTATAAAAAAAACCCCAACAAGGATGTTGAAATGTAAAAAAAAGATAAAATTGTAAAATCTGTAAACAAAGTTAAAGAAACATTAAAAAAGTACAACTCTACGCTGTGACTCTGTGCATTGCATGCAGTTGTACGTTCCTTGCAGAGCAGCGCCATTCACTTGAATAGGTCGAATTCAGCAGGGGGTATAACTCATACTGAGGCTGCAGCTGGGGGGGTAGTGAAAGTGCAGCACAAGTGGGATTTTACTATCTTCCCCCCCCCAAACTCCTATAGGAATGAGAACCCTAAGGACTCATTCACACGGGTACTCTGACCTTGTGAATGAGTGGTTTGTTCACGTGGCTGGAGCTGCCTGTTGCTCTATGGAGATGCAGCGGCCACGCAAACACAGCCACAGGTTCTCATTTGTCAGGTGTGGGTGAGTGGCCCTCAATGCACCCACATTCCTGTCAAATTAGAACTTGCGGACGTGCCGTACAGCCACTGTGACTCTATGGTGTATAGTCTGCCTGTACACAGCTTCAGGTATCTCCAGCCACATAAACAAACTGCTGATTCACACTATACAGGCCACAGTGCCCATGTGAATGAGCCCCAATACCTCACTCACACTCAAAGCTTTATTAACTTAACACAGTTTTGTCTTTTAGATTTAGCAGGAATTTTTAGTGACAATATCGTTTTGATATTTCTTGAGTTGGGTTCCGAATATTTAAGTTCTTCTTTAAGGTAGGCTTTGGAAACAGTGCTATATCTCTGTCCATTTTCAGTGCTGATTATACTAAGATTTATATGTGTTTGTGAGACTCTTGCTTGTGTCATAGCAATCAAAGCTCGTTTTATACGTACAAGTAACCCCAAGTTTTGTTTAACCATGCCCCTTAAATTAATTCTAAAGTCAAACAGTTTTTTACCTTGATGCATTCTATGCAGTATTTGTAGCTGCTGACTTATAACTGACTAAAGAACCTCTTTAAGTTTTGATGCACACCTATGCAGATGGCGTTTGATGCTTTTTCTAGGTGCATTTTGTGTTTGTTTTTTTTTTGATGCTTTTTTTTTTTTTGTTTCAATGCATTTTACATTTTGTGCTTTGTGCGACTTTAGCTGGTTGTCAAAGAGCGGGCATCCGCCAGCGTCCTTAACAACCAGTAAAGGATGCATCATTAACCACATGCCGCCCAGCCACTGTATAAATACGTTGGCAGGGCGGCACGGCTGGGCAAAAACACATTTTAAAACGTGTGTTTTCAAAACAGGTAGGGGGCGCGCGCGAGGCGTGCCACCGCCCTACCTGTCCCGCCGATCACGGCCGCGGATGCTAGTCTCCGGGTCACAGCCGGTCGTTACCGGCTATGTCCCGGCGATTAGCGGCAATCACTGACAGGGAGCACAGCTGCAGTAGCTCTGCTCTGTCAGTTCCCTGACAGCTCCTGACAGGCTGATCGGGATAGAACAGTTTATCTCTCCCGATCAGCGGTGTTCCCTGCAGTACACACCCCCGCCCCCTAGTAAAACAGTCCCCTCACACAGTTAACCCTTTCAGTGAATAATAAAGTTAACCCCTTCCTCCCCAGTGCCATTAGTACAGTGTCAGTGTTTGTTTGTTTTTTTTGCACTGATCACTGTATTGGTGTCACTGGGGATGTCAGTGACCCCAAGTCAGTTCCCCCCCAGTGTCAGAATGTCCGCCGTAGTCCTGCAGTCCCGCCATAAGTCGCTGATCGGCGCCTTAAGTCACTGATCGCCGCCATTATTAGTATAAAAAAAAATAAAAAATTCCCGTATCTTTCCCGCCATTTGTAAATGTTAAAACTTTCACGTAAACCAAACAATTTACACGTATTGGTTTTTTTTTTAGCAAAGACATGTCGCAGAATGCATTTTGGCAGAAATTTATGACTAAATTTGATTTTTAAATGTTTTTTTTTACTGGACATGTTTTATAGCAAAAAGTCCAAAATATTGTTTTTTTTTTTCCTCAAAATTGTCAGCCTTTTTTTTTTTATAGCGCAAAAAATACCACCGAAAGAAAGCTCAATTTGTGGGAAAAAAAAGGTAAATTTCATTTATGTACCGTATTGCATGACCGCGCAATTGTCTGTTAAACTAGCGCAGCGCTGTATAGCAAAAAAATGGCGTAAATTGCAGTATCTATACCATAGTTTGTAGACGCTATAACTTTCACACAAAGCAATTAATATACACTTATTGGGATTTTTTTTTACCAAAAACATGTAGCAGAATACATTTTGGCCTAAATTTTATAACTAACTTTGAGTTTACTATATATTTTTTATAGCTGAAAGTAAAAAATATTGTTTTTCTTCAAATTTTTGGTATTTTTTTGTTTATAGCATGAAAAATAAAAAGCGCACAGGTGATCAAATACCACCGAAAGAAAGCTCTATTTGTGTGAAAAAAAGGACGTAAATTTTGTTTGGGTGCAGCATTGCATGACCGCGCAATTATCAGTTGAATTAGTTTTTTGAGTAGTAAAAAGAGACCTGGTCATTAAGGGGGGTAAATCCTCAGGAGGGCAAGTGGTTAACAACCGATGAGTCATCAGCTGATAGCAGGATTCCCCCCTGACAGCTGAATATAAACAAACCTATTGCCGGCAATTATAAATACGAGAAAATCTGGAAAAAAGAGTGGGGTCCCCCCCCCCCAATACATAGCAGGTACTTGGGGTGTAGTATGGATTTTAAAGAGAACCCCATGCCAAAATTAAAAAAACAAAACTGCATGCCCTCCCCCCCCAAATCCATACTCATACTGTACCCTTATCCAGGCATGCAGCCCGGCGGGTCAGGAAAGGAGGGGGGGCGCCAGCGAGCATCCCCCCAAACCATACCAGGCCACATGCCCTCAACATGGGGGGTGCTTTGGGGCAGGGCCCCCCCCAAGCACCTTGTCCCCATGTTGATGAGGACAAGGGCCTCTTCACCACAACCCTGGGCTGTGGTTGTCTGCGGGGGTGGGGGTGACTTATTGGAATCTGGAAGCCCTCTTTAGCAAGGGGGCCCCCAGATTCCACCCCCCCCATGTGAATGTCTATGGGGTACATAGTGCCCCTACTCATTCATAAAAAAAGTGAGAAAAGTGAATGAACACAAGACAGTTTTTAAAAAGTCCTTTTATTAAAATTTTTTTTTTCAATTGTCCCTCAAACTAAATCCAACGTTAACCGTTAAATAAGCTAAGAGGCAGAGATATTGGGTGACCCCGCCTCCTCATGACATCACTGACCCAGCATTCCCAGGTCGATGACATTGCAAGGGGGCAGGGCACTCAGGGACATCTCCGGGTGGCCCCACCCCTTAGCTTATTTAAGAGCAGTTGGACAGCAGAAGCTCTTTTTTTTTTCTTTGGGTCGACAGCAGTAGTGGTGTTCATCGTGACTGACACAGAATCTACTGCGGGGGACAATTTATTTATTTATTAACCACTTGCCCTCCAGAGGATTTCCCCCCCTTCCTGACCAGGCCATTTTTTGTGTTGCGGCGCTGCGTTACTTTAACAATTGCTCGGTCATGTAACGCTGCACCCAAATTAAATTTATATCCTTTTTTCTCTCACAAATTGAGCTTTCTTTCGGTTTCTTTCTTTGTGCTATACAAAATAAAAAGACCTACAATTTTGAGGACAAAATAAACTATATTTTTTTACTTTTAGCTATTTAAACACGTCCAGTAAAAAAATTTGAAAAAATCTAATTTTGTCATAAATTTAGGCCAAAATGTATTCTGCTACATGTCTTTGCTAAAAAAAAAAATTCAATAAGTGTAAATTAATTGGTTTATGTGAAAGTTTTATAGCATTTACAAATGGCGGTATATATACTGGGATTTATATTTTAATTTTTACTAGTAATGGCGGTGATCAGCAACTTATAGGGGGACTGCGGTGGGCATTTTGACACTGGTGAGAACTGACTTGGTGTCACGGACATCCCCGGTGGCCAGGATCTGGGGTCCCCCTGTTAAAGTGGGCTTCCAGATTCTGATAAGTCACCCCCTGCAAACCCCCCACAACCACAGCCACGTGTTGTGGGGCAGAGGCCATTGTCCTCATCAACATGAGGACAAGGTACTTTGAGAGGGGAGCCCCCCTGCCCAAAAGCACCCCCCCATGTTGGGGTCATGTGGCCTGGTATGGTTTGAGGGGGTGCTCACTAGTTCCCCCTGTGATGATCATGGCGTCAGACCCCAGCCCTTCTCACCAAACTTGTGACCGAAGTACTACCAATCTAAAACCGCGTAACAATGCCACGCCCAGCTGCACCCTGCAAGATTTTCCAGCTAATGGACCACAATCTGTATACTTGCAGCCTGGGAGCGATTGTTACTGGGTCAGGTTAATTACGCAATTAACCCTTCACACTGCCACCACCTCCTTTTTGTACAGAGAAAGAGGAAACTCGGCAATATCAGCAATAACACTATGATGTTGAATAATCGTCTGTATACCACTGTCACCGCAGGCAGGGTATACAGAGGTTTAAACACACACAGTAGCGCTCTTCAGAGACAGGGGTTCTTAGTTTGCATTAAAGAGCTTTAGAAACAGTTCAACACTTCAGAAAGTAAGATTTATTACTAAAAGGTCAAAAGGGTGCAATAAAAATATTTACAGAAAAAGATGTAGCCAATATATATATATATATATATATATATATATATATATATATATATATATAAATATACAGAGAACAATAACACAGCAAAGAGATAACAGAAAGAAATTTAGAGAGGTAAAGTACTTGCCAAAAGCCTTAGTTTAAGCAGCGTTCAAGTTTCAGAGCAAAAGGGCCGTCTCCCAAAGTTGGTTCCGATCAGGGGCGGACTGACCATTCAAGCACTCGGGCACTGCCCGAGGACCCAGGGTCAGTAGGGGGCTCCATGAGATGCCCCTGGTGCCTTTCATTGGCTTTTTCATAGGCTTTTTTGGGTGTGGGCGAGGACACCGGGGCCCCGTGATCCCCTATTGCCCAGGGCCCCATGAGTTGTCAATCCGCCCCTGGTTCCGATATTACAAGGGAGAATCAACTTAAGCTTAACTTAACTTTCTGCTCCAAGCATAACAGCTTTTTCTAGGAACTCAGCAGGGTGTTTCCTTGAAGCAGAGAACCAATCGCCTCATTTGGGGAGGGAGGTGTAGGTGGAGACCCCAGCTAGAACAAAAATCCCTCATAGCTTATATCATGGCCCATAACTTACCCTTGGTGCGTTTAGCAGCCTTGCCACTAGTAGATTAATATGCAGATGCATCTGCTGAACGTCTAGATATGAAATATTACATACCTGCTATGACGGCTAAGGAGATATCATTTTCTGGTCTCCTGTAGCTAGGGGTTGTAATATATCAGGCGACTTGTATTAAAGTGACCGATCTGAATTTATGCCTGGTTTTTACGTACGTCTTTCATATTCCAAGATATGAAATCATAGGGGAAAATGGATGTTGAATGTGAGGTCTGGTGTACGGTTTATCTGGAATGTCTTTGAGCTCAGTGAAGGACTTGGTTTATGGCTTTACGATATCCCAGATTGAGGAGCTAACAGACATCTGGGCACCAGCTAGGTTGGGATTTTACAGCCATGGAGCTCTCCCGCTGAGCCTGATTGCCTGTGACCTCATCATACCGACCACATGTCACTCAACAGAGAGGGAGGGGCAATGAGAGAAGCTGATTTGGGAGTAGAAAATGATAGAAGATGGAGGCCTTTGCCAAAATGGAGGTTCGCATCCATCTCTGTGTGCATGATTGCTACCCCCCCCCCTTTCCTGACCTCCCCGGCTGCATGCTCTGGTAAGGATTTTAGGGTGGACACCAATCCGGTTTTTAAAAACAAATTTGGCATGGGGTTCCCCTCAAAATCCATACTAGACCCAAAGGGGCCTGGCATGGATTGGGGGGACTCCATGCTGTTTTCTTTTCCAAATATTTTTTTTTTTTTTAATTGCCAGCAATAGTCTTTTATATTTAGCTGATGACTCAGCAGTTGTTAAAGATGCGGCAGCCGCCTGCTCCTTAACTACTGTATGTTTTTTACTGGTTGTTAAGGACTCCAGTGGCTGGCCACTCCTTAACAACCTGCTTCAAAAGAAAAACACATAAAAAAGGCAATACTTGCTTTTTGGTGTGGTTCCATTGAAGTCTATTACACACAAAAAGCAATCTACAGCGGGAAAAAGTCCCTGACCCTTTACAAAATTTGCACCTGCTCAAACGCACAGATGTTAACTAGATCCATAGGAAATCATGTTAAATGAACTTTAGTTAATGTCTGCCAACTGGAAAACGCACTGAAATCTGCATAAGTGTGAACGTAGGGTAAATTGTTATCTCAGAGCAGAAAATCGCTGCACATGGTGGGATCTAAAAGTGTAATTGGCACACTATACATTTGATCTGGAGTTAGCAAAACTGCACATACAGGACAATTAGGAATTTCCCCATGATTACATTGGTGTGTATTTTATGACAGTTTCTTTTTTTTCCCTGCCATATTAACATGCATACATAGTTTTTTTTTAAAACCAGTCACTTTTTAATTAAAATAAAATGTTCTGTCAACCCACATACATTTAAGGAAAAACAATATGACACATTACACCCACTCTAAATAAAGAAGGATTCCACATGTGCACAATATGATCCCATATTAAAACTAACTGTACAGCATGCTACACACATTACAATTTTGATAAGATACAGAAAGACATTTTCATTATAATCCAATGATTTTTCTATTTAGTCCAGTCAGAAATTATGATTTAAATTGCACATGTGCTCAGACTATGAAAATTAAAGTTTTTTTTTTTTACATATTCTTGACAAACAAGTAGCTTTAAAACATCCCTGCAGGCCTCTCAAGCTGCTTTTACTGTGAAGTAATTCATTCTCAAAGATCACCAAAGAGCAGAGCAAGGAATTTAAAATGAGTTGGAGTGGGTACAATAGACATTATTAGTAAAAAAGAGCTAAGGTTTCAGTGCTTCCGTTTTGAAATTTGAAGATACATTTCTCAGCAATGCTTTCACCTACAGAAGTGAAAAATGGCTTGTTTTTAAATGCTTTTACAGCTTGTTGGGAATATATAATGTGTGTATAGTCTGGACATGGATTCATTTTAAAGGAAATATATTGGCTATCATTTTCAGACCTGGTTCTGAAAAAATTAATTGCTGTATCTTGGTCCTCAGTACTTTCTGAGTCACTGATCTGGAACAAGTATCTGCATGTAAAGTCAGAGTGATACTTGCTTTAGGACAGTGACCCAAAGTATTGAAGCCATTGGATCATAATGACAACTAGGCAGCTAGAAATTTCAAAAGGAGAGCTCAGCAACAGCAGCCTCTGTATTTCTCTCATTACATGTTTCTTTTATCTGCTGTGCTGTCTGGCAGGGCTGGATCTAGCCTGTCTGATGTGGGGGGGTGCAGTAAAAAAAGTCAGCGGGCAGAAGATGGAAGGTCAGCAGGGCAGTGTATAGGGGGTAAGCAGGGCAGAGGATAGGGTCAAAGGTTGAATTGCAGTGCTACATCAGGACAAGCCTACCTGTTCACGTCAGAATTACCCCTTACATCAAGAATCCCTATAAGAGTTCCCCCTCAGAGTCCACAGAGTCCCCTCTCTACATCAAGTCCTCCCCTTTACATCAGGGTCCCAAAAGTCCCCCCTACATAAGGGTTCTAGAGTCACCAACCTTACATCGGGGTCCCCAGAGTCACTTCCCCTAACATCAGAGTCCCCAGAGTACCCACTTATATTAAAACGGTAGTAAAGTGTCACAAAAACAAAAAATCAGGGTCCCCATAGTACCCCTCCGTACATCAGGGTCCTCATAGTCCCCCTCCTTACACCCCACTCCTCCCTTGTCTTAATCACTGCAAGATCTTCATGGCAGAACTGATCCAGCACAATACAAGTTAGAACTCCTTACATCAATCAACAAAAAATCAGGGTCCCCATAATCCCCCTCCTTTAATCAGGGTGCCCATAGTCCCCCTCCTTTAATCAGGGTGCCCATAGTCCCCCTCCTTACATCAGGGTACCCATAGTCTGCCTCTTTACATCTGGGTCCCCATAGCCCCCCTTCTTACATCAGGGTGCCCATAGTCCCCCTTCTTACATCAGGGTCCCCATAGTTCCCCTCCTTTAATCAGGGTCCCCATAGTCCCTCTCCTTACATCAGGGTCCCCTTAGCCCCCCTCCTTACATCAGGGTCCCCTTGGTCCCCCTGCTTAAATCAGGGTCCCCTTAGTCCCTCTCCTTACATCAGGGTCCCCATCCTTATATCAGGGTCCCTATAGTCCCCCTCCTTACATCAGGGTCCTCATAGTCCCTCTTCTTACATCAGGGTCCCCATAGTCCCTCTTCTTACATCAAGGTCCCCATAGTCCCCCTCCTTACATCTGGGTCCCCATAGTCCCCCTCCTTACATCAGGATCCCCATAGTCCCCCTCCTTACATCAGGGTCCCCTTAGTCCCCCTCCTTACATCAGGGTCCCCTTAGTCCCCCTCTTTACATCAGGGTCCCCTTAGTCCCCCTCCTTACATCAGGGTCCCCTTAGTCCCCCTCTTTACATCAGGGTCCCCTTTTCCCCCTCCTTACATCAGGGTCCCCATAGTCCCCCTCCTTACACCAATCAGGGTCCCCTTAATCGCCCTCCTTACATCAGGGTCCCCTTATCTCCCCTCATTACATCAGGGTCCCCTTATCCCCCCTCACCACATCAGGGTCCCCTTAGCCCCCCTCCTTATATCAGGGTGCCCATAGTCTCCCCCCCTTACATCCATCAGGGTCTCCATAGTCCCCCTCCTTACATCAGGGTCCCCATAGTCCCCCTCCTTACATCAGGGTCCCCATAGTCCCTCTCCTTACATCAGGGTCCCCATAGTCCCCCTCCTTACATCAGGGTCCCCCTCCTTACACTCCACTCCTCCCTTGAATTAATCACTGCAATATCTTCATGGCAGAGCTTATCCATCCTGCACAATACAAGAAGCCTGTGGGATGAAGACTTAATTGTAGTGATGAACAGTGCACCCTCTGTACCCATTGGCTGGAAAGGCAGTAGGGGCAGTGCTACTCGCCCCTGCTGCCTCTTCAACCAATGGGTAGCTGAATTCCTCTCTTAAGCCCCTCTCCCTTGACGTCACTCGGGATCTCTCGAGGCCCAGCCGATTCTAATACAGGAGATAGTGGCAACTCTATGTACAGCATCCCTGCTACTTCGCCGCCCCTCCCCTCCACCGCAGGCTTTATGGGACCCGGTTTGATTATCCTATTATCAACCCTGAAGGTGGGAGTGGGGGAGCTGAAGGCTTGGGGAAGGGGGGCGCAGCCCACCCCAGCACCACCGTAGATCTGGCCATGCTGTCTGGTAGGGATGATAATCACAATATTAGCTGAAAACAATTGTGAATCCTTTGGCAGGTGAAACAGTTCACATATATGTGATTCAAAGTGTATTTTATAAAGCATATCATTTTATATACCATATTATTTGCATAGAGCATGTCTTGCCTTTGTATTTTTGGGCAGCACAGTGGCAAAAATGGTTAGCACTGCTGCCTGGCAGCACTAGGGTTGTTGGTTCAAATCCCAACCACAGCACCACCTGCCTGGAGTTTGCATATTCTCCCTGTGCTTGTGTGGGTTTTCTGGGTATTCTGGTTTCCTCCCACACTCCAAAGACATGCTGGTAGGTTACTTGGCTCCTGTCTAAATTGTCCCAAGTATGTATGAATGTGAGTTAGGGCTCTTAGATT